>NW_028269986.1:306824-613649 GCF_054644295.1 Miniopterus natalensis
TTAGCGTTATGTTGAGGGCTAGGGTTAGAGATCCGGTTCGGGTTCCGATTGGACTTAGGGTTAGGGTTATGTTGAGGGCTAGGGTTAGAGATCCGGTTAGGGTTCCGATTGGACCCAGGGTTAGGGTTATGTTGAGGGCTAGGGTTAGAGATCCGGATAGGGTTCCAATTGGACCTAGGGTTAGGGTTATGTGTAGGGCTAGGGTTAGAGATCCGGGTAGCGTTCCGATTGGACCGAGGGTTAGGGTTATGTTGAGGGCTGGGGTTAGAGATCCGGTTAGGGTTCCGATTGGACCTAGGGTTAGCGTTATGTTGAGGGCTAGGGTTAGAGATCCGGTTAGGGTTCCGATTGGACCTAGGGTTAGCGTTATGTTGAGGGCTAGGGTTAGAGATCCGGTTCGGGTTCCGATTGGACCTAGGGTTAGGGTTATGTTGAGGGCTAGGGTTAGAGATCCGGTTAGGGTTCCGATTGGACCAAGGGTTAGGGTTATGTTGAGGGCTAGGTTTAGAGATCCGGTTAGCGTTACTATTGCACCTAGGGTTAGGGTTATGTTGAGGGATAGGTTTAGAGATACTATTAGGGTTACGATTGGACCTAGGGTTAGGGTTATGTTGACGGCTAGGGATAGAGATCCGGATAGGGTTCCCATTGGACCTAGGGTTAGGCTTATGTGTAGGGCTAGGTTTAGAGATCCGGTTAGGGTTACGATTGGACCTAGGGTTAGGGATATGTTGAGGGATAGGGTTAGAGATCCGTTTAGGGTTACGATTGGACCTAGGGTTAGGGTTATGTTGAGGGCTAGGGTTAGATATACGGTTAGGGTTCTGATTGGACCTAGATTAGTGGTATGTTAAGGGCTAGTGTTAGAGATCCGGTTAGGGTTACGATTGGACCTAGGGTTAGGATAATGTTCAGGGGTAGGGTTAGATATCCGGTTAGGGTTCCGATTGGACCTAGGTTTAGGGTTATGTTGAAAGCGAGGGTTAGAGTTCCGGTTAGGGTTCCGATTGGACCTAGGGTTAGGATTATGTTGAGGGCTAGGGTTAGAGTTCCGGTTATGGTTACGATTGGACCTAGGGTTAGGGTTATGTTGAGGGCTAGGGTTAGAGATCCGGTTAGGGTTCCGATAGGACCTAGGGTTAGGGTTATGTTGAGGGCTAGGGCTAGAGATCCGGTTAGGGTTCCGATTGTACCTAGGGTTAGGGTCATGTTGAGGGCTAGGGTTAGAGATCCGGTTAGGGTTCCGATTGTACCTAGTCTGAGAGTTATGTTGAGGGCTAGGCTTAGAGATCCGGTTAGTGTTCCGATTAGACCTAGGGTTAGGGTTATGTTGAGGGCTAGGGTTAGAGATCCAGTTAGGGTTCCGATTGGACCTAGGGTTAGGGTTATGTTGAGGGCTAGGGTTAGAGATCCGGTTAGGGTTCCGATTGGACCTAGGGTGAGGGTTGTGTTGAGGGCTAGGGTTACAGATCCGGTTCGGGTTCCCTTTGGACCTAGGGTTATGGTTAGGTTGAGGGCTAGTGTTAGATATCCAGTTAGGGTTACGATTGGACCTAGGGTTAGGGTTATGTTGAGGGCTAGGGTTAGAGATCCGGTTATGGTTACGATTGGACCCAGGGTTAGGGTTATGTTGAGGGCTAGGGTTAGAGATCCGGATAGGGTTCCAATTGGACCTAGGGTTAGGGTTATGTGTAGGGCTAGGGTTAGAGATCCGGTTAGCGTTCCGATTGGACCTAGGGGTAGGGTTATGTTGAGGGCTAGGGTTAGAGATCCGGTTAGGGTTCCGATTGGACCTAGGGTTAGCGTTATGTTGAGGGCTCGGGTTAGAGATCCGGTTCGCGTTCCGATTGGACCTAGGGTTAGGGTTATGTTGAGGGCTAGGGTTAGAGATCCGGTTAGGGTTCCGATTGGACCAAGGGTTAGGGTTATGTTGAGGGCTAGGTTTAGAGATCCGGTTAGCGTTACTATTGCACCTAGGGTTAGGGTTATGTTGAGGGATAGGGTTAGAGATACTATTAGGGTTACGATTGGACCTAGGGTTAGGGTTATGTTGAGGGCTAGGGATAGAGATCCGGATAGGGTTCCAATTGGACCTAGGGTTAGGCTTATGTGTAGGGCTAGGGTTAGAGATCCGGTTAGGGTTACGTTTGGACCTAGGGTTAGGGATATGTTGAGGGATAGGGTTAGAGATCCGTTTAGGGTTACGATTGGACCTAGGGTTAGGGTTATGTTGAGGGCTAGGGTTAGATATACGGTTAGGGTTCCGATTGGACCTAGATTAGTGGTATGTTAAGGGCTAGTGTTAGAGATCCGGTTAGGGTTACGATTGGACCTAGGGTTAGGATAATGTTCAGGGCTAGGGTTAGATATCCGGTTAGGGTTCCGATTGGACCTAGGGTTAGGGTTATGTTGAGGGCTAGGGTTAGAGATCCGGTTAGGGTTCCGATTGGACCCAGGGTTAGGGTTATGTTGAGGGCTAGGGTTAGAGATCCGGATAGGGTTCCAATTGGACCTAGGGTTAGCGTTATGTTGAGGGCTAGGGTTAGAGATCCGGTTAGGGTTCCGATTGGACCTAGGGTTAGCGTTATGTTGAGGGCTAGGGTTAGAGATCCGGTTCGGGTTCCGATTGGACCTAGGGTTAGGGTTATGTTGAGGGCTAGGGTTAGAGATCCGGTTAGGGTTCCGATTGGACCCCAGGTTAGGGTTATGTTGAGGGCTAGGGTTAGAGATCCGGATAGGGTTCCAATTGGACCTAGGGTTAGGGTTATGTGTAGGGCTAGGGTTAGAGATCCGGGTAGCGTTCCGATTGGACCGAGGGTTAGGGTTATGTTGAGGGCTAGGGTTAGAGATACTATTAGGGTTACGATTGGACCTAGGGTTAGGGTTATGTTGACGGCTAGGGATAGAGATCCGGATAGGGTTCCCATTGGACCTAGGGTTAGGCTTATGTGTAGGGCTAGGTTTAGAGATCCGGTTAGGGTTACGATTGGACCTAGGGTTAGGGATATGTTGAGGGATAGGGTTAGAGATCCGTTTAGGGTTACGATTGGACCTAGGGTTAGGGTTATGTTGAGGGCTAGGGTTAGATTTTCGGTTAGGGTTCTGATTGGACCTAGATTAGTGGTATGTTAAGGGCTAGTGTTAGATATCCGGTTAGGGTTACGATTGGACCTAGGGTTAGGATAATGTACAGGGCTAGGGTTAGATATCCGGTTAGGGTTCCGATTGGACCTAGGTTTAGGGTTATGTTGAAAGCGAGGGTTAGAGTTCCGGTTAGGGTTCCGATTGGACCTAGGGTTAGGATTATGTTGAGGGCTAGGGTTAGAGATCCGGTTATGGTTACGATTGGACCTAGGGTTAGGGTTATGTTGAGGGCTAGGGTTAGAGATCCGGTTAGGGTTTGGATAGGACCTAGGGTTAGGGTTATGTTGAGGGCTAGGGCTAGGGATCCGGTTAGGGTTCCGATTGGACCTAGGGTTAGGGTTATGTTGAGGGCTAGGTTTAGAGATACGGTTAGCGTTACTATTGCACCTAGGATTAGGATTATGTTGAGGGATAGGGTTAGAGATACTATTAGTGTTACGATTGGACCTAGGGTTAGGGTTATGTTGACAGCTACGGATAGAGATCCGGATAGGGTTCCAATTGGACCTAGGGTTAGGCTTATGTGTAGGGCTAGGGTTAGAGATCCGGTTAGGGTTACGATTGGACCTAGGGTTAGGAATATGTGAGGGATAGGGTTAGAGATCCGTTTAGGGTTACGATTGGACCTAGGGTTAGGGTTATGTTGAGGACTAGGGTTAGATATACGGTTAGGGTTCCGATTGGACCTAGATTAGTGGTATGTTAAGGGGTAGTGTTAGAGATCCGGTTAGGGTTACGATTGGACCTAGGGTTAGGATAATGTTCAGGGCTAGGGTTAGATATCCGGTTAGGGTTCCGATTGGACCTAGGGTTAGGGTTATGTTGAGGGCTAGGGTTAGAGATCCGGTTAGGGTTCCGATTGGACCCAGGGTTAGGGTTATTTTGAGGGCTAGGGTTTGAGATCCGGATAGGGTTCCAATTGGACCTAGGGTTAGGGTTATGTGCAGGGCTAGGGTTAGAGATCCGGGTAGCGTTCCGATTGGACCGAGGGTTAGGGTTATGTTGAGGGCTAGGGTTAGAGATCCGGTTAGGGTTCCGATTGGACCTAGGGTTAGCGTTATGTTGAGGGCTAGGGTTAGAGATCCGGTTAGGGTTCCGATTGGACCTAGGGTTAGCGTTATGTTGAGGGCTAGGGTTAGAGATCCGGTTCGGGTTCCGATTGGACCTAGGGTTAGGGTTATGTTGAGGGCTAGGGTTAGAGATCCGGTTAGGGTTCCGATTGGACCCAGGGTTAGGGTTATGTTGAGGGCTAGGGTTAGAGATCCGGATAGGGTTCCAATTGGACCTAGGGTTAGGGTTATGTGTAGGGCTAGGGTTAGAGATCCGGGTAGAGTTCCGATTGGACCGAGGGTTAGGGTTATGTTGAGGGCTAGGGTTAGAGATCCGGTTAGGGTTCCGATTGGACCTAGGGTTAGCGTTATGTTGAGGGCTAGGGTTAGAGATCCGGTTCGGGTTCCGATTGGACCTAGGGTTAGGGTTATGTTGAGGGCTAGGGTTAGAGATCCGGTTAGGGTTCCGATTGGACCAAGGGTTAGGGTTATGTTGAGGGCTAGGTTTAGAGATCCGGTTAGCGTTACTATTGCACCTAGGGTTAGGGTTATGTTGAGGGATAGGGTTAGAGATACTATTAGGGTTACGATTGGACCTAGGGTTAGGGTTATGTTGACGGCTAGGGATAGAGATCCGGATAGGGTTCCCATTGGACCTAGGGTTAGGCTTATGTGTAGGGCTAGGTTTAGAGATCCGGTTAGGGTTACGATTGGACCTAGGGTTAGGGATATGTTGAGGGATAGGGTTAGAGATCCGTTTAGGGTTACGATTGGACCTAGGGTTAGGGTTATGTTGAGGGCTAGGGTTAGATATACGGTTAGGGTTCTGATTGGACCTAGATTAGTGGTATGTTAAGGGCTAGTGTTAGAGATCCGGTTAGGGTTACGATTGGACCTAGGGTTAGGATAATGTTCAGGGCTAGGGTTAGATATCCGGTTAGGGTTCCGATTGGACCTAGGTTTAGGGTTATGTTGAAAGCGAGGGTTAGAGTTCCGGTTAGGGTTCCGATTGGACCTAGGGTTAGGATTATGTTGAGGGCTAGGGTTAGAGTTCCGGTTATGGTTACGATTGGACCTAGGGTTAGGGTTATGTTGAGGGCTAGGGTTAGAGATCCGGTTAGGGTTCCGATAGGACCTAGGGTTAGGGTTATGTTGAGGGCTAGGGCTAGAGATCCGGTTAGGGTTCCGATTGTACCTAGGGTTAGGGTCATGTTGAGGGCTAGGGTTAGAGATCCGGTTAGGGTTCCGATTGTACCTAGTCTGAGAGTTATGTTGAGGGCTAGGCTTAGAGATCCGGTTAGTGTTCCGATTAGACCTAGGGTTAGGGTTATGTTGAGGGCTAGGGTTAGAGATCCAGTTAGGGTTCCGATTGGACCTAGGGTTAGGGTTATGTTGAGGGCTAGGGTTAGAGATCCGGTTAGGGTTCCGATTGGACCTAGGGTGAGGGTTGTGTTGAGGGCTAGGGTTAGAGATCCGGTTCGGGTTCCCTTTGGACCTAGGGTTATGGTTAGGTTGAGGGCTAGTGTTAGATATCCAGTTAGGGTTACGATTGGACCTAGGGTTAGGGTTATGTTGAGGGCTAGGGTTAGAGATCCGGTTATGGTTACGATTGGACCCAGGGTTAGGGTTATGTTGAGGGCTAGGGTTAGAGATCCGGATAGGGTTCCAATTGGACCTAGGGTTAGGGTTATGTGTAGGGCTAGGGTTAGAGATCCGGTTAGCGTTCCGATTGGACCTAGGGGTAGGGTTATGTTGAGGGCTAGGGTTAGAGATCCGGTTAGGGTTCCGATTGGACCTAGGGTTAGCGTTATGTTGAGGGCTCGGGTTAGAGATCCGGTTCGCGTTCCGATTGGACCTAGGGTTAGGGTTATGTTGAGGGCTAGGGTTAGAGATCCGGTTAGGGTTCCGATTGGACCAAGGGTTAGGGTTATGTTGAGGGCTAGGTTTAGAGATCCGGTTAGCGTTACTATTGCACCTAGGGTTAGGGTTATGTTGAGGGATAGGGTTAGAGATACTATTAGGGTTACGATTGGACCTAGGGTTAGGGTTATGTTGAGGGCTAGGGATAGAGATCCGGATAGGGTTCCAATTGGACCTAGGGTTAGGCTTATGTGTAGGGCTAGGGTTAGAGATCCGGTTAGGGTTACGTTTGGACCTAGGGTTAGGGATATGTTGAGGGATAGGGTTAGAGATCCGTTTAGGGTTACGATTGGACCTAGGGTTAGGGTTATGTTGAGGGCTAGGGTTAGATATACGGTTAGGGTTCCGATTGGACCTAGATTAGTGGTATGTTAAGGGGTAGTGTTAGAGATCCGGTTAGGGTTACGATTGGACCTAGGGTTAGGATAATGTTCAGGGCTAGGGTTAGATATCCGGTTAGGGTTCCGATTGGACCTAGGGTTAGGGTTATGTTGAGGGCTAGGGTTAGAGATCCGGTTAGGGTTCCGATTGGACCCAGGGTTAGGGTTATGTTGAGGGCTAGGGTTAGAGATCCGGATAGGGTTCCAATTAGACCTAGGGTTAGGGTTATGTGTAGGGCTAGGGTTAGAGATCCGGGTAGCGTTCCGATTGGACCGAGGGTTAGGGTTATGTTGAGGGCTAGGGTTAGAGATCCGGTTAGGGTTCCGATTGGACCTAGGGTTAGCGTTATGTTGAGGGCTAGGGTTAGAGATCCGGTTAGGGTTCCGATTGGACCTAGGGTTAGCGTTATGTTGAGGGCTAGGGTTAGAGATCCGGTTCGGGTTCCGATTGGACCTAGGGTTAGGGTTATGTTGAGGGCTAGGGTTAGAGATCCGGTTAGGGTTCCGATTGGACCCTAGGTTAGGGTTATGTTGAGGGCTAGGGTTAGAGATCCGGATAGGGTTCCAATTGGACCTAGGGTTAGGGTTATGTGTAGGGCTAGGGTTAGAGATCCGGGTAGCGTTCCGATTGGACCGAGGGTTAGGGTTATGTTGAGGGCTAGGGTTAGAGATCCGGTTAGGGTTCCGATTGGACCTAGGGTTAGCGTTATGTTGAGGGCTAGGGTTAGAGATCCGGTTAGGGTTCCGATTGGACCTAGGGTTAGCGTTATGTTGAGGGCTAGGGTTAGAGATCCGGTTCGGGATCCGATTGGACCTAGGGTTAGGGTTATGTTGAGTGCTAGGGTTAGAGATCCGGTTAGGGTTCCGATTGGACCAAGGGTTAGGGTTATGTTGAGGGCTAGGTTTAGAGATCCGGTTAGCGTTACTATTGCACCTAGGGTTAGGGTTATGTTGAGGGATAGGGTTAGAGATACTATTAGGGTTACGATTGGACCTAGGGTTAGGGTTATGTTGACGGCTAGGGATAGAGATCCGGATAGGGTTCCCATTGGACCTAGGGTTAGGCTTATGTGTAGGGCTAGGTTTAGAGATCCGGTTAGGGTTACGATTGGACCTAGGGTTAGGGATATGTTGAGGGATAGGGTTAGAGATCCGTTTAGGGTTACGATTGGACCTAGGGTTAGGGTTATGTTGAGGGCTAGGGTTAGATATACGGTTAGGGTTCTGATTGGACCTAGATTAGTGGTATGTTAAGGGCTAGTGTTAGAGATCCGGTTAGGGTTACGATTGGACCTAGGGTTAGGATAATGTACAGGGGGCTAGGGTTAGATATCCGGTTAGGGTTCCGATTGGACCTAGGTTTAGGGTTATGTTGAAAGCGAGGGTTAGAGTTCCGGTTAGGGTTCCGATTGGAACTAGGGTTAGGATTATGTTGAGGGCTAGGGTTAGAGATCCGGTTATGGTTACGATTGGACCTAGGGTTAGGGTTATGTTGAGGGCTAGGGTTAGAGATCCGGTTAGGGTTTGGATAGGACCTAGGGTTAGGGTTATGTTGAGGGCTAGGGCTAGGGATCCGGTTAGGGTTCCGATTGGACCTAGGGTTAGGGTTATGTTGAGGGCTAGGGATAGAGATACGGTTAGCGTTACTATTGCACCTAGGATTAGGATTATGTTGAGGGATAGGGTTAGAGATACTATTAGGGTTACGATTGGACCTAGGGTTAGGGTTATGTTGACGGCTAGGGATAGAGATCCGGATAGGGTTCCAATTGGACCTAGGGTTAGGCTTATGTGTAGGGCTAGGGTTAGAGATCCGGTTAGGGTTACGATTGGACCTAGGGTTAGGGATATGTGAGGGATAGGGTTAGAGATCCGTTTAGGGTTACGATTGGACCTAGGGTTAGGGTTATGTTGAGGACTAGGGTTAGATATACGGTTAGGGTTCCGATTGGACCTAGATTAGTGGTATGTTAAGGGCTAGTGTTAGAGATCCGGTTAGGGTTACGATTGGACCTAGGGTTAGGATAATGTTCAGGGCTAGGGTTAGATATCCGGTTAGGGTTCCGATTGGACCTAGGGTTAGGGTTATGTTGAGGGCTAGGGTTAGAGATCCGGTTAGGGTTCCGATTGGACCCAGGGTTAGGGTTATGTTGAGGGCTAGGGTTAGAGATCCGGATAGGGTTCCAATTGGACCTAGGGTTAGGGTTATGTGCAGGGCTAGGGTTAGAGATCCGGGTAGCGTTCCGATTGGACCGAGGGTTAGGGTTATGTTGAGGGCTAGGGTTAGAGATCCGGTTAGGGTTCCGATTGGACCTAGGGTTAGCGTTATGTTGAGGGCTAGGGTTAGAGATCCGGTTAGGGTTCCGATTGGACCTAGGGTTAGCGTTATGTTGAGGGCTAGGGTTAGAGATCCGGTCCGGGTTCCGATTGGACCTGGGGTTAGGGTTATGTTGAGGGCTAGGGTTAGAGATCCGGTTAGGGTTCCGATTGGACCCAGGGTTAGGGTTATGTTGAGGGCTAGGGTTAGAGATCCGGATAGGGTTCCAATTCTACCTAGGGTTAGGGTTATGTGTAGGGCTAGGGTTAGAGATCCGGGTAGCGTTCCGATTGGACCGAGGGTTAGGGTTATGTTGAGGGCTAGGGTTAGAGATCCGGTTAGGGTTCCGATTGGACCTAGGGTTAGGGTTATGTTGAGGGCTAAGGTTAGAGATCCGGTTAGGGTTCCGATTGGACCTAGGGTTAGCGTTATGTTGAGGGCTAGGGTTAGAGATCCGGTTCGGGTTCCGATTGGACCTAGGGTTAGGGTTATGTTGAGGGCTAGGGTTAGAGATCCGGTTAGGGTTCCGATTGGACCCAGGGTTAGGGTTATGTTGAGGGCTAGGGTTAGAGATCCGGATAGGGTTCCAATTGGACCTAGGGTTATGGTTATGTGTAGGGCTAGGGTTAGAGATCCGGGTAACGTTCCGATTGGACCGAGGGTTAGGGTTATGTTGAGGGCTAGGGTTAGAGATCCGGTTAGGGTTCCGATTGGACCTAGGGTTAGCGTTATGTTGAGGGCTAGGGTTAGAGATCCGGTTAGGGTTCCGATTGGACCAAGGGTTAGGGTTATGTTGAGGGCTAGGTTTAGAGATACGGTTAGCGTTACTATTGCACCTAGGATTAGGATTATGTTGAGGGATAGGGTTAGAGATACTATTAGGGTTACGATTGGACCTAGGGTTAGGGTTATGTTGACGGCTAGGGATGGAGATCCGGATAGGGTTCCAATTGGACCTAGGGTTAGGCTTATGTGTAGGGCTAGGGTTAGAGATCCGGTTAGGGTTACGATTGGACCTAGGGTTAGGGATATGTGAGGGATAGGGTTAGAGATCCGTTTAGGGTTACGATTGGACCTAGGGTTAGGGTTATGTTGAGGACTAGGGTTAGATATACGGTTAGGGTTCCGATTGGACCTAGATTAGTGGTATGTTAAGGGCTAGTGTTAGAGATCCGGTTAGGGTTACGATTGGACCTAGGGTTAGGATAATGTTCAGGCCTAGGGTTAGATATCCGGTTAGGGTTCCGATTGGACCTAGGGTTAGGGTTATGTTGAGGGCTAGGGTTAGAGATCCGGTTAGGGTTCCGATTGGACCCAGGGTTAGGGTTATGTTGAGGGCTAGGGTTAGAGATCCGGATAGGGTTCCAATTGGACCTAGGGTTAGGGTTATGTGCAGGGCTAGGGTTAGAGATCCGGGTAGCGTTCCGATTGGACCGAGGGTTAGGGTTATGTTGAGGGCTAGGGTTAGAGATCCGGTTAGGGTTCCGATTGGACCTAGGGTTAGCGTTATGTTGAGGGCTAGGGTTAGAGATCCGGTTAGGGTTCCGATTGGACCTAGGGTTAGCGTTATGTTGAGGGCTAGGGTTAGAGATCCGGTTCGGGTTCCGATTGGACCTAGGGTTAGGGTTATGTTGAGGGCTAGGGTTAGAGATCCGGTTAGGGTTCCGATTGGACCCAGGGTTAGGGTTATGTTGAGGGCTAGGGTTAGAGATCCGGATAGGGTTCCAATTGGACCTAGGGTTAGGGTTATGTGTAGGGCTAGGGTTAGAGATCCAGGTAGCGTTCCGATTGGACCGAGGGTTAGGGTTATGTTGAGGGCTAGGGTTAGAGATCCGGTTAGGGTTCCGATTGGACCTAGGGTTAGCGTTATGTTGAGGGCTAGGGTTAGAGATCCGGTTAGGGTTCCGATTGGACCTAGGGTTAGCGTTATGTTGAGGGCTAGGGTTAGAGATCCGGTTCGGGTTCCGATTGGACCTAGGGTTAGGGTTATGTTGAGGGCTAGGGTTAGAGATCCGGTTAGGGTTCCGATTGGACCAAGGGTTAGGGTTATGTTGAGGGCTAGGTTTAGAGATCCGGTTAGCGTTACTATTGCACCTAGGGTTAGGGTTATGTTGAGGGATAGGGTTAGAGATACTATTAGGGTTACGATTGGACCTAGGGTTAGGGTTATGTTGACGGCTAGGGATAGAGATCCGGATAGGGTTCCCATTGGACCTAGGGTTAGGCTTATGTGTAGGGCTAGGTTTAGAGATCCGGTTAGGGTTACGATTGGACCTAGGGTTAGGGATATGTTGAGGGATAGGGTTAGAGATCCGTTTAGGGTTACGATTGGACCTAGGGTTAGGGTTATGTTGAGGGCTAGGGTTAGATATACGGTTAGGGTTCTGATTGGACCTAGATTAGTGGTATGTTAAGGGCTAGTGTTAGAGATCCGGTTAGGGTTACGATTGGACCTAGGGTTAGGATAATGTTCAGGGCTAGGGTTAGATATCCGGTTAGGGTTCCGATTGGACCTAGGTTTAGGGTTATGTTGAAAGCGAGGGTTAGAGTTCCGGTTAGGGTTCCGATTGGACCTAGGGTTAGGATTATGTTGAGGGCTAGGGTTAGAGTTCCGGTTATGGTTACGATTGGACCTAGGGTTAGGGTTATGTTGAGGGCTAGGGTTAGAGATCCGGTTAGGGTTCCGATAGGACCTAGGGTTAGGGTTATGTTGAGGGCTAGGGCTAGAGATCCGGTTAGGGTTCCGATTGGACCTAGGGTTAGGGTCATGTTGAGGGCTAGGGTTAGAGATCCGGTTAGGGTTCCGATTGTACCTAGTCTGAGAGTTATGTTGAGGGCTAGGCTTAGAGATCCGGTTAGTGTTCCGATTAGACCTAGGGTTAGGGTTATGTTGAGGGCTAGGGTTAGAGATCCAGTTAGGGTTCCGATTGGACCTAGGGTTAGGGTTATGTTGAGGGCTAGGGTTAGAGATCCGGTTAGGGTTCCGATTGGACCTAGGGTGAGGGTTGTGTTGAGGGCTAGGGTTAGAGATCCGGTTCGGGTTCCCTTTGGACCTAGGGTTATGGTTAGGTTGAGGGCTAGTGTTAGATATCCAGTTAGGGTTACGATTGGACCTAGGGTTAGGGTTATGTTGAGGGCTAGGGTTAGAGATCCGGTTATGGTTACGATTGGACCTAGGGTTAGGGTTATGTTGAGGGCTAGAGTTAGAGATGCGGTTAGGGTTCCGATTGGACCTAGGGTTAGGGTTTTGTTGAGGGCTAGGGTTAGAGATCCGGTTAGGGTTACGATTGGACCTAGGGTTAGGGTTATGTTGAGGGCTAGGGCTAGAGATCCGGTTAGGGTTCCGATTGGACCTAGGGTTAGGGTCATGTTGAGGGCTTGGGTTAGAGATCCGGTTAGGGTTCTGATTGGACCTAGGCTGAGGGTTATGTTGAGGGCTAGGCTTCGAGATCCGGTTATGGTTCCCATTGGACCTAGGGTTAGGGTGTGGTTGAGGGCTAGTGTTAGTGATCCTGTTAGGGTTCCCATTGGACCTAGGGTTAGGGTTAGGTTGAGGGCTAGTGTTAGAGATCCTGTTAGGGTTACGATTGGACCTAGGGTTAGGGTTATGTTGAGGGCCAGGGTTAGAGATCCGATTAGTGTTCCGATTTGACCTAGGGTTAAGGTTATATAGAGGGCTAATGTTAGAGATCCCGTTAGGGTTACGATTGGACCTAGGGTTAGGATCATGTTCAGGGCTAGGGTTAGACATCCGGTTAGGGTTCCGATTGTACCTAGGGTGATGGTTATGTTGAGGGCTAGGCTTAGAGATCCGGTTGGGGTTCCGATTGGACCTAGGGTTAGGGTTATGTTGAGGGCTAGGGTTAGAGATCCGGTTAGGGTTCCGATTGGACCTAGGGTTAGGGTTATGTTGAGGGCTAGGGTTAGAGATCCGGTTAGGGTTCCGATTGGACCTAGGGTTAGGGTTATGTTGAGGGCTAGGGTTAGAGATCCGGTTAGGGTTCCGATTGGACCTAGGGTTAGGGTTATGTTGAGGGCTAGGGTTAGAGATCACGTTTGGGTTCCGATTGGACCTAGGGTAGGGTTATGTTGAGGGCTAGGGTTAGAGATCCAGTTGGGGTTCCGAGTGACCTAGGGTTAGGGTTATGTTGAGGGCTAGGGTTAGAGATGCGGTTAGGGTTCCGATTGGACCTAGGGT
Organism: Miniopterus natalensis; assembly: GCF_054644295.1. NCBI lineage: Eukaryota > Metazoa > Chordata > Mammalia > Chiroptera > Miniopteridae > Miniopterus > Miniopterus natalensis. The sequence continues at coordinate 319,833 of NW_028269986.1, forward strand.
TAGGGTTATGTTGAGGGCTAGGGTTAGAGATGCGGTTAGGGTTCCGATTGGACCTAGGGTTAGGGTTATGTTGAGGGCTAGGGTTAGAGATCCGGTTAGGGTTCCGATTGGACCTAGGGTTAGGGTTATGTTGAAGGCTATGCTTAGAGATGCAGTTATGGTTCCGATTTGACCTAGGGTTAGGGTTATGTTGAGGGATAGCGTTAGAGATCCTTTTAGGGTTCCGATTGGACCTAGGGTTAGGGTTATGTTGAGGGCTAGGGTTAGAGATCCGGTTAGGGTTCCGATTGGACCTAGGGTTAGGGTTATGTTGAAGGCTATGCTTAGAGATGCAGTTATGGTTTCGATTTGACCTAGGGTTAGGGTTATGTTGAGGGCTAGGCTTAGAGATCCGGTTAGGGTTCCAATTGGACCTAGGGTTAGGATTATGTTGAGGGCTAGGTTTAGAGATCCGGTTAGGTTTCCGATTGGACCTAGGGTTAGGGTTATGTTGAGGGCTAGGGTTAGAGATCCGGTTAGGGTTCCGATTGGACCTAGGGTGAGGGTTATGTTGAGGGCTAGGCTTAGAGATCCGGTTAGCTTTCCCATTGGACCTAAGGTTAGGGTTAGGTTGAGGGCTAGTGTTAGAGATCCAGTTAGGGTTACGATTGGACCTAGGGTTAGGGTTATGTTGAGGGATAGGGTTAGAGATCCTTTTAGGGTTACGATTGAACCTAGGGTTAGGGTTATGTTGGCCGCTAGGGATAGAGTTCCGGATAGGGTTCCGATTGGACCTAGGGTTAGGCTTATGTGTACGGCTAGGGTTAGAGATCCGGGTAGGTTTCCGATTGGACCTAGGGTTAGGGTTATGTTGAGGGCTAGGGTTAGAGATCCGGTTAGTGTTCCGATTGGACCTAGGGTTAGTGGTATGTTAAGGGCTAGTGTTAGAGATCCGGTTAGGGTTCCGATTGGACCTAGGGTAGTGGTATATTAAGGGCCAGGGTTAGAGATCCGGTTAGTGTTACGATTGGACCTAGGGTTAGGATAATGTTCAGGGCTAGGTTTAGATATCCGGTTAGGGTTCCGATTGGACCTAGGTTTAGTGTTATGTTGAGAGCGAGGGTTAGAGTTCCGGTTAGGGTTCTGATTGGATCTAGGGTTAGGGTTATGTTAAGGGCTAGGGTTAGAGATCCGGTTCGGTTTCCGATTGGACCTAGGGTTAGGGTAATGTTGAGGGCTACGGTTAGAGATCCAATTATGGTTACGATTGGACCTAGGGTTAGGGTTATTTTGAGGGCTAGGGTTAGAGATCCGGTTAGGGTTCCGATTGGACCTAGGGTTAGGGTTATGTTGAGGGCTAGGGTTAGAGATCCGGTTAGGGTTCCGATTGGACCTAGGGTTAGGGTTATGTTGAGGGCTAGGGTTAGAGATCCGATTAGGGTTCCGATTTGACCTAGGGTTAAGGTTATGTAGAGGGTTAGTGTTAGAGATCCCGTTAGGGTTACGATTGGAACTAGGGTTAAGGTTATGTTGAAGGCTATGCTTAGAGATGCAGTTATGGTTCCGATTTGACCTAGGGTTAGGGATATGTTGAGGGGTAGGGTTAGAGATCCGGTTAGGTTTCCGATTGACCTAGGGTTAGGGTTATGTTGAGGGCTAGGGTTAGAGATCACGTTTGGGTTCCGATTGGACCTAGGGTAGGGTTATGTTGAGGGCTAGGGTTAGAGATCCAGTTGGGTTTCCGAGTGACCTAGGGTTAGGGTTATGTTGAGGGCTAGGGTTAGAGATCAGGTTATGGTTCCGAGTGACCTAGGGTTAGGGTTATGTTGAGGGCTAGGGTTAGAGATGCGGTTAGGGTTCCGATTGGACCTAGGGTTAGGGTTATGTTGAGGGCTAGGGTTAGAGATGCGGTTAGGGTTCCGATTGGACCTAGGGTTAGGGTTATGTTGAGGGCTAGGGTTAGAGATCCGGTTAGGGTTCCGATTGGACCTAGGGTTAGGGTTATGTTGAAGGCTATGCTTAGAGATGCAGTTATGGTTCCGATTTGACCCTGTGTTAGGGTTATGTTGAGGGATAGGGTTAGAGATCCTTTTAGGGTTCCGATTGGACCTAGGGTTAGGGTTATGTTGAGGGCTAGGGTTAGAGATCCGGTTAGGGTTCCGATTGGACCTAGGGTTAGGGTTATGTTAAAGGCTATGCTTAGAGATGCAGTTATGGTTCCGATTTGACCTAGGGTTAGGGTTATGTTGAGGGCTAGGCTTAGAGATCCGGTTAGGGTTCCGATTGGACCTAGGGTTAGGATTATGTTGAGGGCTAGGTTTAGAGATCCGGTTAGGTTTCCGATTGGACCTAGGGTTAGGGTTATGTTGAGGGCTAGGGTTAGAGTTCCGGTTAGGGTTACGATTGGACCTAGGGTTAGGGTTATGTTGAGGGCTAGGGTTAGAGATCCGGTTAGGGTTCCGATAGGACCTAGGGTTAGGGTTATGTTGAGGGCTGGGGCTAGAGATCCGGTTAGGGTTCCGATTGGACCTAGGGTTAGGGTCATGTTGAGGGCTAGGGTTAGAGATCCGGTTAGGGTTCCGATTGTACCTAGTCTGAGAGTTATGTTGAGGGCTAGGCTTAGAGATCCGGTTAGTGTTCCGATTAGACCTAGGGTTAGGGTTACGTTGAGGGCTAGGGTTAGAGATCCAGTTAGGGTTCCGATTGGACCTAGGGTTAGGGTTATGTTGAGGGCTAGGGTTAGAGATCCGGTTAGGGTTCCGATTGGACCTATGGTGAGGGTTGTGTTGAGGGCTAGGGTTAGAGATCTGGTTCGGGTTCCCTTTGGACCTAGGGTTAGGGTTAGGTTGAGGGCTAGTGTTAGATATCCAGTTAGGGTTACGATTGGACCTAGGGTTAGGGTTATGTTGAGGGCTAGGGTTAGAGATCCGGTTATGGTTACGATTGGACCTAGGGTTAGGGTTATGTTGAGGGCTAGTGTTAGAGATGCGGTTAGGGTTCCGATTGGACCTAGGGTTAGGGTTTTGTTGAGGGCTAGGGTTAGAGATCCGGTTAGGGTTACGATTGGACCTAGGGTTAGGGTTATGTTGAGGGCTAGGGCTAGAGATCCGGTTAGGGTTCCGATTGGACCTAGGGTTAGGGTCATGTTGAGGGCTTGGGTTAGAGATCCGGTTAGGGTTCCGATTGGACCTAGGCTGAGGGTTATGTTGAGGGCTAGGCTTCGAGATCCGGTTATGGTTCCCATTGGACCTAGGGTTAGGGTGTGGTTGAGGGCTAGTGTTAGTGATCCTGTTAGGGTTCCCATTGGACCTAAGGTTAGGGTTAGGTTGAGGGCTAGTGTTAGAGATCCTGTTAGGGTTACGATTGGACCTAGGGTTAGGGTTATGTTGAGGGCAAGGGTTAGAGATCCGATTAGTGTTCCGATTTGACCTAGGGTTAAGGTTATATAGAGGGCTAATGTTAGAGATCCCGTTAGGGTTACGATTGGACCTAGGGTTAGGATCATGTTCAGGGCTAGGGTTAGACATCCGGTTAGGGTTCCGATTGTACCTAGGGTGATGGTTATGTTGAGGGCTAGGCTTAGAGATCCGGTTGGGGTTCCGATTGGACCTAGGCTTAGGGTTATGTTGAGGGCTAGGGTTAGAGATCCGGTTAGGGTTCCGATTGGACCTAGGGTTAGGGTTATGTTGAGGGCTAGGGTTAGAGATCCGGTTAGGGTTCCGATTGGACCTAGGGTTAGGGTTATGTTGAGGGCTAGGGTTAGAGATCCGGTTAGGGTTCCGATTGTACCTAGGGTTAGGGTTATGTTGAGGGCTAGGGTTAGAGATCACGTTTGGGTTCCGATTGGACCTAGGCTGAGGGTTATGTTGAGGGCTAGGCTTCGAGATCCGGTTATGGTTCCCATTGGACCTAGGGTTAGGGTGTGGTTGAGGGCTAGTGTTAGTGATCCTGTTAGGGTTCCCATTGGACCTAGGGTTAGGGTTAGGTTGAGGGCTAGTGTTAGAGATCCTGTTAGGGTTACGATTGGACCTAGGGTTAGGGTTATGTTGAGGGCAAGGGTTAGAGATCCGATTAGTGTTCCGATTTGACCTAGGGTTAAGGTTATATAGAGGGCTAATGTTAGAGATCCCGTTAGGGTTACGATTGGACCTAGGGTTAGGATCATGTTCAGGGCTAGGGTTAGACATCCGGTTAGGGTTCCGATTGTACCTAGGGTGATGGTTATGTTGAGGGCTAGGCTTAGAGATCCGGTTGGGGTTCCGATTGGACCTAGGCTTAGGGTTATGTTGAGGGCTAGGGTTAGAGATCCGGTTCGGGTTCCGATTGGACCTAGGGTTAGGGTTATGTTGAGGGCTAGGGTTAGAGATCCGGTTAGGGTTCCGATTGGACCTAGGGTTAGGGTTATGTTGAGGGCTAGGGTTAGAGATCCGGTTAGGGTTCCGATTGGACCTAGGGTTAGGGTTATGTTGAGGGCTAGGGTTAGAGATGCGGTTAGGGTTCCGATTGGACCTAGGGTTAGGGTTATGTTGAGGGCTAGGCTTAGAGATGCAGTTATGGTTTCGATTTGACCTAGGGTTAGGGTTATGTTGAGGGCTAGGCTTAGAGATCCGGTTAGGGTTCCAATTGGACCTAGGGTTAGGATTATGTTGAGGGCTAGGTTTAGAGATCCGGTTAGGTTTCCGATTGGACCTAGGGTTAGGGTTATGTTGAGGGCTAGGGTTAGAGATCCGGTTAGGGTTCCGATTGGACCTAGGGTGAGGGTTATGTTGAGGGCTAGGCTTAGAGATCCGGTTAGCTTTCCCATTGGACCTAAGGTTAGGGTTAGGTTGAGGGCTAGTGTTAGAGATCCAGTTAGGGTTACGATTGGACCTAGGGTTAGGGTTATGTTGAGGGATAGGGTTAGAGATCCTTTTAGGGTTACGATTGAACCTAGGGTTAGGGTTATGTTGGCCGCTAGGGATAGAGTTCCGGATAGGGTTCCGATTGGACCTAGGGTTAGGCTTATGTGTACGGCTAGGGTTAGAGATCCGGGTAGGTTTCCGATTGGACCTAGGGTTAGGGTTATGTTGAGGGCTAGGGTTAGAGATCCGGTTAGTGTTCCGATTGGACCTAGGGTTAGTGGTATGTTAAGGGCTAGTGTTAGAGATCCGGTTAGGGTTCCGATTGGACCTAGGGTAGTGGTATATTAAGGGCCAGTGTTAGAGATCCGGTTAGTGTTACGATTGGACCTAGGGTTAGGATAATGTTCAGGGCTAGGGTTAGATATCCGGTTAGGGTTCCGATTGGACCTAGGTTTAGTGTTATGTTGAGAGCGAGGGTTAGAGTTCCGGTTAGGGTTCTGATTGGACCTAGGGTTAGGGTTATGTTAAGGGCTAGGGTTAGAGATCCGGTTCGGTTTCCGATTGGAACTAGGGTTAGGGTAATGTTGAGGGCTAGGGTTAGAGATCCAATTATGGTTACGATTGGACCTAGGGTTAGGGTTATGTTGAGGGCTAGGGTTAGAGATCCGGTTAGGGTTCCGATTGGACCTAGGGTTAGGGTTATGTTGAGGGCTAGGATTAGAGATCCGGTTAGGGTTCCGATTGGACCTAGGGTTAGGGTTATGTTGAGGGCTAGGGTTAGAGATCCGATTAGGGTTCCGATTTGACCTAGGGTTAAGGTTATGTGGAGGGTTAGTGTTAGAGATACCGTTAGGGTTACGATTGGAACTAGGGTTAAGGTTATGTTGAAGGCTATGCTTAGAGGTGCAGTTATGGTTCCGATTTGACCTAGGGTTAGGGATATGTTGAGGGGTAGGGTTAGAGATCCGGTTAGGTTTCCGATTGACCTAGGGTTAGGGTTATGTTGAGGGCTAGGGTTAGAGATCACGTTTGGGTTCCGATTGGACCTAGGGTAGGGTTATGTTGAGGGCTAGGGTTAGAGATCCAGTTGGGTTTCCGAGTGACCTAGGGTTAGGGTTATGTTGAGGGCTAGGGTTAGAGATCAGGTTATGGTTCCGAGTGACCTAGGGTTAGGGTTATGTTGAGGGCTAGGGTTAGAGATGCGGTTAGGGTTCCGATTGGACCTAGGGTTAGGGTTATGTTGAGGGCTAGGGTTAGAGATGCGGTTAGGGTTCCGATTGGACCTAGGGTTAGGGTTATGTTGAGGGCTAGGGTTAGAGATCCGGTTAGGGTTCCGATTGGACCTAGGGTTAGGGTTATGTTGAAGGCTATGCTTAGAGATGCAGTTATGGTTCCGATTTGACCTAGTGTTACGGTTATGTTGAGGGATAGGGTTAGAGATCCTTTTAGGGTTCCGATTGGACCTAGGGTTAGGGTTATGTTGAGGGCTAGGGTTAGAGATCCGGTTAGGGTTCCGATTGGACCTAGGGTTAGGGTTATGTTAAAGGCTATGCTTAGAGATGCAGTTATGGTTCCGATTTGACCTAGGGTTAGGGTTATGTTGAGGGCTAGGCTTAGAGATCCGGTTAGGGTTCCGATTGGACCTAGGGTTAGGATTATGTTGAGGGCTAGGTTTAGAGATCCGGTTAGGTTTCCGATTGGACCTAGGGTTAGGGTTATGTTGAGGGCTAGGGTTAGAGATCCGGTTAGGGTTACGATTGGACCTAGGGTTAGGGTTATGTTGAGGGATAGGATTAGAGATACTTTTAGGGTTACGATTGGACCTAGGGTTAGGCTTATGTGTAGGGCTAGGGTTAGACATCCGGGTAGGGTTCCGTTTGGACCTAGGGTTAGGGTTATGTTGAGGGCTAGTGTTAGAGATCCGGTTAGGGTTACGATTGGACCTAGGGTTAGGGATATGTTGAGGGATAGGGTTACAGATCCGTTTAGGGTTACTATTGGACCTAGGGTTAGGGTTATGTTGAGGGCTAGGGTTAGAGATCCGGTTAGGGTTCCGATTGGACCTAGGGTTAGTGGTATGTTAAGGGCTAGTGTTAGAGATCCGGTTAGGGTTACGATTGGACCTAGGGTTAGGATAATGTTCAGGGCTAGGGATAGATATCCGGTTAGGGTTCCGATTGGACCTAGGGTTAAGGTTATGTTGAAGAATAGGGTTAGAGATACTTTTAGGGTTACGACTGGACCTAGGGTTAGGGTTATGTGTAGGGCTAGGGTTAGAAATCCGGGTAGGGTTACGATTGGAACTAGGGTGAGGGATATGTTGATGGATAGTGTTAGACATCCGGTTGTGGTTACGATTGGACGTAGGGTTATGGTAATCTTGAGGGCTAGTGGTAGAGATCCGGTTAGGGTTCCGATTGGACCTAGGGTTATGGTTAGTTTCGGGGTTGTGTTAGAGATCCGAGTAGGGTTCCGATTGGACCTAGGGTTAGGGTTATGTTGAGGGCTAGGGTTACAGATCCGGTTAGGGTACCGATTGGACCTAGGGTTAGTGGTATGTTAAGGGCTAGTGTTAGAGATCCGGTTAGGGTTACGATTGGACCTAGGGTAAGGATAATGTTCAGGGCTAGGGTTCGATATCCGGTTAGGGTTCCGATTGGACCTAGGGTTAAGGTTATGTTGATGGATAGGGTTAGAGATACTTTTAGGGTTACGACTGGACATAGGGTTAGTGTTACGTTGAGGACTAGGGTTAGAGGTCCTGTTAGGGTTCTGATTGGACCTAGGGTTAGGGTTATGTGTAGGGCTAGGGTTAGAAATCCGGGTAGCGTTCCGATTTGTTCTAGGGTTAGGGTTATGTTGAGGGCTAGTGTTAGAGATACCGTTAGGTTTACGATTGGACCTAGGGTGAGGGATATGTTGAGGGATAGGGTTTACATCCGGTTATGGTTACGATTGGACCTAGGGTTAGGGTTATGTTGAGGTCTAGGGTTAGAGATCCGGTTAGGTTTCCCATTGGAACTAGGGTTAGGGTTATGTTGAGGTCTAGGGTTAGAGATCCGGTTAGGGTTCCGATTGGACCTAGGGTAGTGGTATATTAAGGGCCAGTGTTAGAGATCCGGTTAGGGTTACGATTGGACCTAGGGTTAGGATAATGTTCAGGGCTAGGGTTAGATATCCGGTTAGGGTTCCGATTGGACCTAGGTTTAGTGTTATGTTGAGAGCGAGGGTTAGAGTTCCGGTTAGGGTTCTGATTGGACCTAGGTTTAGGGTTATGTTAAGGGGTAGGGTTAGAGATCCGGTTAGGTTTCCGATTGGACCTAGGGTTAGGGTAATGTTGAAGGCTAGGTTTAGAGATCCGGTTATGGCTACGATTGGACCTAGGGTTAGGGTTATGTTGAGGGCTAGGGTTAGAGATCCGGTTAGGGATACGATTGGACCTAGGGTTAGGGTTATGTTGAGGGCTTGGGTTAGAGATCCGGTTAGGGATACGATTGGACCTAGGGTTAGGGTTATGTTGAGGGCTAGGGTTAGAGATCCGGTTAGGGTTCCGATTGGACCTAGGGTTAGGGTTATGTTGAGGGCTAGGGTTAGAGATCCGGTTATGGTTACGATTGGACCTAGGGTTAGGGTTATGTTGAGGGCTAGGGTTAGAGATCCGGTTAGGGTTCCGATTGGACCTAGGGTTAGGGTTATGTTGAGGGCTAGGGTTAGAGATCCGGTTAGGTTCCGATTGGACCTAGGGTTAGGGTTATGTTGAGGGCTAGGGTTAGAGATCCGGTTAGGGTTCCGATTGGACCTAGGGTTAGGGTTATGTTGAGGGCTAGGGTTAGAGATCCGGTTAGCGTTACTATTGCACCTAGGGTTAGGGTTATGTTGAGGGATAGGGTTAGAGATACTTTTAGGGTTACGATTGGACCTAGGGTTAGGGTTATGTTGAGGGATAGCGTTAGAGATCCGGTTAGGGTTCCGATTGGACCTAGGGTTAGGGTTATGTAGAGGGCTAGTTTTGGAGATCCCGTTAGGGTTACGATCGGACCTAGGGTTAGGGTTATGTTGAGGGCTAGGTTTAGAGATCCCGTTAGGGTTCCGATTTGACCTAGGGTTATGGTTATGTTGAGGGCTAGGGTTACAGATCCGGATAGGGTTCCGATTCGACGTAGGGTTAGTGTTACGTTGAGGTCTAGGGTTAGAGATCCTGTTAGTGTTACGATTGGACCTAGGGTTAGGGTCATGTTGAGGGCTAGCGTTAAAGAGACGGTTAGGGTTACGATTGGACCTAGCGTTAGGGTTATGTTGACGGCTAGGTTTAGAGATCCGGTTAGGGTTGCGATTGGACCTAGGGTTAGGGTTATGTTGAGGGCTAGGGTTAGAGAGACGGATAGGGTTGCGATTGGTCATAGGGTTTGGGTTATGTTGTGGGCTAGGTTTACAGATCCGGTTAGGGTTATGATTGGACCAAGGGTTAGGGTTATGTTGAGGACTCGCTTTAGAGATCCCGTTAGGTTTGCGATTGGACCTAGCGTTAGGGTTATGTTGAGGGCTGGGGTTAGAGAGACGGTTAGGGTTACGATTGGACCTAGGGTTAGGGTTATGTTGAGGGCTAGGGTTAGAGATCTGGTTACTGTTACCATTGGACTTAGGGTTAGGGTCATGTAGAGGGCTAGGTTTAGAGAGCAGGTTAGGGTTACAATTGGACTAGGGATAGGGTTACGTGGAGGACTAGGTTAAGAGACCCGGTTAGGGTTGCGATTGGACCTAGGGTTAGGGTTATGTTGAGGACTCGGTTTAGAGATCCGGTTAGGGTTGCGATTGCACCTCGCGTTAGGGTTATGTTGAGGGCTGGGGAAAGAGAGACGGTTAGGGTTGCGATTGGACCTAGGGTTAGTGTTACGTTGAGGTCTAGGGTTAGAGATCCGGTTAGGATTACGATTGGACGTAGGGTTAGGGTTATGTTGAGGGCTAGGGTTAGAGATCCGTTTAGGGTTCCGATTGGACCTAGGGTTAGGGTTATGTTGAGGGCTAGTGTTAGAGATCCGGTTAGGGTTCCGATTGGACCTAGGGTTTGGGTTATGTTGAGGGATAGGGTTAGAGATACTTTTAGGGTTACGATTGGACCTAGGGTTAGGGTTATGTAGACGGCTAGGGTTAGAGATCCGGATAGGGTTCCAATTGGACCTAGGTTTAGGGTTTTGTGTATGGCTAGGGTTAGAGACCCGGGTAGGGTTCCGATTGGATCTAGGGTTAGGGTTATGTTGAGGGCTAGGGTTAGAGATCCGGTTAGGGTTCCGATTGGACCTAGGGTTAGGGTTATGTTGAGGGCTAGGGTTAGAGATCCGGTGAGGGTTCCGATTGGACCCAGGGTTAGGGTTATGTTGAGGGCTAGGGTTAGAGATCCGGATAGGGTTCCAATTGGACCTAGGGTTAGGGTTATGTGTAGGGCTAGGGTTAGAGATTCGGTTAGGGTTCCGATTGGACCTAGGGTTAGGGTTATGTTGAGGGCTAGGGTTAGAGATCCGGTTAGGGTTCTGATTGGACCAAGGGTTAGGGTTATGTTGAGGGCTAGGTTTAGAGATCCGGTTAGCGTTACTATTGCACCTAGGGTTACGGTTATGTTAAAGGATAGGGTTAGAGATACTATTAGGGTTACGATTGGACCTAGGGTTAGGGTTATGTTGACGGCTAGGGATAGAGATCCGGATAGGGTTCCAATTGGACCTAGGGTTAGACTTGTGTGTAGGGCTAGGGTTAGACATCCGGGTAGGGTTCCGTTTGGACCTAGGGTTAGGGTTATGTGGAGGGCTACTGTTAGAGATCCGGTTACGGTTACGATTGGACCTACGGTTAGGGATATGTTGAGGGATAGGGTTACAGATCCGTTTAGGGTTACTTTTGGACCTAGGGTTAGGGTTATGTTGAGGGCTAGGGTTAGAGATCCGGTTAGGGTTCCGATTGGACCTAGGGTTAGGGTTATGTTGAAGGCTATGCTTAGAGATGCAGTTATGGTTCCGATTTGACCTAGGGTTAGGGTTATGTTGAGGGATAGCGTTAGAGGTCCTTTTAGGGTTCCGATTGGACCTAGGGTTAGGGTTATGTTGAGGGCTAGGGTTAGAGATCCGGTTAGGGTTCCGATTGGACCTAGGGTGAGGGTTATGTTGAAGGCTATGCTTAGAGATGCAGTTATGGTTTCGATTTGACCTAGGGTTAGGGTTATGTTGAGGGCTAGGCTTAGAGATCCGGTTAGGGTTCCAATTGGATCTAGGGTTAGGATTATGTTGAGGGCTAGGTTTAGAGATCCGGTTAGGTTCCGATTGGACCTAGGGTGAGGGTTATGTTGAGGGCTAGGGTTAGAGATCCGGTTAGGGTTCCGATTGGACCTAGGGTTAGGGTTATGTTGAAGGCTATGCTTAGAGATGCAGTTATGGTTTCGATTTGACCTAGGGTTAGGGTTATGTTGAGGGCTAGGCTTAGAGATCCGGTTAGGGTTCCAATTGGACCTAGGGTTAGGATTATGTTGAGGGCTAGGTTTAGAGATCCGGTTAGGTTTCCGATTGGACCTAGGGTTAGGGTTATGTTGAGGGCTAGGGTTAGAGATCCGGTTAGGGTTCCGATTGGACCTAGGGTGAGGGTTATGTTGAGGGCTAGGCTTAGAGATCCGGTTAGCTTTCCCATTGGACCTAAGGTTAGGGTTAGGTTGAGGGCTAGTGTTAGAGATCCAGTTAGGGTTACGATTGGACCTAGGGTTAGGGTTATGTTGAGGGATAGGGTTAGAGATCCTTTTAGGGTTACGATTGAACCTAGGGTTAGGGTTATGTTGGCCGCTAGGGATAGAGTTCCGGATAGGGTTCCGATTGGACCTAGGGTTAGGCTTATGTGTACGGCTAGGGTTAGAGATCCGGGTAGGTTTCCGATTGGACCTAGGGTTAGGGTTATGTTGAGGGCTAGGGTTAGAGATCCGGTTAGTGTTCCGATTGGACCTAGGGTTAGTGGTATGTTAAGGGCTAGTGTTAGAGATCCGGTTAGGGTTCCGATTGGACCTAGGGTAGTGGTATATTAAGGGCCAGTGTTAGAGATCCGGTTAGTGTTACGATTGGACCTAGGGTTAGGATAATGTTCAGGGCTAGGGTTAGATATCCGGTTAGGGTTCCGATTGGACCTAGGTTTAGTGTTATGTTGAGAGCGAGGGTTAGAGTTCCGGTTAGGGTTCTGATTGGACCTAGGGTTAGGGTTATGTTAAGGGCTAGGGTTAGAGATCCGGTTCGGTTTCCGATTGGAACTAGGGTTAGGGTAATGTTGAGGGCTAGGGTTAGAGATCCAATTATGGTTACGATTGGACCTAGGGTTAGGGTTATGTTGAGGGCTAGGGTTAGAGATCCGGTTAGGGTTCCGATTGGACCTAGGGTTAGGGTTATGTTGAGGGCTAGGGTTAGAGATCCGGTTAGGGTTCCGATTGGACCTAGGGTTAGGGTTATGTTGAGGGCTAGGGTTAGAGATCCGATTAGGGTTCCGATTTGACCTAGGGTTAAGGTTATGTGGAGGGTTAGTGTTAGAGATACCGTTAGGGTTACGATTGGAACTAGGGTTAAGGTTATGTTGAAGGCTATGCTTAGAGGTGCAGTTATGGTTCCGATTTGACCTAGGGTTAGGGATATGTTGAGGGGTAGGGTTAGAGATCCGGTTAGGTTTCCGATTGACCTAGGGTTAGGGTTATGTTGAGGGCTAGGGTTAGAGATCACGTTTGGGTTCCGATTGGACCTAGGGTAGGGTTATGTTGAGGGCTAGGGTTAGAGATCCAGTTGGGTTTCCGAGTGACCTAGGGTTAGGGTTATGTTGAGGGCTAGGGTTAGAGATCAGGTTATGGTTCCGAGTGACCTAGGGTTAGGGTTATGTTGAGGGCTAGGGTTAGAGATGCGGTTAGGGTTCCGATTGGACCTAGGGTTAGGGTTATGTTGAGGGCTAGGGTTAGAGATGCGGTTAGGGTTCCGATTGGACCTAGGGTTAGGGTTATGTTGAGGGCTAGGGTTAGAGATCCGGTTAGGGTTCCGATTGGACCTAGGGTTAGGGTTATGTTGAAGGCTATGCTTAGAGATGCAGTTATGGTTCCGATTTGACCTAGTGTTACGGTTATGTTGAGGGATAGGGTTAGAGATCCTTTTAGGGTTCCGATTGGACCTAGGGTTAGGGTTATGTTGAGGGCTAGGGTTAGAGATCCGGTTAGGGTTCCGATTGGACCTAGGGTTAGGGTTATGTTAAAGGCTATGCTTAGAGATGCAGTTATGGTTCCGATTTGACCTAGGGTTAGGGTTATGTTGAGGGCTAGGCTTAGAGATCCGGTTAGGGTTCCGATTGGACCTAGGGTTAGGATTATGTTGAGGGCTAGGTTTAGAGATCCGGTTAGGTTTCCGATTGGACCTAGGGTTAGGGTTATGTTGAGGGCTAGGGTTAGAGATCCGGTTAGGGTTACTATTGGACCTAGGGTTAGGGTTATGTTGAGGGATAGGATTAGAGATACTTTTAGGGTTACGATTGGACCTAGGGTTAGGCTTATGTGTAGGGCTAGGGTTAGACATCCGGGTAGGGTTCCGTTTGGACCTAGGGTTAGGGTTATGTTGAGGGCTAGTGTTAGAGATCCGGTTAGGGTTACGATTGGACCTAGGGTTAGGGATATGTTGAGGGATAGGGTTACAGATCCGTTTAGGGTTACTATTGGACCTAGGGTTAGGGTTATGTTGAGGGCTAGGGTTAGAGATCCGGTTAGGGTTCCGATTGGACCTAGGGTTAGTGGTATGTTAAGGGCTAGTGTTAGAGATCCGGTTAGGGTTACGATTGGACCTAGGGTTAGGATAATGTTCAGGGCTAGGGATAGATATCCGGTTAGGGTTCCGATTGGACCTAGGGTTAAGGTTATGTTGAAGAATAGGGTTAGAGATACTTTTAGGGTTACGACTGGACCTAGGGTTAGGGTTATGTGTAGGGCTAGGGTTAGAAATCCGGGTAGGGTTACGATTGGAACTAGGGTGAGGGATATGTTGATGGATAGTGTTAGACATCCGGTTGTGGTTACGATTGGACCTAGGGTTAGTGTTATGTTGAGGTCTAGGGTTAGAGATCCGGTTAGGGTTTCGATTGGACCTAGGGTTAGGGTTATGTTGAGGGCTAGGGTTAAAGATCCGTTTAGGTTTCCGATTGGACGTAGGGTTATGGTAATCTTGAGGGCTAGTGGTAGAGATCCGGTTAGGGTTCCGATTGGACCTAGGGTTATGGTTAGTTTCGGGGTTGTGTTAGAGATCCGAGTAGGGTTCCGATTGGACCTAGGGTTAGGGTTATGTTGAGGGCTAGGGTTACAGATCCGGTTAGGGTACCGATTGGACCTAGGGTTAGTGGTATGTTAAGGGCTAGTGTTAGAGATCCGGTTAGGGTTACGATTGGACCTAGGGTAAGGATAATGTTCAGGGCTAGGGTTCGATATCCGGTTAGGGTTCCGATTGGACCTAGGGTTAAGGTTATGTTGATGGATAGGGTTAGAGATACTTTTAGGGTTACGACTGGACATAGGGTTAGTGTTACGTTGAGGACTAGGGTTAGAGGTCCTGTTAGGGTTCCGATTGGACCTAGGGTTAGGGTTATGTGTAGGGCTAGGGTTAGAAATCCGGGTAGCGTTCCGATTTGTTCTAGGGTTAGGGTTATGTTGAGGGCTAGTGTTAGAGATCCCGTTAGGTTTACGATTGGACCTAGGATGAGGGATATGTTGAGGGATAGGGTTTACATCCGGTTATGGTTACGATTGGACCTAGGGTTAGGGTTATGTTGAGGTCTAGGGTTAGAGATCCGGTTAGGTTTCCCATTGGAACTAGGGTTAGGGTTATGTTGAGGTCTAGGGTTAGAGATCCGGTTAGGGTTCCGATTGGACCTAGGGTAGTGGTATATTAAGGGCCAGTGTTAGAGATCCGGTTAGGGTTACGATTGGACCTAGGGTTAGGATAATGTTCAGGGCTAGGGTTAGATATCCGGTTAGGGTTCCGATTGGACCTAGGGTTAGTGTTATGTTGAGAGCGAGGGTTAGAGTTCCGGTTAGGGTTCTGATTGGACCTAGGTTTAGGGTTATGTTAAGGGCTAGGGTTAGAGATCCGGTTAGGTTTCCGATTGGACCTAGGGTTAGGGTAATGTTGAGGACTAGGTTTAGAGATCCGGTTATGGCTACGATTGGACCTAGGGTTAGGGTTATGTTGAGGGCTAGGGTTAGAGAAACGGTTAGGGTTACGATTGGATCTAGGGTTAGGGTTATGTTGAGGGCTTGGGTTAGAGATCCGGTTAGGGATACGATTGGACCTAGGGTTAGGGTTATGTTGAGGGCTAGGGTTAGAGATCCGGTTAGGGTTCCGATTGGACCTAGGGTTAGGGTTATGTTGAGGGCTAGGGTTAGAGATCCGGTTATGGTTACGATTGGACCTAGGGTTAGGGTTATGTTGAGGGCTAGGGTTAGAGATCCGGTTAGGGTTCCGATTGGACCTAGGGTTAGGGTTATGTTGAGGGCTAGGGTTAGAGATCCGGTTAGGTTCCGATTGGACCTAGGGTTAGGGTTATGTTGAGGGCTACGGTTAGAGATCCGGTTAGGGTTCCGATTGGACCTAGGGTTAGGGTTATGTTGAGGGCTAGGGTTAGAGATCCGGTTAGCGTTACTATTGCACCTACGGTTAGGGTTATGTTGAGGGATAGGGTTAGAGATACTTTTAGGGTTACGATTGGACCTAGGGTTAGGGTTATGTTGAGGGCTAGTTTTGGAGATCCCGTTAGGGTTACGATCGGACCTAGGGTTAGGGTTATGTTGAGGGCTAGGTTTAGAGATCCCGTTAGGGTTCCGATTTGACCTAGGGTTAGGGTTATGTTGAGGGCTAGGGTTACAGATCCGGATAGGGTTCCGATTCGACGTAGGGTTAGTGTTACGTTGAGGTCTAGGGTTAGAGATCCTGTTAGTGTTACGATTGGACCTAGGGTTAGGGTCATGTTGAGGGCTAGCGTTAAAGAGACGGTTAGGGTTACGATTGGACCTAGCGTTAGGGTTATGTTGACGGCTAGGTTTAGAGATCCGGTTAGGGTTGCGATTGGACCTAGGGTTAGGGTTATGTTGAGGGCTAGGGTTAGAGAGACGGATAGGGTTGCGATTGGTCATAGGGTTTGGGTTATGTTGTGGGCTAGGTTTACAGATCCGGTTAGGGTTATGATTGGACCAAGGGTTAGGGTTATGTTGAGGACTCGCTTTAGAGATCCCGTTAGGTTTGCGATTGGACCTAGCGTTAGGGTTATGTTGAGGGCTGGGGTTAGAGAGACGGTTAGGGTTACGATTGGACCTAGGGTTAGGGTTATGTTGAGGGCTAGGGTTAGAGATCTGGTTACTGTTACCATTGGACTTAGGGTTAGGGTCATGTTGAGGGCTAGGTTTAGAGAGCAGGTTAGGGTTACAATTGGACTAGGGATAGGGTTACGTGGAGGACTAGGTTAAGAGACCCGGTTAGGGTTGCGATTGGACCTAGGGTTAGGGTTATGTTGAGGACTCGGTTTAGAGATCCGGTTAGGGTTGCGATTGCACCTCGCGTTAGGGTTATGTTGAGGGCTGGGGAAAGAGAGACGGTTAGGGTTGCGATTGGACCTAGGGTTAGTGTTACGTTGAGGTCTAGGGTTAGAGATCCGGTTAGGATTACGATTGGACGTAGGGTTAGGGTTATGTTGAGGGCTAGGGTTAGAGATCCGTTTAGGGTTCCGATTGGACCTAGGGTTAGGGTTATGTTGAGGGCTAGTGTTAGAGATCCGGTTAGGGTTCCGATTGGACCTAGGGTTTGGGTTATGTTGAGGGATAGGGTTAGAGATACTTTTAGGGTTACGATTGGACCTAGGGTTAGGGTTATGTGGACGGCTAGGGTTAGAGATCCGGATAGGGTTCCAATTGGACCTAGGTTTAGGGTTTTGTGTATGGCTAGGGTTAGAGACCCGGGTAGGGTTCCGATTGGATCTAGGGTTAGGGTTATGTTGAGGGCTAGGGTTAGAGATCCGGTTAGGGTTCCGATTGGACCTAGGGTTAGGGTTATGTTGAGGGCTAGGGTTAGAGATCCGGTTAGGGTTCCGATTGGACCCAGGGTTAGGGTTATGTTGAGGGCTAGGGTTAGAGATCCGGATAGGGTTCCAATTGGACCTAGGGTTAGGGTTATGTGTAGGGCTAGGGTTAGAGATTCGGTTAGGGTTCCGATTGGACCTAGGGTTAGGGTTATGTTGAGGGCTAGGGTTAGAGATCCGGTTAAGGTTCTGATTGGACCAAGGGTTAGGGTTATGTTGAGGGCTAGGTTTAGAGATCCGGTTAGCGTTACTATTGCACCTAGGGTTACGGTTATGTTAAAGGATAGGGTTAGAGATACTATTAGGGTTACGATTGGACCTAGGGTTAGGGTTATGTTGACGGCTAGGGATAGAGATCCGGATAGGGTTCCAATTGGACCTAGGGTTAGACTTATGTGTAGGGCTAGGGTTAGACATCCGGGTAGGGTTCCGTTTGGACCTAGGGTTAGGGTTATGTGGAGGGCTACTGTTAGAGATCCGGTTACGGTTACGATTGGACCTACGGTTAGGGATATGTTGAGGGATAGGGTTACAGATCCGTTTAGGGTTACTTTTGGACCTAGGGTTAGGGTTATGTTGAGGGCTAGGGTTAGAGATCCGGTTAGGGTTCCGATTGGACCTAGGGTTAGGGTTATGTTGAAGGCTATGCTTAGAGATGCAGTTATGGTTCCGATTTGACCTAGGGTTAGGGTTATGTTGAGGGATAGCGTTTTAGATCCTTTTAGGGTTCCGATTGGACCTAGGGTTAGGGTTATGTTGAGGGCTAGGGTTAGAGATCCGGTTAGGGTTCCGATTGGACCTAGGGTTAGGGTTATGTTGAAGGCTATGCTTAGAGATGCAGTTATGGTTTCGATTTGACCTAGGGTTAGGGTTATGTTGAGGGCTAGGCTTAGAGATCCGGTTAGGGTTCCAATTGGACCTAGGGTTAGGATTATGTTGAGGGCTAGGTTTAGAGATCCGGTTAGGTTTCCGATTGGACCTAGGGTTAGGGTTATGTTGAGGGCTAGGCTTAGAGATCCGGTTAGGGTTCCAATTGGACCTAGGGTTAGGATTATGTTGAGGGCTAGGTTTAGAGATCCGGTTAGGTTTCCGATTGGACCTAGGGTGAGGGTTATGTTGAGGGCTAGGCTTAGAGATCCGGTTAGCTTTCCCATTGGACCTAAGGTTAGGGTTAGGTTGAGGGCTAGTGTTAGAGATCCAGTTAGGGTTACGATTGGACCTAGGGTTAGGGTTATGTTGAGGGATAGGGTTAGAGATCCTTTTAGGGTTACGATTGAACCTAGGGTTAGGGTTATGTTGGCCGCTAGGGATAGAGTTCCGGATAGGGTTCCGATTGGACCTAGGGTTAGGCTTATGTGTACGGCTAGGGTTAGAGATCCGGGTAGGTTTCCGATTGGACCTAGGGTTAGTGGTATGTTAAGGGCTAGTGTTAGAAATCCGGTTAGGGTTCCGATTGGACCTAGGGTAGTGGTATATTAAGGGCCAGTGTTAGAGATCCGGTTAGTGTTACGATTGGACCTAGGGTTAGGATAATGTTCAGGGCTAGGGTTAGATATCCGGTTAGGGTTCCGATTGGACCTAGGTTTAGTGTTATGTTGAGAGCGAGGGTTAGAGTTCCGGTTAGGGTTCTGATTGGACCTAGGGTTAGGGTTATGTTAAGGGCTAGGGTTAGAGATCCGGTTCGGTTTCCGATTGGACCTAGGGTTAGGGTAATGTTGAGGGCTAGGGTTAGAGATCCAATTATGATTACGATTGGACCTAGGGTTAGGGTTATTTTGAGGGCTATGGTTAGAGATCCGGTTAGGGTTCCGATTGGACCTAGGGTTAGGGTTATGTTGAGGGCTAGGGTTAGAGATCCGGTTAGGGTTCCGATTGGACCTAGGGTTAGGGTTATGTTGAGGGCTAGGGTTAGAGATCCGATTAGGGTTCCGATTTGACCTAGGGTTAAGGTTATGTAGAGGGTTAGTGTTAGAGATCCCGTTAGGGTTACGATTGGAACTAGGGTTAAGGTTATGTTGAAGGCTATGCTTAGAGATGCAGTTATGGTTCCGATTTGACCTAGGGTTAGGGATATGTTGAGGGGTAGGGTTAGAGATCCGGTTAGGTTTCCGATTGACCTAGGGTTAGGGTTATGTTGAGGGCTAGGGTTAGAGATCACGTTTGGGTTCCGATTGGACCTAGTGTAGGGTTATGTTGAGGGCTAGGGTTAGAGATCCAGTTGGGTTTCCGAGTGACCTAGGGTTAGGGTTATGTTGAGGGCTAGGGTTAGAGATCAGGTTATGGTTCCGAGTGACCTAGGGTTAGGGTTATGTTGAGGGCTATGCTTAGAGATGCAGTTATGGTTCCGATTTGACCTAGTGTTAGGGTTATGTTGAGGGATAGGTTTAGAGATCCTTTTAGGGTTCCGATTGGACCTAGGGTTAGGGTTATGTTGAGGGCTAGGGTTAGAGATCCCGTTAGGGTTCCGATTGGACCTAGGGTTAGGGTTATGTTAAAGGCTATGCTTAGAGATGCAGTTATGGTTCCGATTTGACCTAGGGTTAGGGTTATGTTGAGGGCTAGGCTTAGAGATCCGGTTAGGGTTCCGATTGGACCTAGGGTTAGGATTATGTTGAGGGCTAGGTTTAGAGATCCGGTTAGGGTTCCGATTGGACCTAGGGTTAGGGTTATGTTGAGGGCTAGGGTTAGAGATCCGGTTAGTGTTCCGATTGGACCCAGGGTTAGGGTTATGTTGAGGGCTAGGGTTAGAGATCCGGATAGGGTTCCAATTGGACCTAGGGTTAGGCTTATGTGTAGGTCTAGGGTTAGACATCCGGGTAGGGTTCCGTTTGGACCTAGGGTTAGGGTTATGTTGAGGGCTACTGTTAGAGATCCGGTTACGGTTACGATTGGACCTAGGGTTAGGGTTATGTTGAGGGCTAGGGTTAGAGATCAGGTTATGGTTCCGAGTGACCTAGGGTTAGGTTTATGTTGAGGGCTAGGGTTAGAGATGCGGTTAGGGTTCCGATTGGACCTAGGGTTAGGGTTATGTTGAGGGCTAGGGTTAGAGATGCGGTTAGGGTTCCGATTGGACCTAGGGTTAGGGTTATGTTGAGGGCTAGGGTTAGAGATCCGGTTAGGGTTCCGATTGGACCTAGGGTTAGGGTTATGTTGAAGGCTATGCTTAGAGATGCAGTTATGGTTCCGATTTGACCTAGTGTTAGGGTTATGTTGAGGGATAGGGTTAGAGATCCTTTTAGGGTTCCGATTGGACCTAGGGTTAGGGTTATGTTGAGGGCTAGGGTTAGAGATCCGGTTAGGGTTCCGATTGGACCTAGGGTTAGGGTTATGTTAAAGGCTATGCTTAGAGATGTAGTTATGGTTCCGATTTGACCTAGGGTTAGGGTTATGTTGAGGGCTAGGCTTAGAGATCCGGTTAGGGTTCCGATTGGACCTAGGGTTAGGATTATGTTGAGGGCTAGGTTTAGAGATCCGGTTAGGTTTCCGATTGGACCTAGGGTTAGGGTTATGTTGAGGGCTAGGGTTAGAGATCCGGTTAGGGTTCCGATTGGACCTAGGGTTAGGGTTATGTTGAGGGATAGGATTAGAGATACTTTTAGGGTTACGATTGGACCTAGGGTTAAGGTTATGTAGACGGCTAGGGTTAGAGATCCGGATAGGGTTCCAATTGGACCTAGGTTTAGGGTTATGTGTAGGGCTAGGGTTAGAGACCCGGGTAGGGTTCCGATTGGATCTAGGGTTAGGGTTATGTTGAGGGCTAGGGTTAGAGATCCGATTAGTGTTCCGATTGGACCCAGGGTTAGGGTTATGTTGAGGGCTAGGGTTAGAGATCCGGATAGGGTTCCAATTGGACCTAGGGTTAGGGTTATGTGTAGGGCTAGGGTTAGAGATCCGGGTAGCGTTCCGATTGGACCGAGGGTTAGGGTTATGTTGAGGGCTAGGTTTAGAGATCCGGTTAGCGTTACTATTGCACCTAGGGTTAGGGTTATGTTGAGGGATAGGGTTAGAGATACTATTAGAGTTACGATTGGACCTACGGTTAGGGTTATGTTGACGGCTAGGGATAGAGATCCGTTTAGGGTTCCAATTGGACCTAGGGTTAGGCTTATGTGTAGGGCTAGGGTTAGACATCCGGGTAGGGTTCCGTTTGGACCTAGGGTTAGGGTTATGTTGAGGGCTAGTGTTAGAGATCCGGTTAGGGTTACGATTGGACCTAGGGTTAGGGATATGTTGAGGGATAGGGTTACAGATCCGTTTAGGGTTACTATTGGACCTAGGGTTAGGGTTATGTTGAGCGCTAGGGTTAGAGATCCGGTTAGGGTTCCGATTGGACCTAGGGTTAGGATAATGTTCAGGGCTAGGGATAGATATCCGGTTAGGGTTCCGATTGGACCTAGGGTTAAGGTTATGTTGAAGAATAGGGTTAGAGATACTTTTAGGGTTACGACTGGACCTAGGGTTAGGGTTATGTGTAGGGCTAGGGTTAGAAATCCGGGTAGGGTTACGATTGGAACTAGGGTGAGGGATAAGTTGATGGATAGTGTTAGACATCCGGTTATGGTTACGATTGGACCTAGGGTTAGTGTTATGTTGAGGTCTAGGGTTAGAGATCCGGTTAGGGTTTCGATTGGACCTAGGGTTAGGGTTATGTTGAGGGCTAGGGTTAAAGATCAGTTTAGGTTTCCGATTGGACGTAGGGTTATGGTAATCTTGAGGGCTAGTGGTAGAGATCCGGTTAGGGTTCCGATTGGACCTAGGGTTATGGTTAGTTTCGGGGTTGTGTTAGAGATCCGAGTAGGGTTCCGATTGGACCTAGGGTTAGGGTTATGTTGAGGGCTAGGGTTACAGATCCGGTTAGGGTACCGATTGGACCTAGGGTTAGTGGTATGTTAAGGGCTAGTGTTAGAGATCCGGTTAGGGTTACGATTGGACCTAGGGTAAGGATAATGTTCAGGGCTAGGGTTCGATATCCGGTTAGGGTTCCGATTGGACCTAGGGTTAAGGTTATGTTGATGGATAGGGTTAGAGATACTTTTAGGGTTACGACTGGACATAGGGTTAGTGTTACGTTGAGGACTAGGGTTAGAGGTCCTGTTAGGGTTCCGATTGGACCTAGGGTTAGGGTTATGTGTAGGGCTAGGGTTAGAAATCCGGGTAGCGTTCCGATTTGATCTAGGGTTAGGGTTATGTTGAGGGCTAGTGTTAGAGATCCCGTTAGGTTTACGATTGGACCTAGGGTGAGGGATATGTTGAGGGATAGGGTTTACATCCGGTTATGGTTACGATTGGACCTAGGGTTAGGGTTATGTTGAGGTCTAGGGTTAGAGATCCGGTTAGGTTTCCCATTGGACCTAGGGTAGTGGTATATTAAGGGCCAGTGTTAGAGATCCGGTTAGGGTTACGATTGGACCTAGGGTTAGGATAATGTTCAGGGCTAGGGTTAGATATCCGGTTAGGGTTCCGATTGGACCTAGGTTTAGTGTTATGTTGAGAGCGAGGGTTAGAGTTCCGGTTAGGGTTCTGATTGGACCTAGGGTTAGGGTTATGTTAAGGGCTAGGGTTAGAGATCCGGTTAGGTTTCCGATTGGACCTAGGGTGAGGGTAATGTTGAGGGCTAGGTTTAGAGATCCGGTTATGGCTACGATTGGACCTAGGGTTAGGGTTATGTTTAGGGCTAGGGTTAGAGATCCGGTTTGGGTTCCGATTGGACCTAGGGTTAGGGTTATGTTGAGGGCTAGGGTTAGAGAAACGGTTAGGGTTACGATTGGATCTAGGGTTAGGGTTATGTTGAGGGCTAGGGTTAGAGATCCGGATAGGGTTCCAATTGGACCTAGGGTTAGGCTTATGTGTAGGGCTAGGGTTAGACATCCGGGTAGGGTTCCGTTTGGACCTAGGGTTAGGGTTATGTTGAGGGCTACTGTTAGAGATCCGGTTACGGTTACGATTGGACCTACGGTTAGGGATATGTTGAGGGATAGGGTTACAGATCCGTTTAGGGTTACTATTGGACCTAGGGTTAGGGTTATGTTGAGGGATAGGGTTAGAGATCCGGTTAGGGTTCCGATTGGACCTAGGGTTAGGGTTATGTTGAAGGCTATGCTTAGAGATGCAGTTATGGTTCCGATTTGACCTAGGGTTAGGGTTATGTTGAGGGATAGCGTTAGAGATCCTTTTAGGGTTCCGATTGGACCTAGGGTTAGGGTTATGTTGAGGGCTAGGGTTAGAGATCCGGTTAGGGTTCCGATTGGACCTAGGGTTAGGGTTATGTTGAAGGCTATGCTTAGAGATGCAGTTATGGTTTCGATTTGACCTAGGGTTAGGGTTATGTTGAGGGCTAGGTTTAGAGATCCGGTTAGGTTTCCGATTGGACCTAGGGTTAGGGTTATGTTGAGGGCTAGGGTTAGAGATCCGGTTAGGGTTCCGATTGGACCTAGGGTGAGGGTTATGTTGAGGGCTAGGCTTAGAGATCCGGTTAGCTTTCCCATTGGACCTAAGGTTAGGGTTAGGTTGAGGGCTAGTGTTAGAGATCCAGTTAGGGTTACGATTGGACCTAGGGTTAGGGTTATGTTGAGGGATAGGGTTAGAGATCCTTTTAGGGTTACGATTGAACCTAGGGTTAGGGTTATGTTGGCCGCTAGGGATAGAGTTCCGGATAGGGTTCCGATTGGACCTAGGGTTAGGCTTATGTGTACGGCTAGGGTTAGAGATCCGGGTAGGTTTCCGATTGGACCTAGGGTTAGTGTTATGTTGAGCGCCAGGGTTAGAGATCCGGTTAGTGTTCCGATTGGACCTAGGGTTAGTGGTATGTTAAGGGCTAGTGTTAGAGATCCGGTTAGGGTTCCGATTGGACCTAGGGTAGTGGTATATTAAGGGCCAGTGTTAGAGATCCGGTTAGTGTTACGATTGGACCTAGGGTTAGGATAATGTTCAGGGCTAGGGTTAGATATCCGGTTAGGGTTCCGATTGGACCTAGGTTTAGTGTTATGTTGAGAGCGAGGGTTAGAGTTCCGGTTAGGGTTCTGATTGGACCTAGGGTTAGGGTTATGTTAAGGGCTAGGGTTAGAGATCCGGTTCGGTTTCCGATTGGACCTAGGGTTAGGGTAATGTTGAGGGCTAGGGTTAGAGATCCAATTATGATTACGATTGGACCTAGGGTTAGGGTTATGTTGAGGGCTAGGGTTAGAGATCCGGTTAGGGTTCCGATTGGACCTAGGGTTAGGGTTATGTTGAGGGCTAGGGTTAGAGATCCGGTTAGGGTTCCGATTGGACCTAGGGTTAGGGTTATGTTGAGGGCTAGGGTTAGAGATACGATTAGGGTTCCGATTTGACCTAGGGTTAAGGTTATGTAGAGGGTTAGTGTTAGAGATCCCGTTAGGGTTACGATTGGAACTAGGGTTAAGGTTATGTTGAAGGCTATGCTTAGAGATGCAGTTATGGTTCCGATTTGACCTAGGGTTAGGGATATGTTGAGGGGTAGGGTTAGAGATCCGGTTAGGTTTCCGATTGACCTAGGGTTAGGGTTATGTTGAGGGCTAGGGTTAGAGATCACGTTTGGGTTCCGATTGGACCTAGGGTAGGGTTATGTTGAGGGCTAGGGTTAGAGATCCACTTGGGTTTCCGAGTGACCTAGGGTTAGGGTTATGTTGAGGGCTAGGGTTAGAGATCAGGTTATGGTTCCGAGTGACCTAGGGTTAGGGTTATGTTGAGGGCTAGGGTTAGAGATGCGGTTAGGGTTCCGATTGGACCTAGGGTTAGGGTTATGTTGAGGGCTAGGGTTAGAGATGCGGTTAGGGTTCCGATTGGACCTAGGGTTAGGGTTATGTTGAGGGCTAGGGTTAGAGATCCGGTTAGGGTTCCGATTGGACCTCGGGTTAGGGTTATGTTGAAGGCTATGCTTAGAGATGCAGTTATGGTTCCGATTTGACCTAGTGTTAGGGTTATGTTGAGGGATAGGGTTAGAGATCCTTTTAGGGTTCCGATTGGACCTAGGGTTAGGGTTATGTTGAGGGCTAGGGTTAGAGATCCGGTTAGGGTTTAGATTGGACCTAGGGTTAGGGTTATGTTAAAGGCTATGCTTAGAGATGCAGTTATGGTTCCGATTTGACCTAGGGTTAGGGTTATGTTGAGGGCTAGGCTTAGAGATCCGGTTAGGGTTCCGATTGGACCTAGGGTTAGGATTATGTTGAGGGCTAGGTTTAGGGATCCGGTTAGGTTTCCGATTGGACCTAGGGTTAGGGTTATGTTGAGGGATAGGATTAGAGATACTTTTAGGGTTTCGATTGGACCTAGGGTTAGGGTTATGTAGACGGCTAGGGTTAGAGATCCGGATAGGGTTCCAATTGGACCTAGGGTTAGGGTTATGTGTAGGGCTAGGGTTAGAGACCCGGGTAGGGTTCCGATTGGATCTAGGGTTAGGGTTATGTTGAGGGCTAGGGTTAGAGATCCGGTTAGGGTTCCGATTGGACCTAGGGTTAGGGTTATGTTGAGGGCTAGGGTTAGAGATCCGGTTAGTGTTCCGATTGGACCCAGAGTTAGGGTTATGTTGAGGGCTAGGGTTAGAGATCCGGATAGGGTTCCAATTGGACCTAGGGTTAGGGTTATGTGTAGGGCTAGGGTTAGAGATCCGGTTAGCGTTACTATTGCACCTAGGGTTAGGGTTATGTTGAGGGATAGGGTTAGAGATACTATTAGAGTTACGATTGGACCTACGGTTAGGGTTATGTTGAGGGCTAGGGTTAGAGATCCGGTTAGGGTTCCGATTGGACCTAGGGTTAGGGTTATGTTGAGGGATAGGATTAGAGATACTTTTAGGGTTACGATTGGACCTAGGGTTAAGGTTATGTAGACGGCTAGGGTTAGAGATCCGGATAGGGTTCCAATTGGACCTAGGTTTAGGGTTATGTGTAGGGCTAGGGTTAGAGACCCGGGTAGGGTTCCGATTGGATCTAGGGTTAGGGTTATGTTGAGGGCTAGGGTTAGAGATCCGGTTAGGGTTCCGATTGGACCTAGGGTTAGGGTTATGTTGAGGGCTAGGGTTAGAGATCCGATTAGTGTTCCGATTGGACCCAGGGTTAGGGTTATGTTGAGGGCTAGGGTTAGAGATCCGGATAGGGTTCCAATTGGACCTAGGGTTAGGGTTATGTGTAGGGCTAGGGTTAGAGATCCGGGTAGCGTTCCGATTGGACCGAGGGTTAGGGTTATGTTGAGGGCTAGGTTTAGAGATCCGGTTAGCGTTACTATTGCACCTAGGGTTAGGGTTATGTTGAGGGATAGGGTTAGAGATACTATTAGAGTTACGATTGGACCTACGGTTAGGGTTATGTTGACGGCTAGGGATAGAGATCCGTTTAGGGTTCCAATTGGACCTAGGGTTAGGCTTATGTGTAGGGCTAGGGTTAGACATCCGGGTAGGGTTCCGTTTGGACCTAGGGTTAGGGTTATGTTGAGGGCTAGTGTTAGAGATCCGGTTAGGGTTACGATTGGACCTAGGGTTAGGGATATGTTGAGGGATAGGGTTACAGATCCGTTTAGGGTTACTATTGGACCTAGGGTTAGGGTTATGTTGAGCGCTAGGGTTAGAGATCCGGTTAGGGTTCCGATTGGACCTAGGGTTAGGATAATGTTCAGGGCTAGGGATAGATATCCGGTTATGGTTCCGATTGGACCTAGGGTTAAGGTTATGTTGAAGAATAGGGTTAGAGATACTTTTAGGGTTACGACTGGACCTAGGGTTAGGGTTATTTGTAGGGCTAGGGTTAGAAATCCGGGTAGGGTTACGATTGGAACTAGGGTGAGGGATATGTTGATGGATAGTGTTAGACATCCGGTTATGGTTACGATTGGACCTAGGGTTAGTGTTATGTTGAGGTCTAGGGTTAGAGATCCGGTTAGGGTTTCGATTGGACCTAGGGTTAGGGTTATGTTGAGGGCTAGGGTTAAAGATCAGTTTAGGTTTCCGATTGGACGTAGGGTTATGGTAATCTTGAGGGCTAGTGGTAGAGATCCGGTTAGGGTTCCGATTGGACCTAGGGTTATGGTTAGTTTCGGGGTTGTGTTAGAGATCCGAGTAGGGTTCCGATTGGACCTAGGGTTAGGGTTATGTTGAGGGCTAGGGTTACAGATCCGGTTAGGGTACCGATTGGACCTAGGGTTAGTGGTATGTTAAGGGCTAGTGTTAGAGATCCGGTTAGGGTTACGATTGGACCTAGGGTAAGGATAATGTTCAGGGCTAGGGTTCGATATCCGGTTAGGGTTCCGATTGGACCTAGGGTTAAGGTTATGTTGATGGATAGGGTTAGAGATACTTTTAGGGTTACGACTGGACATAGGGTTAGTGTTACGTTGAGGACTAGGGTTAGAGGTCCTGTTAGGGTTCCGATTGGACCTAGGGTTAGGGTTATGTGTAGGGCTAGGGTTAGAAATCCGGGTAGCGTTCCGATTTGATCTAGGGTTAGGGTTATGTTGAGGGCTAGTGTTAGAGATCCCGTTAGGTTTACGATTGGACCTAGGGTGAGGGATATGTTGAGGGATAGGGTTTACATCCGGTTATGGTTACGATTGGACCTAGGGTTAGGGTTATGTTGAGGTCTAGGGTTAGAGATCCGGTTAGGTTTCCCATTGGAACTAGGGTTAGGGTTATGTTGAGGTCTAGGGTTAGAGATCCGGTTAGGGTTCCGATTGGACCTAGGGTAGTGGTATATTAAGGGCCAGTGTTAGAGATCCGGTTAGGGTTACGATTGGACCTAGGGTTAGGATAATGTTCAGGGCTAGGGTTAGATATCCGGTTAGGGTTCCGATTGGACCTAGGTTTAGTGTTATGTTGAGAGCGAGGGTTAGAGTTCCGGTTAGGGTTCTGATTGGACCTAGGGTTAGGGTTATGTTAAGGGCTAGGGTTAGAGATCCGGTTAGGTTTCCGATTGGACCTAGGGTTAGGGTAATGTTGAGGGCTAGGTTTAGAGATCCGGTTATGGCTACGATTGGACCTAGGGTTAGGGTTATGTTTAGGGCTAGGGTTAGAGATCCGGTTTGGGTTCCGATTGGACCTAGGGTTAGGGTTATGTTGAGGGCTAGGGTTAGAGAAACGGTTAGGGTTACGATTGGATCTAGGGTTAGGGTTATGTTGAGGGCTAGGGTTAGAGATCCGGTTAGGGATACGATTGGACCTAGGGTTAGGGTTATGTTGAGGGCTAGGGTTAGAGCTCCGGTTAGGGTTCCGATTGGACCTAGGGTTAGGGTTATGTTGAGGGCTAGGGTTAGAGATCCGGTTATGGTTACGATTGGACCTAGGGTTAGGGTTATGTTGAGGGCTAGGGTTAGAGATCCGGTTAGGGTTCCGATTGGACCTAGGGTTAGGGTTATGTTGAGGGCTAGGGTTAGAGATCCGGTTAGCGTTACTATTGCACCTAGGGTTAGGGTTATGTTGAGGGATAGGGTTAGAGATACTTTTAGGGTTACGATTGGACCTAGGGTTAGGGTTATGTTGAGGGATAGCGTTAGAGATCCGGTTAGGGTTCCGATTGGACCTAGGGTTAGGGTTATGTAGAGGGCTAGTTTTGGAGATCCCGTTAGGGTTACGATCGGACCTAGGGTTAGGGTTATGTTGAGGGCTAGGTTTAGAGATCCCGTTAGGGTTCCGATTTGACCTAGGGTTAGGGTTATGTTGAGGGCTAGGGTTACAGATCCGGATAGGGTTCCGATTCGACGTAGGGTTAGTGTTACGTTGAGGTCTAGGGTTAGAGATCCTGTTAGTGTTACGATTGGACCTAGGGTTAGGGTCATGTTGAGGGCTAGCGTTAAAGAGACGGTTAGGGTTACGAGTGGACCTAGCGTTAGGGTTATGTTGACGGCTAGGTTTAGAGATCCAGTTAGGGTTGCGATTGGACCTAGGGTTAGGGTTATGTTGAGGGCTAGGGTTAGAGAGACGGATAGGGTTGCGATTGGTCATAGGGTTTGGGTTATGTTGTGGGCTAGGTTTACAGATCCGGTTAGGGTTATGATTGGACCAAGGGTTATGGTTATGTTGAGGACTCGCTTTAGAGATCCCGTTAGGTTTGCGATTGGACCTAGCGTTAGGGTTATGTTGAGGGCTCGGGTTAGAGAGACGGTTAGGGTTACGATTGGACCTAGGGTTAGGGTTATGTTGAGGGCTAGGGTTAGAGATCCGGTTAGGTTTCCGATTGGACCTAGGGTTAGGGTAATGTTGAGGGCTAGGTTTAGAGATCCGGTTATGGCTACGATTGGACCTAGGGTTAGGGTTATGTTTAGGGCTAGGGTTAGAGATCCGGTTTGGGTTCCGATTGGACCTAGGGTTAGGGTTATGTTGAGGGCTAGGGTTAGAGAAACGGTTAGGGTTACGATTGGATCTAGGGTTAGGGTTATGTTGAGGGCTAGGGTTAGAGATCCGGTTAGGGATACGATTGGACCTAGGGTTAGGGTTATGTTGAGGGCTAGGGTTAGAGCTCCGGTTAGGGTTCCGATTGGACCTAGGGTTAGGGTTATGTTGAGGGCTAGGGTTAGAGATCCGGTTATGGTTACGATTGGACCTAGGGTTAGGGTTATGTTGAGGGCTAGGGTTAGAGATCCGGTTAGGGTTCCGATTGGACCTAGGGTTAGGGTTATGTTGAGGGCTAGGGTTAGAGATCCGGTTAGCGTTACTATTGCACCTAGGGTTAGGGTTATGTTGAGGGATAGGGTTAGAGATACTTTTAGGGTTACGATTGGACCTAGGGTTAGGGTTATGTTGAGGGATAGCGTTAGAGATCCGGTTAGGGTTCCGATTGGACCTAGGGTTAGGGTTATGTAGAGGGCTAGTTTTGGAGATCCCGTTAGGGTTACGATCGGACCTAGGGTTAGGGTTATGTTGAGGGCTAGGTTTAGAGATCCCGTTAGGGTTCCGATTTGACCTAGGGTTAGGGTTATGTTGAGGGCTAGGGTTACAGATCCGGATAGGGTTCCG
Organism: Miniopterus natalensis; assembly: GCF_054644295.1. Lineage (NCBI taxonomy): Eukaryota > Metazoa > Chordata > Mammalia > Chiroptera > Miniopteridae > Miniopterus > Miniopterus natalensis. The sequence continues at coordinate 349,716 of NW_028269986.1, forward strand.
ATTCGACGTAGGGTTAGTGTTACGTTGAGGTCTAGGGTTAGAGATCCTGTTAGTGTTACGATTGGACCTAGGGTTAGGGTCATGTTGAGGGCTAGCGTTAAAGAGACGGTTAGGGTTACGAGTGGACCTAGCGTTAGGGTTATGTTGACGGCTAGGTTTAGAGATCCAGTTAGGGTTGCGATTGGACCTAGGGTTAGGGTTATGTTGAGGGCTAGGGTTAGAGAGACGGATAGGGTTGCGATTGGTCATAGGGTTTGGGTTATGTTGTGGGCTAGGTTTACAGATCCGGTTAGGGTTATGATTGGACCAAGGGTTATGGTTATGTTGAGGACTCGCTTTAGAGATCCCGTTAGGTTTGCGATTGGACCTAGCGTTAGGGTTATGTTGAGGGCTCGGGTTAGAGAGACGGTTAGGGTTACGATTGGACCTAGGGTTAGGGTTATGTTGAGGGCTAGGGTTAGAGATCTGGTTACTGTTACCATTGGACTTAGGGTTAGGGTCATGTTGAGGGCTAGGTTTAGAGAGCAGTTTAGGGTTACAATTGGACTAGGGATAGGGTTACGTGGAGGACTAGGTTAAGAGACCCGGTTAGGGTTGCGATTGGACCTAGGGTTAGGGTTATGTTGAGGACTCGGTTTAGATATCCGGTTAGGGTTGCGATTGCACCTCGCGTTAGGGTTATGTTGAGGGCTGGGGAAAGAGAGACGGTTAGGGTTGCGATTGGACCTAGGGTTAGTGTTACGTTGAGGTCTAGGGTTAGAGATCCGGTTAGGATTACGATTGGACGTAGGGTTAGGGTTATGTTGAGGGCTAGGGTTAGAGATCCGTTTAGGGTTCCGATTGGACCTAGGGTTAGGGTTATGTTGAGGGCTAGTGTTAGAGATCCGGTTAGGGTTCCGATTGGACCTAGGGTTTGGGTTATGTTGAGGGATAGGGTTAGAGATACTTTTAGGGTTACGATTGGACCTAGGGTTAGGGTTATGTAGACGGCTAGGGTTAGAGATCCGGATAGGGTTCCAATTGGACCTAGATTTAGGGTTATGTGTATGGCTAGGGTTAGAGACCCGGGCAGGGTTCCGATTGGATCTAGGGTTAGGGTTATGTTGAGGGCTAGGGTTAGAGATCCGGTTAGGGTTCCGATTGGACATAGGGTTAGGGTTATGTTGAGGGCTAGGGTTAGAGATCTGGTTAGGGTTCCGATTGGACCCAGGGTTAGGGTTATGTTGAGGGCTAGGGTTAGAGATCCGGATAGGGTTCCAATTGGACCTAGGGTTAGGGTTATGTGTAGGGCTAGGGTTAGAGTTTCGGTTAGGGTTCCGATTGGACCTAGGGTTAGGGTTATGTTGAGGGCTAGGGTTAGAGATCCGGTTAGCGTTACTATTGCACCTAGGGTTATGGTTATGTTAAAGGATAGGGTTAGAGATACTATTAGGGTTACGATTGGACCTAGGGTTAGGGTTATGTTGACGGCTAGGGATAGAGATCCGGATAGGGTTCCAATTGGACCTAGGGTTAGGCTTATGTGTAGGGCTAGGGTTAGACATCCGGGTAGGGTTCCGTTTGGACCTAGGGTTAGGGTTATGTTGAGGGCTACTGTTAGAGATCCGGTTACGGTTACGATTGGACCTACGGTTAGGGATATGTTGAGGGATAGGGTTACAGATCCGTATAGGGTTACTATTGGACCTAGGGTTAAGGGTATGTTGAGGGCTAGGGTTAGAGATCCGGTTAGGGTTCCGATTGGACCTAGGGTTAGTGGTATGTTAAGGGCTAGTGTTAGAGATCCGGTTAGGGTTAGGATTGGACCTAGGGTTAGGATAATGTCAGGGCTAGGGTTAGATATCTGGTTAGGGTTACAGTTGGACCTAGGGTTAAGGTTATGTTGAGGGATAGGGTTAGAGATACTTTTAGGGTTACGACTGGACCTAGGGTTAGGGTTATGTGTAGGGCTAGGGTTAGAGATCCCGTTAGGGTTACGATTGGACCTAGGGTGAGGGATATGTTGAGGGATAGAGTTAGACATCCGGTTATGGTTACGATTGGACCTAGGGTTAGGGTTATGTTGAGGTCTAGGGTTAGCGATCCGGTTAGGTTTCCCATTGGAACTCGGGTTAGGGTTATGTTGAGGGCTAGGGTTAGAGATCCGGTTAGGGTTCCAATTAGACCTAGGGTTAGGGTTATGTTGAGGGCTAGGGTTAGAGATCCGGTTAAGGTTTCGATTGGACCTAGGGTTAGGGTTATGTTGAGGGCTAGGATTAAAGATCCGTTTAGGTTTCCGATTGGACGTAGGGTTATGGTAATCTTGAGGGCTAGTGTTAGAGATCCGGTTAGGGTTCCGATTGGACCTAGGGTTATGGTTAGTTTCGGGGTTGTGTTAGAGATCCAAGTAGGGTTCCGATTGGACCTAGGGTTAGGTTTATGTTGAGGGCTAGGGTTAGAGATACTTTTGAGGTTACGACTGGACCTAGGGTTAGTGTTACGTTGAGGACTAGTGTTAGAGGTCCTGTTAGGGTTCCGATTGGACCTAGGGTTAGTGGTATGTTAAGGGCTAGTGTTAGAGATCCGGTTAGGTTTACGATTGGACCTAGAGTAAAGATAATGTTCAGGGCTAGGGTTCGATATCCGGTTAGGGTTCCGATTGGACCTAGGGTTAAGGTTATGTTGAGGGATAGGGTTAGAGATACTTTTGAGGTTACGACTGGACCTAGGGTTAGTGTTACGTTGAGGACTAGTGTTAGAGGTCCTGTTAGGGTTCCGATTGGACCTAGGGTTAGGGTTATGTGTAGGGCTAGGGTTAGAAATCCGGGTAGGGTTCCGATTGGATCTAGGGTTAGGGTTATGTTGAGGGCTAGTGTTAGAGATCCCGTTAGGGTTACGATTGGACCTAGGGTGAGGGATATGTTGAGGGATAGGGTTTACATACGGTTATGGTTACGATTGGACCTAGGGTTAGGGTTATGTTGAGGTCTAGGGTTAGAGATCCGGTTAGGGTTCCGATTGAACCTAGGGTTAGGGTTAAGTTAAGGGCTAGGGTTAGAGATACGGTTACGGTTCCGATTAGACCTAGGGTTAGGGTTATGTTGAGGGTTAGGTTTAGAGTTCCGGTTAGGGTTTCGATTGGACCTAGGGTTAGGGTTATGTTGAGGGCTAGGGTTAAAGTTCCGTTTAGGTTTCCGATTGGACGTAGGGTTATGGTAATCTTGAGGGCTAGTGTTAGAGATCCGGTTAGGGTTCCGTTTGGACCTAGGGTTACGGTTATGTTGAGGGCTAGGGTTAGAGATCCGGTTCGGGTTCCGATTGGACCTAGGGTTAGGGTTATGTTGAGGGCTAGGGTTAGAGATCCGGTTTGGGTTCCGATTGGACCTAAGGTTAGGGTTATGTTGAGGGCTAGGGTTAGAGATCCGGTTAGGGTTCCGATTGGACCAAGGGTTAGGGTTATGTTGAGGGCTAGGGTTAGAGATCCGATTAGCGTTACTATTGCACCTAGGGTTAGGGTTATGTTGAGGGATAGGGTTAGAGATACTTTTAGGGTTACGATTGGACCTAGGGTTAGGGTTATGTTGACGGCTAGGGATAGAGATCCGAATATGGTTGAAATTGGACCTAGGGTTAGGCTTATGTGTAGGGCTAGGGTTACAGATCTGGGTAGGGATCCGTTTGGACCTAGGGTTAGGGTTATGTTGAGGGCTAGTGTTAGAGATCCGGTTAGGGTTACGATTGGACCTAGGGTTAGGGATATGTTGAGAGATAGGGTTACAGATCCGTTTAGGGTTACGATTGGACCTAGGGTTAGGGTTATGTTGAGGGCTAGGTTTAGAGATACTTTTAGGGTTACGACTGGATCTAGGGTTAAGGTTACGTTGAGGACTAGGGTTAGAGGTCCTGTTAGGGTTCCGATTGGACCTAGGGTTAGGGTTATGTGTAGGGCTAGGGTTAGAGATCCGGGTAGGGTTCCGATTGGATCTAGGGTTAGGGTTATGTTGAGGGCTAGTGTTAGAGATCCCGTTAGGGTTACGATTGGACCTAGGGTGAGGGATATGTTGAGGGATAGGGTTAGAGATCCGTTTTCGGTTACGATTGGACGTAGGGTTAGGGTTATGTTGAGGACTAGGATTAGACATCCGGTTATGATTACGATTGGACCTAGGGTTAGGGTTATGTTGAGGTCTAGGGTTAGAGATCCGGTTAGGTTTCCCATTGTAACTAGGGTTAGGGTTATGTTGAGGACTACGCTTAGAGATCCGGTTAGGGTTCCCATTGGACCTAGGGTTAGGTTTAGGTTGAGGGCTAGTTGTAGAGATCCGGTTAGGGTTCCGTTTGGACCTAGGGTTAGGGTTACGTTGAGGGCTAGGGTTAGAGATCCGGTTAGGGTTCCGATTGGACCTAGGGTGAGGGTTATGTTGAAAGCTAGGCTTAGAGATCCGGTTAGGGTTCCGATTGGACCTAGGGTTAGGGTTATGTTGAGGGCTAGGGTTAGAGACCCGGTTAGGGTTGAGATTGGACCTAGGGTGAGGGTTATGTTGAAGGCTAGGCTTAGAGATCCGGTTAGGGTTCCGATTGGACCTAGGGTTAGGGTTATGTTGAGGGCTAGGGTTGGAGATCCGGTTAGGGTTCCGATTGGACCTAGGGTTAGGGTTATGTTGAGGGCTAGGGTTAGAGATCCGGTTAGGGTTCCGATTGGACCTAGGGTGAGGGTTATGTTGAGGGCTAGGCTTAGAGATCCGTTTAGAGTTCCCATTGGAACTAGGGTTAGGGTTAGATTGAGGGCTAGTGTTAGAGATCCGGTTAGGGTTACGATTGGACCTAAGGTTAGGTTTATGTTGACGGCTAGGGTTAGAGATCCGGTTAGGGTTCCGATTGGACCTAGGGTGAGGGTTATGTTGAGGACTACGCTTAGAGATCCGGTTAGGGTTCCCATTGGACCTACGGTTAGGTTTAGGTTGTGGGCTAGTTGTAGAGATCCGGTTAGGGTTCCGATTGGACCTAGGGTTAGGGTTACGTTGAGGGCTAGGGTTAGAGATCCGGTTAGGGTTCCGATTGGACCTAGGGTTAGGGTTATGTTGAGGGCTAGGGTTAGAGATCCGGTTAGGGTTCCGAGTGGACCTAGGGTTAGGGTTATGTTGAGGGCTAGGGTTAGAGATCCGGTTTGGGTTCCCATTGGACATAGGGTTAGGGTTATGTTGAGGGCTAGGGAAAGAGATCCGGTTTGGGTTCCCATTGGACATAGGGTTAGGGTTATGTTGAGGGATAGGGTTAGAGATCCGGTTAGGGTTCCGATTGGACCAAGGGTTAGGGTTATGTTGAGGGATAGGATTAGAGATCCGGTTTGGGTTCCCATTGGACATAGGGTTAGGGTTATGTTGAGGGCTAGGGTTAGAGATCCGGTTAGGGTTCCGATTGGACATTGGGTTAGGGTTATGTTGAGGGCTAGGGTTAGAAATCCGGTTTGGGTTCCGATTGGACCGAGGGTTAGGGTTATGTTGAGGGCTAGGGTTAGAGATCCGGTTAGTGTTCCGATTGGACCTAGGGTTAGGGTTATGTTCAGGGCTAGGGTTAGAGATCCGGTTAGGGTTCCCTTTGGACCTAGGGTTAGGGTTAGGTTGAGGGCTACTGTTAGAGATCCAGTTAGGGTTACGATTGGACCTAGGGATAGGGTTATGTTGAGGGATAGGGTTAGAGATCCTTTTAGGGTTACGATTGGACCTAGGGTTAGGGTTATGTTGAGGGCTAGGGTTAGAGATCCGGTTAGGGTTTCGAATGGACCTAGGGTTAGGGTTATGTTGAGGGCTAGGGTTAGAGATCCGGTTAGCGTTCCGATTGGACCTATGGTTAGGGCTATGTTGAGGGCTAGGGTTAGAGATCCGGTTAGCGTTACGATTGGACCTAGGGTTAGGGTTATGTTGAGGGCTAGGGTTAGAGATCAGGTTAGGGTTCCGATTGGACCTAGGGTTAGGGTTTTGTTGAGGGCTAGGTTTAGAGATCCGGTTAGGGTTCCGATTGGACCTAGGCTTAGGGTTATGTTGAGGGCTAGGGTTAGAGATCCGGTTAGGGTTCCGATTGGACCGAGGGTTAGGGTTATGTTGAGGGCTAGGGTTAGAGATCCGGTTAGGGTTTCGAATGGACCTATGGTTAGGGCTATGTTGAGGGCTAGGGTTAGAGATCCGGTTAGCGTTACGATTGGGCCTAGGGTTAGGGTTATGTTGAGGGCTAGGGTTAGAGATCAGGTTAGGGTTCTGATTGGACCTAGGGTTAGGCTTTTGTTGAGGGCTAGGTTTAGAGATCCGGTTAGGGTTCCGATTGGACCTAGGCTTAGGGTTATGTTGAGGGCTAGGGTTAGAGATCCGGTTAGGGTTCCGATTTGACCTAGGGTTAAGGTTATGTAGAGGGCTAGTGTTACAGATCCCCTTAGTGTTACGATTGGACCTAGGGTTAGGGTTATGTTGATGGCTAGGTTTAGAGATCCAGTTAGGGTTCCGATTGGACCTAGGTTTAGGGTTATGTTGAGGACTAGGGTTAGAGATCCGGTTAGGGTTCCGATTGGACCTAGAGTTAGGGTTATGTTGAGGGCTAGGTTTAGAGATCCGGTTGGGGTACCGATTGGACCTAGTGTGAGGGTTATGTTGAGGGCTAGGCTTAGAGATCCGGTTAGGGTTCTCATTGGACCTACGGTTAGGGTTAGGTTGAGGGCTAGTGTTAGAGGTCCAGTTAGGGTTACGATTGGACCTAGGGTTAGGGTTATGTTGAGGGCTAGTGTTAGAGATCCGGTTAGGGTTCCGATTGGACCTAGGGTGAGGGTAATGTTGAGGGCTAGGCTTAGAGATCCGGTTAGGGTTCCGATTGGACCTAGGGTTAGGGTTATGTTGAGGGCTAGGGATAGAGATCCGGTTAGGGTTCCGATTGGACCTAGGGTTAATGTTATGTTGAGGGCTAGGGTTAGAGATCCGGTTAGGGTAAGAATTGGAGTTAGCGTTAGGGTTATGTTGAGGGCTAGAGTTAGAAATCCGGTTAGGAATCCGATTGGACCTAGGGTTAGGGTTATGTTGAGGGTTAGGGTTAGAGATCCGGTTAGGGTTACGATTTGACCTAGGGTTAACCTTATGTAGAGGGCTAGTGTTAGAGATCCCGTTAGGGTTACGATTGGACCTAGGGTTAGGGTTATGTGGAAGGCTATGTTTAGAGATCCAGTTAGGGTTCCGATTTGACCTAGCGTTAGGGTTGTGTTGAGGGCTAGGGTTAGAGATCCGATTACGGTTCCGATTGACCTAGGGTTAGGGTTATGTACAGGGCTAGGGATAGAGATCCCCATAGGGTTCCGATTGGACCTAGGGTTAGGGTTATGTTGATGGCTAGGTTTAGAGATCCAGTTAGGGTTCCGACTGGACCTAGGGTTAGGGTTATGTTGAGGGCTAGTGTTAGAGATCAGATTAGGGTTCCGATTGGACCTAGGGTTAGGGTTATGTTGAGGGCTAGGGTTAGAGATCCAGTTAGGGTTCCGATTGGACCTAGGGTTAGGGTTATGTTGAGGGCTAGGGTTAGAGATCCGTTTAGTGTTACGATTTGACCTAGGGTTAGGGTTATGTGGAGGGCTAGGGTTAGAGATCCCGTTAGGTTTACGATTGGACCCAGGGTTAGGGTTATGTTGAAGGCTATGTTTAGAGATCCAGTTATGGTTCCGATTTGATCTACGGTTAGGGTTATGTTGAGGGCTAGGGTTAGAGATCCGGTTAGGGTTCCGATTGACCTAGGATTAGGGTTATGTTGAGGGCTAGGGTTAGAGATCAGGTTAGGGTTCCGATTGCACCTAGGGTTAGGATTATGTTGAGGGCTAGTGTTAGAGATCCCGTTAGGGTTACGATTGGTCCTAGGGTTAGGGTTATGTTCAAGGCTATGTTTAGAGATCCAGTTATGGTTCCGATTTGATCTAGGGTTAGGGTTATGTTGAGGGCTAGGGTTAGAGATCCAGTTAGGGTTACGATTGGACCTATGGTTAGGGTTATGTTGAGGGTTAGGGTTAGAGATCCGGTTAGGGTTCCGAATGGACCTAGGGTTAGGGTTATGTTGAGGGCTAGGGTTAGAGATCCGGTTAGGGTTACGATTGGACCTAGGGTTAGGGTTATGTTGAGGGCTAGGGTTAGAGATCAGGTTAGGGTTCTGATTGGACCTAGGGTTAGGGTTTTGTTGAGTGCTAGGGTTAGAGATCCGGTTAGGGTTCCGATTGGACCTAGGGTTAGGGTTATGTTGAGGGCTAGGGTTAGATCCGATTAGGGTTCCGATTTGACCTAGGGTTAAGGTTATGTAGAGGGCTAGTGTTAGAGATCCCCTTAGTGTTACGATTGGACCTAGGGTTAGGGTATTTTGATGGCTAGGTTTAGAGATCCAGTTAGGGTTCCGATTGGACCTAGGGTTAGGGTTATGTTGAGGGCTAGAGTTAGAGATCTGGTTACTGTTACCATTGGACCTAGGGTTAGGGTTATGTTGAGGGCTAGGGTTAGAGATTCGGTTAGGGTTCCGATTGGACCTAGGGTTAGGGTTATGTTGAGGGGTAGGGTTAGAGATCCGGTTAGGTTTCCGATTGGACCTAGGGTTAGGGTTATGTTGAGGGCTAGGCTTAGTGATCCGGTTAGGGTTCCCTTTGGACCTAGGGTTAGGGTTAGGTTGAGGGCTACTGTTAGAGATCCAGTTAGGGTTACGATTGGACCTAGGGTTAGGGTTATGTTGACGGCTAGGGTGAGAGATCCGGTAAGGTTTCCGATTGGAAGTAGGGTTAGGGTTATATTGAGGGCTAGGGTTAGAGATCAGGTTATGGTTACGATTGGACCTAGGGTTAGGGTTATGTTGAGGGCTAGGGTTAGAGATCAGGTTAGAGTTGCGATTGGACCTAGGGTTAGGGTTATGTTGAGGGCTAGGGTTAGAGATCCGGTTAGCGTTACGATTGGACCTAGGGTTAGGGTTATGTTGAGGGCTAGGGTTAGAGATCCGGTTAGTGTTGCGATTGGACCTAGGGTTAGGGTTATGTTGAGGGCTAGGGTTAGAGATCCGGTTAGGGTTCCGATTGGACCTAGGGTTAGAGTTATGTTGAGGGCTAGGGTTAGAGATCCGGTTAGGGTTCCGATTGCACCTAGGGATAGGGTTATGTTGAGGGCTAGGGTTAGAGATCCGTTTAGGGTTCCGATTGGACCTAGGGTTAGGGTTAGGTTGAGGGCTACTGTTAGAGATCCAGTTAGGGTTACGATTGGACCTAGGGTTAGGGTTATGTTGAGGGATAGGGTTAGAGATCCTTTTAGGGTTACGATTGGACCTAGGGTTAGGGTTATGTTGACGGCTAGGGTGAGATCCGGTAAGGTTTCCGATTGGACGTAGGGTTAGGGTTATATTGAGGGCTAGGGTTAGAGATCCGGTTATGGTTACGATTGGACCTAGGGTTAGGGTTATGTTGAGGGCTAGGGTTAGAGATCCGGTTAGGGTTTCGAATGGACCTAGGGTTAGGGTTATGTTGAGGGCTAGGGTTAGAGATCCGGTTAGCGTTCTGATTGGACCTATGGTTAGGGTTATGTTGAGGGCTAGGGTTAGAGATCCGGTTAGGGTTCCGATTGGACCTAGGGTGAGGGTTATGTTGAGGGCTAGGCTTAGAGATCCGGTTAGAGTTCCGATTGAACCTAGGGTTAGGGTTATGTTGAGGGCTAGGATTAGAGATCCGGTTTGGGTTCCCATTGGACATAGGGTTAGGGTTATGTTGAGGGCTAGGGTTAGAGATCCGGTTAGGGTTCCGATTAAACCAAGGGTTAGGGTTATGTTGAGGGCTAGGGTTAGAGATCCGCTTAGGGTTCCAATTGGACCTAGGGTTAGGGTTATATTGAGGGCTAGGGTTAGAGATCCGGTTAGGGTTCCGATTGGACCTAGGGTTAGGGTTATGTTGAGGGCTAGGGTTAGAGATCCGGTTAGGGATCCGATTGGACCTAAGGTTAGGGTTATGTTGAGGGCTAGGATTAGAGATCCGGTTAGGGTTCCGATTGGACATTGGGTTAGGGTTATGTTGAGGGCTAGGGTTAGAGATCCGGTTAGGGTTCCGATTGGACCTAGGGTTAGGGTTATGTTGAGGGCTAGGGTTAGAGATCCGGTTAGTGTTCCGATTGGACCTAGGGTTAGGGTTACGTTCAGGGCTAGGGTTAGAGATCCGGTTAGGGTTCCGATTGGACCTAGGGTTAGGATTATGTTGAGGGCTAGGGTTAGAGATCCGATTAGGGTTCCGATTTGACCTAGGGTTAAGGTTATGTAGAGGTCTAGTGTTAGAGATCCCGTTAGGGTTACGACTGGACCTAGGGTTAGGATCATGTTCAGGGCTAGGGTTAGACATCCGGTTAGGATTCCGATTGGACCTAGATTTAGGGTTATGTTGAGAGCGAGGGATAAAGATCCGGTTAGGGTTCCGATTGGACCTAGGGTTAGGGTTATGTTGAGGGCTAGGGTTAGATATCCGGTTATGTTTACGATTGGAACTAGGGTTAGGGTTATGTTGAGGGCTAGGGTTAGAGATCCGGTTAGTGTTCAGTTTGGACCTAGGGTTAGGGTTATGTTCAGGGCTAGGGTTAGAGATCCGGTTAGGGTTCCGATTGGACCTAGGGTTAGGATTATGTTGAGGGCTAGGTTTAGAGATCCGGTTGGGGTACCGATTGGACCTAGTGTGAGGGTTATGTTGAGGGCTAGGCTTAGAGATCCGGTTAGGGTTCTCATTGGACCTACGGTTAGGGTTAGGTTGAGGGCTAGTGTTAGAGATCCAGTTAGGGTTACGATTGGACCTAGGGTTAGGGTTATGTTGAGGGATAGGGTTAGAGATCCTTTTAGGGTTACGATTGGACCTAGGGTTAGGGTTATGTTGAGGGCTAGGGTTAGAGATCCGCTTAGGGTTCCGATTGGACCTAGGGTTAGGGTTATATTGAGGGCTAGGGTTAGAGATCCGGTTATGGTTACGATTTGACCAAGGGTTAGGGTTATGTTGAGGGCTAGGATTAGAGATCTGGTTTGGGTTCCCATTGGACATGGGGTTAGGGTTATGTTGAGGGCTAGCGTTAGAGATCCGGTTTGGGTTCCCATTGGACATAGGGTTAGGGTTATGTTGAGGGCTAGGGTTAGAGATCCAGTTAGGGTTCCGATTGGACCAAGGGTTAGGGTTATGTTGAGGGCTAGGATTAGAGATCCGGTTTGGGTTCCCATTGGACATAGGGTTAGGGTTATGTTGAGGGCTAGGGTTAGAGATCCGGTTAGGGTTCCGATTGGACATTGGGTTAGGGTTATGTTGAGGGCTAGGGTTAGAAATCCGGTTAGGGTTCCGATTGGACCTAGGGTTAGGGTTATGTTGATGGCTAGGGTTAGAGATCCGGTTAGTGTTCCGATTGGACCTAGGGTTAGGGTTATGTTCAGGGCTAGGGTTAGAGATCCGGTTAGGGTTCCGATTGGACCTAGGGTTAGGATTATGTTGAGGGCTAGGGTTAGAGATCCGGTTAGGGTTCCGATTGGACCTAGGGTTAGGGTTATGTGGAGGGCTAGGGTTAGAGATCCGGTTAGGGTTCCGATTGGACCTAGGGTGAGGGTTATGTTGAGGGCTAGGCTTAGAGATCCGGTTAGGATTCCCATTGGACCTAGGGTTAGGGTTAGGTTGAGGGCTAGTGTTAGAGATCCAGTTAGGGTTACGATTGGACCTAGGGTTAGGGTTATGTTGAGGGATAGGCTTAGAGATCCTTTTAGGGTTACGATTGGACCTAGGGTTAGGGTTATGTTGAGGGCTAGGGTTAGAGATCCGGATAGGGTTCCGAATGGACCTAGGGTTAGGGTTATGTTGAGGGCTAGGGTTAGAGATCCGGTTAGCGTTACGATTGGACCTAGGGTTAGGGTTATGTTGAGGGCTAGGGTTAGAGATCAGGTTAGTGTTGCGATTGGACCTAGGTTTAGGGTTATGTTGAGGGCTAGGGTTAGAGATCCGGTTAGTGTTGCGATTGGACCTAGGGTTAGGGTTATGTTGAGGGCTAGGGTTAGAGATCCGGTTAGGGTTCCGATTGGACCTAGGGTTAGAGTTATGTTGAGGGCTAGGGTTAGAGATCCGGTTAGGGTTCCGATTGCACCTAGGGATAGGGTTATGTTGAGGGCTAGGGTTCGAGATCCGGTTAGGGTTCCGATTGGACCTAGGGTTAGGGTTATGTTGAGGGCTAGGGTTAGAGATCCGGTTAGGGTTCCGATTGGACCTAGGGTTAGGGTTATGTTGAGGGCTAGGCTTCCAGATCCGGTTAGGGTTCCCTTTGGACCTAGGGTTAGGGTTAGGTTGAGGGCTACTGTTAGAGATCCAGTTAGGGTTAAGATTGGACCTAGGGATAGGGTTATGTTGAGGGATAGGGTTAGAGATCCTTTTAGGGTTACGATTGGACCTAGGGTTAGGGTTATGTTGAGGGCTAGGGTTAGAGATCCGGTTAGGGTTTCGAATGGACCTAGGGTTAGGGTTATGTTGAGGGCTAGGGTTAGAGATCCGGTTAGCGTTCCGATTGGACCTATGGTTAGGGCTATGTTGAGGGCTAGGGTTAGAGATCCGGTTAGCGTTACGATTGGACCTAGGGTTAGGGTTATGTTGAGGGCTAGGGTTAGAGATCAGGTTAGGGTTCCGATTGGACCTAGGGTTAGGTTTTTGTTGAGGGCTAGGTTTAGAGATCCGGTTAGGGTTCCGCTTGGACCTAGGCTTAGGGTTATTTTGAGGGCTAGGGTTAGAGATCCGGTTAGGGTTCCGATTGGACCTAGGGTTAGGGTTATGTTGAGGGCTAGGGTTAGAGATCCGGTTAGGGTTTCGAATGGACCTATGGTTAGGGCTATGTTGAGGGCTAGGGTTAGAGATCCGGTTAGCGTTACGATTGGACCTAGAATTAGGGTTATGTTGAGGGCTAGGGTTAGAGATCAGGTTAGGGTTCTGATTGGACCTAGGGTTAGGGTTATGTTGATGGCTAGGTTTAGAGATCCGGTTGGGGTACCGATTGGACCTAGTGTGAGGGTTATGTTGAGGGCTAGGCTTAGAGATCCGGTTAGGGTTCTCATTGGACCTACGGTTAGGGTTAGGTTGAGGGCTAGTGTTAGATATCCAGTTAGGGTTACGATTGGACCTAGGGTTAGGGTTATGTTGAGGGCTAGAGTTAGAGATCCGGTTAGGGTTCCGATTGGACCTAGGGTGAGGGTAATGTTGAGGGCTAGGCTTAGAGATCCGGTTAGGGTTCCGATTGGACCTAGGGTTAATGTTATGTTGAGGGCTAGGGTTAGAGATCCGGTTAGGTTTCCGATTGGACCTAGAGTTAGGGTTATGTTGAGGGCTAGGTTTAGAGATCCGATTGGGGTACCGATTGGACCTAGTGTGAGGGTTATGTTGAGGGCTAGGCTTAGAGATCCGGTTAGGGTTCTCATTGGACCTACGGTTAGGGTTAGGTTGAGGGCTAGTGTTAGAGATCCAGTTAGGGTTACGATTGGACCTAGGGTTAGGGTTATGTTGAGGGCTAGAGTTAGAGATCCGGTTAGGGTTCCGATTGGACCTAGGGTGAGGGTAATGTTGAGGGCTAGGCTTAGAGATCCGGTTAGGGTTCCGATTGGACCTAGGGTTAATGTTATGTTGAGGGCTAGGGTTAGAGATCCGGTTAGGGTACGAATTGGACCTAGCGTTAGGGTTATGTTGAGGGCTAGAGTTAGAGATCCGGTTAGGAATCCGATTGGACCTAGGGTTAGGGTTATGTTGAGGGCTAGGGTTAGAGATCCGGTTAGGGTTACGATTTGACCTAGGGTTAACCTTATGTAGAGGGCTAGTGTTTGAGATCCCGTTAGGGTTACGATTGGACCTAGGGTTAGGGTTATGTGGAAGGCTATGTTTAGAGATCCAGTTAGGGTTCCGATTTGACCTAGCGTTAAGGTTGTGTTGAGGGCTAGGGTTAGAGATCCGATTACGGTTCCGATTGACCTAGGGTTAGGGTTATGTACAGGGCTAGGGATAGAGATCCCCATAGGGTTCCGATTGGACCTAAGGTTAGGGTTATGTTGATGGCTAGGTTTAGAGATCCAGTTAGGGTTCTGACTGGACCTAGGGTTAGGGTTATGTTGAGGGCTAGTGTTAGAGATCAGATTAGGGTTCCGATTGGACCTAGGGTTAGGGTTATGTTGAGGGCTAGGGTTAGAGATCCAGTTAGGGTTCCGATTGGACCTAGGGTTAGGGTTATGTTGAGGGCTAGGGTTAGAGATCCGTTTAGTGTTACGATTTGACCTAGGGTTAGGGTTATGTGGAGGGCTAGGGTTAGAGATCCCGTTAGGGTTACGATTGGACCTAGGGTTAGGGTTATGTTGAAGGCTATGTTTAGAGATCCAGTTATGGTTCCGATTTGATCTAGGGTTAGGGTTATGTTGAGGGCTAGGGTTAGAGATCTGGTTAGGGTTCCGATTGACCTAGGATTAGGGTTATGTTGAGGGCTAGGGTTAGAGATCAGGTTAGGGTTCCGATTGCACCTAGGGTTAGGATTATGTTGAGGGCTAGTGTTAGAGATCCCGTTAGGGTTACGATTGGTCCTAGGGTTAGGGTTATGTTCAAGGCTATGTTTAGAGATCCAGTTATGTTTCCGATTTGATCTAGGGTTAGGGTTATGTTGAGGGCTAGGGTTAGAGATCCAGTTAGGGTTACGATTGGACCTATGGTTAGGGTTATGTTGAGGGTTAGGGTTAGAGATCCGGTTAGGGTTCCGAATGGACCTAGGGTTAGGGTTATGTTGAGGGCTAGGGTTAGAGATCCGGTTAGCGTTACGATTGGACCTAGGGTTAGGGTTATGTTGAGGGCTAGGGTTAGAGATCAGGTTAGGGTTCTGATTGGACCTAGGGTTAGGGCTTTGTTGAGTGCTAGGGTTAGAGATCCGGTTAGGGTTCCGATTGGACCTAGGGTTAGGGTTATGTTGAGGGCTAGAGTTAGAGATCTGGTTACTGTTACCATTGGACCTAGGGTTAGGGTTATGTTGAGGGCTAGGGTTAGAGATCCGGTTAGGGTTCCGATTGGACCTAGGGTTAGGGTTATGTTGAGGGGTAGGGTTAGAGATCCGGTTAGGTTTCCGATTGGACCTAGGGTTAGGGTGATGTTGAGGGGTAGGCTTAGAGATCCGGTTAGGGTTCCCTTTGGACCTAGGGTTAGGGTTAGGTTGAGGGCTACTGTTAGAGATCCAGTTAGGGTTACGATTGGACCTAGGGTTAGGGTTATGTTGACGGCTAGGGTGAGAGATCCGGTAAGGTTTCCGATTGGAAGTAGGTTTAGGGTTATATTGAGGGCTAGGGTTAGAGATCAGGTTATGGTTACGATTGGACCTAGGGTTAGGGTTATGTTGAGGGCTAGGTTTAGAGATCAGGTTAGAGTTGCGATTGGACCTAGGGTTAGGGTTATGTTGAGGGCTAGGGTTAGAGATCCGGTTAGCGTTACGATTGGACCTAGGGTTAGGGTTATGTTGAGGGCTAGGGTTAGAGATCCGGTTAGGGTTCCGATTGGACCTAGGGTTAGAGTTATGTTGAGGGCTAGGGTTAGAGATCCGGTTAGGATTCCCATTGGACCTAGGGTTAGGGTTAGGTTGAGGGCTAGTGTTAGAGATCCAGTTAGGGTTACGATTGGACCTAGGGTTAGGGTTATGTTGAGGGATAGGCTTAGAGATCCTTTTAGGGTTACGATTGGGCCTAGGGTTAGGGTTATGTTGAGGGCTAGGGTTAGAGATCCGGTTAGGGTTCCGAATGGACCTAGGGTTAGGGTTATGTTGAGGGCTAGGGTTAGAGATCAGGTTAGTGTTGCGATTGGACATAGGGTTAGGGTTATGTTGAGGGCTAGGGTTAGAGATCCGGTTAGCGTCACGATTGGACCTAGAGTTAGGGTTATGTTGAGGGATAGGGTTAGAGATCCGGTTAGTGTTGCGATTGGACCTAGGGTTAGGGTTATGTTGAGGGCTAGGGTTAGAGATCCGCTTAGGGTTCCGATTGGACCTAGGGTTAGAGTTATGTTGAGGGCTAGGGTTAGAGATCCGGTTAGGGTTCCGATTGCACCTAGGGATAGGGTTATGTTGAGGGCTAGGGTTAGAGATCCGGTTAGGGTTCCGATTGGACCTAGGGTTAGGGATATGTTGAGGGCGAGGGTTAGAGATTCGGTAGGGTTCCGATTGGACCTAGGGTTAGTGTTATGTTGAGGGCTAGGGTTAGAGATCCGGTTAGCGTTACGATTGGACCTAGGGTTAGGGTTATGTTGAGGGCTAGGGTTAGAGATCCGGTTAGCGTTACGATTGGACCTAGGGTTAGGGTTATGTGGAGGGCTAGGGTTAGAGATCCGGTTAGGGTTCCGATTGGTCCTAGGGTGAGGGTTATGTTGAGGGCTAGGCTTAGAGATCCGGTTAGGATTCCCTTTGGACCTAGGGTTAGGGTTAGGTTGAGGGCTAGTGTTAGAGATCCAGGTAGGGTTACGATTGGACCTAGGGTTAGGGTTATGTTGAGGGATAGGCTTAGATATCCTTTTAGGGTTACGATTGGTCCTAGGGTTAGGGTTATGTTGAGGGCTAGGGTTAGAGATCCGGTTAGGGTTCCGAATGGACCTAGGGTTAGGGTTATGTTGAGGGCTAGGGTTAGAGATCAGGTTAGTGTTGCGATTGGACCTAGGGTTAGGGTTATGTTGAGGGCTAGGGTTAGAGATCCGGTTAGCGTTACGATTGGGCCTAGGGTTAGGGTTATGTTGAGGGCTAGGGTTAGAGATCCGGTTAGTGTTGCGATTGGACCTAGGGTTAGGGTTATGTTGAGGGCTAGGGATAGAGATCCGGTTAGGGTTCCGATTGGACCTAGGGTTAGAGTTATGTTGAGGGCTAGGGTTAGAGATCCGGTTAGGGTTCCGATTGCACCTAGGGATAGGGTTATGTTGAGGGCTAGGGTTAGAGATCCGGTTAGGGTTCCGATTGGACCTAGGGTTAGGGTTATGTTGAGGGCTAGGGTTAGAGATCAGGTTAGTGTTGCGATTGGACCTAGGGTTAGGGTTATGTTGAGGGCTAGGGTTAGAGATCCGGTTAGCGTTACGATTGGACCTAGGGTTAGGGTTATGTTCA
Organism: Miniopterus natalensis; assembly: GCF_054644295.1. NCBI lineage: Eukaryota > Metazoa > Chordata > Mammalia > Chiroptera > Miniopteridae > Miniopterus > Miniopterus natalensis. The sequence goes on from NW_028269986.1 coordinate 366,830, forward strand.
GGGCTAGGGTTAGAGATCCGGTTAGGGTTCTGATTGGACCTAGGGTTAGAGTTATGTTGAGGGCTAGGGTTAGAGATCCGGTTAGGGTTCCGATTGCACCTAGGGATAGGGTTATGTTGAGGGCTAGGGTTAGAGATCCGGTTAGGGTTCCGATTGGACCTAGGGTTAGGGTTATGTTGAGGGCTAGGGTTAGAGTTCCGGTTAGGGTTCCGATTGGACCTAGGGTTAGGGTTATGTTGAGGGCTAGGCTTAGAGATCCGGTTAGTGTTCCGATTGGACCTAGGGTTAGAGTTATGTTGAGGGCTAGGGTTAGAGATCCGGTTAGGGTTCCGATTGGACCTAGGGTTAGAGTTATGTTGAGGGCTAGGGTTAGAGATCCGGTTGGGGTACCGATTGGACCTAGTGTGAGGGTTATGTTGAGGGCTAGGCTTAGAGATCCGGTTAGGGTTCTCATTGGACCTACGGTTAGGGTTAGGTTGAGGGCTAGTGTTAGAGATCCAGTTAGGGTTACGATTGGACCTAGGGTTAGGGTTATGTTGAGGGCTAGGGTTAGAGATCCGGTTGGGGTACCGATTGGACCTAGGGTGAGGGTAATGTTGAGGGCTAGGCTTAGAGATCCGGTTAGGGTTCCGATTGGACCTAGGGTTAGGGTTATGTTGAGGGCTAGGGATAGAGATCCGGTTAGGGTTCCGATTGGACCTAGGGTTAGGGTTATGTTGAGGGCTAGGGTTAGAGATCCGATTAGGGTTCCGATTTGACCTAGGGTTAAGGTTATGTAGAGTGCTAGTGTTAGAGATCCCGTTAGGGTTACGATTGGACCTAGGGTTAGGATCATGTTCAGGGCTAGGGTTCGACATCCGGTTAGGGTTCCGATTGGACCTAGGTTTAGGGTTATTTTGAGAGCGAGGGATAAATTTCCGGTTAGTGTTCCGATTGGACCTAGGGTTAGGGTTTTGTTGAGGGCTAGGGTTAGAGATCCGGTTATGGTTACGATTGGACTTAGGGTTAGGGTTATGTTGAGGGTTAGGGTTAGAAATCCGGTTAGTGTTGCGATTGGACCTAGGGTTAGGGTTATGTTGAGGGCTAGGGTTAGAAATCCGGTTAGGGTTCCGATTGGACCTAGAGTTAGGGTTATGTTGAGGGCTAGGTTTAGAGATCCGGTTGGGGTACCGATTGGACCTAGTGTGAGGGTTATGTTGAGGGCTAGGCTTAGAGATCCGGTTAGGGTTCTCATTGGACCTACGGTTAGGGTTAGGTTGAGGGCTAGTGTTAGAGGTCCAGTTAGGGTTACGATTGGACCTAGGGTTAGGGTTATGTTGAGGGCTAGTGTTAGAGATCCGGTTAGGGTTCCGATTGGACCTAGGGTGAGGGTAATGTTGAGGGCTAGGCTTAGAGATCCGGTTAGGGTTCCGATTGGACCTAGGGTTAGGGTTATGTTGAGGGCTAGGGATAGAGATCCGGTTAGGGTTCCGATTGGACCTAGGGTTAATGTTATGTTGAGGGCTAGGGTTAGAGATCCGGTTAGGGTACGAATTGGAGTTAGCGTTAGGGTTATGTTGAGGGCTAGAGTTAGAAATCCGGTTAGGAATCCGATTGGACCTAGGGTTAGGGTTATGTTGAGGGCTAGGGTTAGAGATCCGGTTAGGGTTACGATTTGACCTAGGGTTAACCTTATGTAGAGGGCTAGTGTTAGAGATCCCGTTAGGGTTACGATTGGACCTAGGGTTAGGGTTATGTGGAAGGCTATGTTTAGAGATCCAGTTAGGGTTCCGATTTGACCTAGCGTTAGGGTTGTGTTGAGGGCTAGGGTTAGAGATCCGATTACGGTTCCGATTGACCTAGGGTTAGGGTTATGTACAGGGCTTGGGATAGAGATCCCCATAGGGTTCCGATTGGACCTAGGGTTAGGGTTATGTTGATGGCTAGGTTTAGAGATCCAGTTAGGGTTCCGACTGGACCTAGGGTTAGGGTTATGTTGAGGGCTAGTGTTAGAGATCAGATTAGGGTTCCGATTGGACCTAGGGTTAGGGTTATGTTGAGGGCTAGGGTTAGAGATCCAGTTAGGGTTCCGATTGGACCTAGGGTTAGGGTTATGTTGAGGGCTAGGGTTAGAGATCCGTTTAGTGTTACGATTTGACCTAGGGTTAGGGTTATGTGGAGGGCTAGGGTTAGAGATCCCGTTAGGTTTACGATTGGACCTAGGGTTAGGGTTATGTTGAAGGCTATGTTTAGAGATCCAGTTATGGTTCCGATTTGATCTACGGTTAGGGTTATGTTGAGGGCTAGGGTTAGAGATCCGGTTAGGGTTCCGATTGACCTAGGATTAGGGTTATGTTGAGGGCTAGGGTTAGAGATCAGGTTAGGGTTCCGATTGCACCTAGGGTTAGGATTATGTTGAGGGCTAGTGTTAGAGATCCCGTTAGGGTTACGATTGGTCCTAGGGTTAGGGTTATGTTCAAGGCTATGTTTAGAGATCCAGTTATGGTTCCGATTTGATCTAGGGTTAGGGTTATGTTGAGGGCTAGGGTTAGAGATCCAGTTAGGGTTACGATTGGACCTATGGTTAGGGTTATGTTGAGGGTTAGGGTTAGAGATCCGGTTAGGGTTCCGAATGGACCTAGGGTTAGGGTTATGTTGAGGGCTAGGGTTAGAGATCCGGTTAGGGTTACGATTGGACCTAGGGTTAGGGTTATGTTGAGGGCTAGGGTTAGAGATCAGGTTAGGGTTCTGATTGGACCTAGGGTTAGGGTTTTGTTGAGTGCTAGGGTTAGAGATCCGGTTAGGGTTCCGATTGGACCTAGGGTTAGGGTTATGTTGAGGGCTAGGGTTAGATCCGATTAGGGTTCCGATTTGACCTAGGGTTAAGGTTATGTAGAGGGCTAGTGTTAGAGATCCCCTTAGTGTTACGATTGGACCTAGGGTTAGGGTATTTTGATGGCTAGGTTTAGAGATCCAGTTAGGGTTCCGATTGGACCTAGGGTTAGGGTTATGTTGAGGGCTAGAGTTAGAGATCTGGTTACTGTTACCATTGGACCTAGGGTTAGGGTTATGTTGAGAGCTAGGGTTAGAGATTCGGTTAGGGTTCCGATTGGACCTAGGGTTAGGGTTATGTTGAGGGGTAGGGTTAGAGATCCGGTTAGGTTTCCGATTGGACCTAGGGTTAGGGTTATGTTGAGGGCTAGGCTTAGTGATCCGGTTAGGGTTCCCTTTGGACCTAGGGTTAGGGTTAGGTTGAGGGCTACTGTTAGAGATCCAGTTAGGGTTACGATTGGACCTAGGGTTAGGGTTATGTTGACGACTAGGGTGAGAGATCCGGTAAGGTTTCCGATTGGAAGTAGGGTTAGGGTTATATTGAGGGCTAGGGTTAGAGATCAGGTTATGGTTACGATTGGACCTAGGGTTAGGGTTATGTTGAGGGCTAGGGTTAGAGATCAGGTTAGAGTTGCGATTGGACCTAGGGTTAGGGTTATGTTGAGGGCTAGGGTTAGAGATCCGGTTAGCGTTACGATTGGACCTAGGGTTAGGGTTATGTTGAGGGCTAGGGTTAGAGATCCGGTTAGTGTTGCGATTGGACCTAGGGTTAGGGTTATGTTGAGGGCTAGGGTTAGAGATCCGGTTAGGGTTCCGATTGGACCTAGGGTTAGAGTTATGTTGAGGGCTAGGGTTAGAGATCCGGTTAGGGTTCCGATTGCACCTAGGGATAGGGTTATGTTGAGGGCTAGGGTTAGAGATCCGTTTAGGGTTCCGATTGGACCTAGGGTTAGGGTTAGGTTGAGGGCTACTGTTAGAGATCCAGTTAGGGTTACGATTGGACCTAGGGTTAGGGTTATGTTGAGGGATAGGGTTAGAGATCCTTTTAGGGTTACGATTGGACCTAGGGTTAGGGTTATGTTGACGGCTAGGGTGAGATCCGGTAAGGTTTCCGATTGGACGTAGGGTTAGGGTTATATTGAGGGCTAGGGTTAGAGATCCGGTTATGGTTACGATTGGACCTAGGGTTAGGGTTATGTTGAGGGCTAGGGTTAGAGATCCGGTTAGGGTTTCGAATGGACCTAGGGTTAGGGTTATGTTGAGGGCTAGGGTTAGAGATCCGGTTAGCGTTCTGATTGGACCTATGGTTAGGGTTATGTTGAGGGCTAGGGTTAGAGATCCGGTTAGGGTTCCGATTGGACCTAGGGTGAGGGTTATGTTGAGGGCTAGGCTTAGAGATCCGGTTAGAGTTCCGATTGAACCTAGGGTTAGGGTTATGTTGAGGGCTAGGATTAGAGATCCGGTTTGGGTTCCCATTGGACATAGGGTTAGGGTTATGTTGAGGGCTAGGGTTAGAGATCCGGTTAGGGTTCCGATTAAACCAAGGGTTAGGGTTATGTTGAGGGCTAGGGTTAGAGATCCGCTTAGGGTTCCGATTGGACCTAGGGTTAGGGTTATATTGAGGGCTAGGGTTAGAGATCCGGTTAGGGTTCCGATTGGACCTAGGGTTAGGGTTATGTTGAGGGCTAGGGTTAGAGATCCAGTTAGGGTTCCGATTGGACCTAAGGTTAGGGTTATGTTGAGGGCTAGGATTAGAGATCCGGTTAGGGTTCCGATTGGACATTGGGTTAGGGTTATGTTGAGGGCTAGGGTTAGAGATCCGGTTAGGGTTCCGATTGGACCTAGGGTTAGGGTTATGTTGAGGGCTAGGGTTAGAGATCCGGTTAGTGTTCCGATTGGACCTAGGGTTAGGGTTACGTTCAGGGCTAGGGTTAGAGATCCGGTTAGGGTTCCGATTGGACCTAGGGTTAGGATTATGTTGAGGGCTAGGGTTAGAGATCCGATTAGGGTTCCGATTTGACCTAGGGTTAAGGTTATGTAGAGGTCTAGTGTTAGAGATCCCGTTAGGGTTACGACTGGACCTAGGGTTAGGATCATGTTCAGGGCTAGGGTTAGACATCCGGTTAGGATTCCGATTGGACCTAGATTTAGGGTTATGTTGAGAGCGAGGGATAAAGATCCGGTCAGGGTTCCGATTGGACCTAGGGTTAGGGTTATGTTGAGGGCTAGGGTTAGATATCCGGTTATGTTTACGATTGGAACTAGGGTTAGGGTTATGTTGAGGGCTAGGGTTAGAGATCCGGTTAGTGTTCAGTTTGGACCTAGGGTTAGGGTTATGTTCAGGGCTAGGGTTAGAGATCCGGTTAGGGTTCTCATTGGACCTACGGTTAGGGTTAGGTTGAGGGCTAGTGTTAGAGATCCAGTTAGGGTTACGATTGGACCTAGGGTTAGGGTTATGTTCAGGGATAGGGTTAGAGATCCTTTTAGGGTTACGATTGGACCTAGGGTTAGGGTTATGTTGAGGGCTAGGGTTAGAGATCCGCTTAGGGTTCCGATTGGACCTAGGGTTAGGGTTATATTGAGGGCTAGGGTTAGAGATCCGGTTATGGTTAAGATTTGACCAAGGGTTAGGGTTATGTTGAGGGCTAGGATTAGAGATCTGGTTTGGGTTCCCATTGGACATGGGGTTAGGGTTATGTTGAGGGCTAGCGTTAGAGATCCGGTTTGGGTTCCCATTGGACATAGGGTTAGGGTTATGTTGAGGGCTAGGGTTAGAGATCCAGTTAGGGTTCCGATTGGACCAAGGGTTAGGGTTATGTTGAGGGCTAGGATTAGAGATCCGGTTTGGGTTCCCATTGGACATAGGGTTAGGGTTATGTTGAGGGCTAGGGTTAGAGATCCGGTTAGGGTTCCGATTGGACATTGGGTCGGTTATGTTGAGGGCTAGGGTTAGAAATCCGGTTAGGGTTCCGATTGGACCTAGGGTTAGGGTTATGTTGAGGGCTAGGGTTAGAGATCCGGTTAGTGTTCCGATTGGACCTAGGGTTAGGGTTATGTTCAGGGCTAGGGTTAGAGATCCGGTTAGGGTTCCGATTGGACCTAGGGTTAGGATTATTTTGAGGGCTAGGGTTAGAGATCCGGTTAGGGTTCCGATTGGACCTAGGGTTAGGGTTATGTGGAGGGCTAGGGTTAGAGATCCGGTTAGGGTTCCGATTGGACCTAGGGTGAGGGTTATGTTGAGGGCTAGGCTTAGAGATCCGGTTAGGATTCCCATTGGACCTAGGGTTAGGGTTAGGTTGAGGGCTAGTGTTAGAGATCCAGTTAGGGTTACGATTGGACCTAGGGTTAGGGTTATGTTGAGGGATAGGCTTAGAGATCCTTTTAGGGTTACGATTGGACCTAGGGTTAGGGTTATGTTGAGGGCTAGGGTTAGAGATCCGGATAGGGTTCCGAATGGACCTAGGGTTAGGGTTATGTTGAGGGCTAGGGTTAGAGATCCGGTTAGCGTTACGATTGGACCTAGGGTTAGGGTTATGTTGAGGGCTAGGGTTAGAGATCAGGTTAGTGTTGCGATTGGACCTAGGTTTAGGGTTATGTTGAGGGCTAGGGTTAGAGATCCGGTTAGCGTTACGATTGGACCTACGGTTAGGGTTATGTTGATGGCTAGGGTTAGAGATCCGGTTAGTGTTGCGATTGGACCTAGGGTTAGGGTTATGTTGAGGGCTAGGGTTAGAGATCCGGTTAGGGTTCCGATTGGACCTAGGGTTAGAGTTATGTTGAGGGCTAGGGTTAGAGATCCGGTTAGGGTTCCGATTGCACCTAGGGATAGGGTTATGTTGAGGGCTAGGGTTCGAGATCCGGTTAGGGTTCCGATTGGACCTAGGGTTAGGGTTATGTTGAGGGCTAGGGTTAGAGATCCGGTTAGGGTTCCGATTGGACCTAGGGTTAGGGTTATGTTGAGGGCTAGGCTTCCAGATCCGGTTAGGGTTCCCTTTGGACCTAGGGTTAGGGTTAGGTTGAGGGATAGGGTTAGAGATCCTTTTAGGGTTACGATTGGACCTAGGGTTAGGGTTATGTTGAGGGCTAGGGTTAGAGATCCGGTTAGGGTTTCGAATGGACCTAGGGTTAGGGTTATGTTGAGGGCTAGGGTTAGAGATCCGGTTAGCGTTCCGATTGGACCTATGGTTAGGGCTATGTTGAGGGCTAGGGTTAGAGATCCGGTTAGCGTTACGATTGGACCTAGGGTTAGGGTTATGTTGAGGGCTAGGGTTAGAGATCCGGTTAGGGTTCCGATTGGACCTAGGGTTAGGTTTTTGTTGAGGGCTAGGTTTAGAGATCCGGTTAGGGTTCCGATTGGACCTAGGCTTAGGGTTATTTTGAGGGCTAGGGTTAGAGATCCGGTTAGGGTTCCGATTGGACCTAGGGTTAGGGTTATGTTGAGGGCTAGGGTTAGAGATCCGGTTAGGGTTTCGAATGGACCTATGGTTAGGGCTATGTTGAGGGCTAGGGTTAGAGATCCGGTTAGCGTTACGATTGGACCTAGGGTGAGGGTTATGTTGAGGGCTAGGGTTAGAGATCAGGTTAGGGTTCTGATTGGACCTAGGGTTAGGGTTATGTTGATGGCTAGGTTTAGAGATCCGGTTGGGGTACCGATTGGACCTAGTGTGAGGGTTATGTTGAGGGCTAGGCTTAGAGATCCGGTTAGGGTTCTCATTGGACCTACGGTTAGGGTTAGGTTGAGGGCTAGTGTTAGATATCCAGTTAGGGTTACGATTGGACCTAGGGTTAGGGTTATGTTGAGGGCTAGAGTTAGAGATCCGGTTAGGGTTCCGATTGGACCTAGGGTGAGGGTAATGTTGAGGGCTAGGCTTAGAGATCCGGTTAGGGTTCCGATTGGACCTAGGGTTAATGTTATGTTGAGGGCTAGGTTTAGAGATCCGGTTAGGTTTCCGATTGGACCTAGAGTTAGAGTTATGTTGAGGGCTAGGTTTAGAGATCCGGTTGGGGTACCGATTGGACCTAGTGTGAGGGTTATGTTGAGGGCTAGGCTTAGAGATCCGGTTAGGGTTCTCATTGGACCTACGGTTAGGGTTAGGTTGAGGGCTAGTGTTAGAGATCCAGTTAGGGTTACGATTGGACCTAGGGTTAGGGTTATGTTGAGGGCTAGAGTTAGAGACCCGGTTAGGGTTCCGATTGGACCTAGGGTGAGGGTAATGTTGAGGGCTAGGCTTAGAGATCCGGTTAGGGTTCCGATTGGACCTAGGGTTAATGGTATGTTGAGGGCTAGGGTTAGAGATCCGGTTCGGGTACGAATTGGACCTAGCGTTAGGATTATGTTGAGGGCTAGAGTTAGAGATCCGGTTAGGAATCCGATTGGACCTAGGGTTAGGGTTATGTTGAGGGCTAGGGTTAGAGATCCGCTTAGGGTTACGATTTGACCTAGGGTTAACCTTATGTAGAGGGCTAGTGTTTGAGATCCCGTTAGGGTTACGATTGGACCTAGGGTTAGGGTTATGTGGAAGGCTATGTTTAGAGATCCAGTTAGGGTTCCGATTTGACCTAGCGTTAGGGTTGTGTTGAGGGCTAGGGTTAGAGATCCGATTACGGTTCCGATTGACCTAGGGTTAGGGTTATGTACAGGGCTAGGGATAGAGATCCCCATAGGGTTCCGATTGGACCTAAGGTTAGGGTTATGTTGATGGCTAGGTTTAGAGATCCAGTTAGGGTTCTGACTGGACCTAGGGTTAGGGTTATGTTGAGGGCTAGTGTTAGAGATCAGATTAGGGTTCCGATTGGACCTAGGGTTAGGGTTATGTTGAGGAATAGGGTTAGAGATCCGTTTAGGGTTCCGATTGGACCTAGGGTTAGGGTTATGTTGAGGGCTAGGGTTAGAGATCCGTTTAGTGTTACGATTTGACCTAGGGTTAGGGTTATGTGGAGGGCTAGGGTTAGAGATCCCGTTAGGGTTACGATTGGACCTAGGGTTAGGGTTATGTTGAAGGCTATGTTTAGAGATCCAGTTATGGTTCCGATTTGATCTAGGGTTAGGGTTATGTTGAGGCCTAGGGTTAGAGATCTGGTTAGGGTTCCGATTGACCTAGGATTAGGGTTATGTTGAGGGCTAGGGTTAGAGATCAGGTTAGGGTTCCGATTGCACCTAGGGTTAGGATTATGTTGAGGGCTAGTGTTAGAGATCCCGTTAGGGTTACGATTGGTCCTAGGGTTAGGGTTATGTTCAAGGCTATGTTTAGAGATCCAGTTATGTTTCCGATTTGATCTAGGGTTAGGGTTATGTTGAGGGCTAGGGTTAGAGATCCAGTTAGGGTTACGATTGGACCTATGGTTAGGGTTATGTTGAGGGTTAGGGTTAGAGATCCGGTTAGGGTTCCGAATGGACCTAGGGTTAGGGTTATGTTGAGGGCTAGGGTTAGAGATCCGGTTAGCGTTACGATTGGACCTAGGGTTAGGGTTATGTTGAGGGCTAGGGTTAGAGATCAGGTTAGGGTTCTGATTGGACCTAGGGTTAGGGCTTTGTTGAGTGCTAGGGTTAGAGATCCGGTTAGGGTTCCGATTGGACCTAGGGTTAGGGTTATGTTGAGGGCTAGAGTTAGAGATCTGGTTACTGTTACCATTGGACCTAGGGTTAGGGTTATGTTGAGGGCTAGGGTTAGAGATCCGGTTAGGGTTCCGATTGGACCTAGGGTTAGGGTTATGTTGAGGGGTAGGGTTAGAGATCCGGTTAGGTTTCCAATTGGACCTAGGGTTAGGGTGATGTTGAGGGGTAGGCTTAGAGATCCGGTTAGGGTTCCCTTTGGACCTAGGGTTAGGGTTAGGTTGAGGGCTACTGTTAGAGATCCAGTTAGGGTTACGATTGGACCTAGGGTTAGGGTTATGTTGACGGCCAGGGTGAGAGATCCGGTAAGGTTTCCGATTGGAAGTAGGTTTAGGGTTATATTGAGGGCTAGGGTTAGAGATCAGGTTATGGTTACGATTGGACCTAGGGTTAGGGTTATGTTGAGGGCTAGGTTTAGAGATCAGGTTAGAGTTGCGATTGGACCTAGGGTTAGGGTTATGTTGAGGGCTAGGGTTAGAGATCCGGTTAGCGTTACGATTGGACCTAGGGTTAGGGTTATGTTGAGGGCTAGGGTTAGAGATCCGGTTAGGGTTCCGATTGGACCTAGGGTTAGAGTTATGTTGAGGGCTAGGGTTAGAGATCCGGTTAGGATTCCCATTGGACCTAGGGTTAGGGTTAGGTTGAGGGCTAGTGTTAGAGATCCAGTTAGGGTTACGATTGGACCTAGGGTTAGGGTTATGTTGAGGGATAGGCTTAGAGATCCTTTTAGGGTTACGATTGAGCCTAGGGTTAGGGTTATGTTGAGGGCTAGGGTTAGAGATCCGGTTAGGGTTCCGAATGGACCTAGGGTTAGGGTTATGTTGAGGGCTAGGGTTAGAGATCAGGTTAGTGTTGCGATTGGACATAGGGTTAGGGTTATGTTGAGGGCTAGGGTTAGAGATCCGGTTAGCGCACGATTGGACCTAGAGTTAGGGTTATGTTGAGGGATAGGGTTAGAGATCCGGTTAGTGTTGCGATTGGACCTAGGGTTAGGGTTATGTTGAGGGCTAGGGTTAGAGATCCGCTTAGGGTTCCGATTGGACCTAGGGTTAGAGTTATGTTGAGGGCTAGGGTTAGAGATCCGGTTAGGGTTCCGATTGCACCTATGGATAGGGTTATGTTGAGGGCTAGGGTTAGAGATCTGGTTAGGGTTCCGATTGACCTAGGATTAGGGTTATGTTGAGGGCTAGGGTTAGAGATCAGGTTAGGGTTCCGATTGCACCTAGGGTTAGGATTATGTTGAGGGCTAGTGTTAGAGATCCCGTTAGGGATACGATTGGTCCTAGGGTTAGGGTTATGTTCAAGGCTATGTTTAGAGATCCAGTTATGTTTCCGATTTGATCTAGGGTTAGGGTTATGTTGAGGGCTAGGGTTAGAGATCCAGTTAGGGTTACGATTGGACCTATGGTTAGGGTTATGTTAAGGGTTAGGGTTAGAGATCCGGTTAGGGTTCCGAATGGACCTAGGGTTAGGGTTATGTTGAGGGCTAGGGTTAGAGATCCGGTTAGCGTTACGATTGGACCTAGGGTTAGGGTTATGTTGAGGGCTAGGGTTAGAGATCAGGTTAGGGTTCTGATTGGACCTAGGGTTAGGGCTTTGTTGAGTGCTAGGGTTAGAGATCCGGTTAGGGTTCCGATTGGACCTAGGGTTAGGGTTATGTTGAGGGCTAGAGTTAGAGATCTGGTTACTGTTACCATTGGACCTAGGGTTAGGGTTATGTTGAGGGCTAGGGTTAGAGATCCGGTTAGGGTTCCGATTGGACCTAGGGTTAGGGTTATGTTGAGGGGTAGGGTTAGAGATCCAGTTAGGGTTACGATTGGACCTATGGTTAGGGTTATGTTGAGGGTTAGGGTTAGAGATCCGGTTAGGGTTCCGAATGGACCTAGGGTTAGGGTTATGTTGAGGGCTAGGGTTAGAGATCCGGTTAGGGTTACGATTGGACCTAGGGTTAGGGTTATGTTGAGGGCTAGGGTTAGAGAATCGGTTAGGGTTACGATTGGACCGAGGGTTAGGGTTATGTTGAGGGCTAGGGTTAGAGATCCGGTTAGGGTTACGATTGGACCTAGGGTTACGGTTATGTTGAGGGCTAGGGTTAGAGATGCGGTTAGGGTTACGATTGGACCTAGTGTTAGGGTTATGTTGAGGGCTAGGGTTAGAGATCCGGTTAGGGTTACGATTGGACCTAGGGTTAGGGTTATGTTGACGGCTAGGGCTAGAGATCCGGTTAGGGTTACGATTGGACCTAGGGTTAGGGTTATGTTGAGGGCTAGGGTTAGAGATCCGGTTAGGGTTACGATTGGACCTAGGGTTAGGGTTATGTTGAGGGCTAGGGTTAGAGATGCCCTTAGGGTTAGGATTAGACCTAGGGTTAGGGTTATGTTGAGGGCTAGGGTTAGAGATCCGGTTAGGGTTACGATTGGACCTAGGGTTAGGGTTATGTTGAGGGCTAGGGTTAGAGAATCGGTTAGGGTACGATTGGACCTAGCGTTAGGGTTATGTTGAGGGCTAGGGTTAGAGATCCGGTTAGGGTTACGATTGGACCTAGGGTTAGGGTTATGTTGAGGGCTAGGGTTAGAGAGACGGTTAGGGTTACGATTGGACCTAGGGTTAGGGTTATGTTGAGGGCTAGGGTTAGAGATCCGGTTAGGATTACGATTGGACCTAGGGTTAGGGTTATTTTGAGGGCTAGGGTTAGAGAATCTGTTAGGGTACGATTGGACCTAGGGTTAGGGTTATGTTGAGGGCTAGGGTTAGAGATCCGGTTAGGGTTACGATTGGACCTAGGGTTAGGGTTATGTTGAGGGCTAGGGTTAGAGATCCGTTTAGGGTTACGATTGGACCTAGGGTTAGGGTTATGTTGAGGGCTAGGGTTAGAGATCCGGTTAGGGTTACGATTGGACCAAGGGTTAGGGTTATGTTGAGGGCTAGGGTTAGAGAAGCGGTTAGGGTTACGATTGGACCTAGGGTTACGGTTATGTTGAGGGTTAGGGTTAGAGATGCGGTTAGGGTTACGATTGGACCTAGTGTTAGGGTTATGTTGAGGGCTAGGGTTAGAGATCCGGTTAGGGTTACGATTGGACCTAGGGTTAGGGTTATGTTGACGGCTAGGGTTAGAGATCCGGTTAGGGTTAAGATTGGAGCTAGGTTTAGGGTTATGTTGAGGGCTAGGGTTAGAGATCCGGTTAGGGTTACGATTGGACCTAGGGATAGGGTTATGTTGAGGGCTAGGGTTAGAGATGCGGTTAGGGTTACGATTGGACCTAGGGTTAGGGTTATGTTGAGGGCTAGGGTTAGAGATCCGGTTAGGGTTACGATTGGACCTAGGGTTAGGGTTATGTTGAGGGCTAGGGTTAGAGATCGGGTTAGGGTTACGATTGGACCTAGGGTTAGGGTTATGTTGAGGGCTAGGGTTAGAGATCCTGTTAGGGTTACGATTGGGCCTAGGGTTAGGGTTATGTTGAGGGCTAGGGTTAGAGATGCGGTTAGGGTTACGATTGGACCTAGGGTTAGGGTTATGTTGAGGGCTAGGGTTAGAGATCCGGTTAGGGTTACGATTGGACCTAGGGTTAGGGTTATGTTGAGGGCTAGGGTTAGAGATGCGGATAGGGCTACGATTGGACCTAGGGTTAGGGTTATGTTGAGGGCTAGGGTTAGAGATCCTGTTAGGGTTACGATTGGACCTAGGGTTAGGGTTATGTTGAGGGCTAGGGTTAGAGATGCGGTTAGGGTTACGATTGGACCTAGGGTTAGGGTTATGTTGAGGGCTAGGGTTAGAGATCCGGTTAGGGTTACGATTGGACCTAGGGTTAGGGTTATGTTGAGGGCTAGGGTTAGAGATCCGGTTAGGGTACGAATTGGAGTTAGCGTTAGGGTTATGTTGAGGGCTAGAGTTAGAAATCCGGTTAGGAATCCGATTGGACCTAGGGTTAGGGTTATGTTGAGGGCTAGGGTTAGAGATCCGGTTAGGGTTACGATTTGACCTAGGGTTAACCTTATGTAGAGGGCTAGTGTTAGAGATCCCGTTAGGGTTACGATTGGACCTAGGGTTAGGGTTATGTGGAAGGCTATGTTTAGAGATCCAGTTAGGGTTCCGATTTGACCTAGCGTTAGGGTTGTGTTGAGGGCTAGGGTTAGAGATCCGATTACGGTTCCGATTGACCTAGGGTTAGGGTTATGTACAGGGCTAGGGATAGAGATCCCCATAGGGTTCCGATTGGACCTAGGGTTAGGGTTATGTTGATGGCTAGGTTTAGAGATCCAGTTAGGGTTCCGACTGGACCTAGGGTTAGGGTTATGTTGAGGGCTAGTGTTAGAGATCAGATTAGGGTTCCGATTGGACCTAGGGTTAGGGTTATGTTGAGGGCTAGGGTTAGAGATCCAGTTAGGGTTCCGATTGGACCTAGGGTTAGGGTTATGTTGAGGGCTAGGGTTAGAGATCCGTTTAGTGTTACGATTTGACCTAGGGTTAGGGTTATGTGGAGGGCTAGGGTTAGAGATCCCGTTAGGTTTACGATTGGACCTAGGGTTAGGGTTATGTTGAAGGCTATGTTTAGAGATCCAGTTATGGTTCCGATTTGATCTACGGTTAGGGTTATGTTGAGGGCTAGGGTTAGAGATCCGGTTAGGGTTCCGATTGACCTAGGATTAGGGTTATGTTGAGGGCTAGGGTTAGAGATCAGGTTAGGGTTCCGATTGCACCTAGGGTTAGGATTATGTTGAGGGCTAGTGTTAGAGATCCCGTTAGGGTTACGATTGGTCCTAGGGTTAGGGTTATGTTCAAGGCTATGTTTAGAGATCCAGTTATGGTTCCGATTTGATCTAGGGTTAGGGTTATGTTGAGGGCTAGGGTTAGAGATCCAGTTAGGGTTACGATTGGACCTATGGTTAGGGTTATGTTGAGGGTTAGGGTTAGAGATCCGGTTAGGGTTCCGAATGGACCTAGGGTTAGGGTTATGTTGAGGGCTAGGGTTAGAGATCCGGTTAGGGTTACGATTGGACCTAGGGTTAGGGTTATGTTGAGGGCTAGGGTTAGAGATCAGGTTAGGGTTCTGATTGGACCTAGGGTTAGGGTTTTGTTGAGTGCTAGGGTTAGAGATCCGGTTAGGGTTCCGATTGGACCTAGGGTTAGGGTTATGTTGAGGGCTAGGGTTAGATCCGATTAGGGTTCCGATTTGACCTAGGGTTAAGGTTATGTAGAGGGCTAGTGTTAGAGATCCCCTTAGTGTTACGATTGGACCTAGGGTTAGGGTATTTTGATGGCTAGGTTTAGAGATCCAGTTAGGGTTCCGATTGGACCTAGGGTTAGGGTTATGTTGAGGGCTAGAGTTAGAGATCTGGTTACTGTTACCATTGGACCTAGGGTTAGGGTTATGTTGAGGGCTAGGGTTAGAGATTCGGTTAGGGTTCCGATTGGACCTAGGGTTAGGGTTATGTTGAGGGGTAGGGTTAGAGATCCGGTTAGGTTTCCGATTGGACCTAGGGTTAGGGTTATGTTGAGGGCTAGGCTTAGTGATCCGGTTAGGGTTCCCTTTGGACCTAGGGTTAGGGTTAGGTTGAGGGCTACTGTTAGAGATCCAGTTAGGGTTACGATTGGACCTAGGGTTAGGGTTATGTTGACGACTAGGGTGAGAGATCCGGTAAGGTTTCCGATTGGAAGTAGGGTTAGGGTTATATTGAGGGCTAGGGTTAGAGATCAGGTTATGGTTACGATTGGACCTAGGGTTAGGGTTATGTTGAGGGCTAGGGTTAGAGATCAGGTTAGAGTTGCGATTGGACCTAGGGTTAGGGTTATGTTGAGGGCTAGGGTTAGAGATCCGGTTAGCGTTACGATTGGACCTAGGGTTAGGGTTATGTTGAGGGCTAGGGTTAGAGATCCGGTTAGTGTTGCGATTGGACCTAGGGTTAGGGTTATGTTGAGGGCTAGGGTTAGAGATCCGGTTAGGGTTCCGATTGGACCTAGGGTTAGAGTTATGTTGAGGGCTAGGGTTAGAGATCCGGTTAGGGTTCCGATTGCACCTAGGGATAGGGTTATGTTGAGGGCTAGGGTTAGAGATCCGTTTAGGGTTCCGATTGGACCTAGGGTTAGGGTTAGGTTGAGGGCTACTGTTAGAGATCCAGTTAGGGTTACGATTGGACCTAGGGTTAGGGTTATGTTGAGGGATAGGGTTAGAGATCCTTTTAGGGTTACGATTGGACCTAGGGTTAGGGTTATGTTGAAGGCTAGGGTGAGATCCGGTAAGGTTTCCGATTGGACGTAGGGTTAGGGTTATATTGAGGGCTAGGGTTAGAGATCCGGTTAGGGTTTCGAATGGACCTAGGGTTAGGGTTATGTTGAGGGCTAGGGTTAGAGATCCGGTTAGGGTTTCGAATGGACCTAGGGTTAGGGTTATGTTGAGGGCTAGGGTTAGAGATCCGGTTAGCGTTCTGATTGGACCTATGGTTAGGGTTATGTTGAGGGCTAGGGTTAGAGATCCGGTTAGGGTTCCGATTGGACCTAGGGTGAGGGTTATGTTGAGGGCTAGGCTTAGAGATCCGGTTAGAGTTCCGATTGAACCTAGGGTTAGGGTTATGTTGAGGGCTAGGATTAGAGATCCGGTTTGGGTTCCCATTGGACATAGGGTTAGGGTTATGTTGAGGGCTAGGGTTAGAGATCCGGTTAGGGTTCCGATTAAACCAAGGGTTAGGGTTATGTTGAGGGCTAGGGTTAGAGATCCGCTTAGGGTTCCGATTGGACCTAGGGTTAGGGTTATATTGAGGGCTAGGGTTAGAGATCCGGTTAGGGTTCCGATTGGACCTAGGGTTAGGGTTATGTTGAGGGCTAGGGTTAGAGATCCAGTTAGGGTTCCGATTGGACCTAAGGTTAGGGTTATGTTGAGGGCTAGGATTAGAGATCCGGTTAGGGTTCCGATTGGACATTGGGTTAGGGTTATGTTGAGGGCTAGGGTTAGAGATCCGGTTAGGGTTCCGATTGGACCTAGGGTTAGGGTTATGTTGAGGGCTAGGGTTAGAGATCCGGTTAGTGTTCCGATTGGACCTAGGGTTAGGGTTACGTTCAGGGCTAGGGTTAGAGATCCGGTTAGGGTTCCGATTGGACCTAGGGTTAGGATTATGTTGAGGGCTAGGGTTAGAGATCCGATTAGGGTTCCGATTTGACCTAGGGTTAAGGTTATGTAGAGGTCTAGTGTTAGAGATCCCGTTAGGGTTACGACTGGACCTAGGGTTAGGATCATGTTCAGGGCTAGGGTTAGACATCCGGTTAGGATTCCGATTGGACCTAGATTTAGGGTTATGTTGAGAGCGAGGGATAAAGATCCGGTCAGGGTTCCGATTGGACCTAGGGTTAGGGTTATGTTGAGGGCTAGGGTTAGATATCCGGTTATGTTTACGATTGGAACTAGGGTTAGGGTTATGTTGAGGGCTAGGGTTAGAGATCCGGTTAGTGTTCAGTTTGGACCTAGGGTTAGGGTTATGTTCAGGGCTAGGGTTAGAGATCCGGTTAGGGTTCTCATTGGACCTACGGTTAGGGTTAGGTTGAGGGCTAGTGTTAGAGATCCAGTTAGGGTTACGATTGGACCTAGGGTTAGGGTTATGTTCAGGGATAGGGTTAGAGATCCTTTTAGGGTTACGATTGGACCTAGGGTTAGGGTTATGTTGAGGGCTAGGGTTAGAGATCCGCTTAGGGTTCCGATTGGACCTAGGGTTAGGGTTATATTGAGGGCTAGGGTTAGAGATCCGGTTATGGTTAAGATTTGACCAAGGGTTAGGGTTATGTTGAGGGCTAGGATTAGAGATCTGGTTTGGGTTCCCATTGGACATGGGGTTAGGGTTATGTTGAGGGCTAGCGTTAGAGATCCGGTTTGGGTTCCCATTGGACATAGGGTTAGGGTTATGTTGAGGGCTAGGGTTAGAGATCCAGTTAGGGTTCCGATTGGACCAAGGGTTAGGGTTATGTTGAGGGCTAGGATTAGAGATCCGGTTTGGGTTCCCATTGGACATAGGGTTAGGGTTATGTTGAGGGCTAGGGTTAGAGATCCGGTTAGGGTTCCGATTGGACATTGGGTCGGTTATGTTGAGGGCTAGGGTTAGAAATCCGGTTAGGGTTCCGATTGGACCTAGGGTTAGGGTTATGTTGAGGGCTAGGGTTAGAGATCCGGTTAGTGTTCCGATTGGACCTAGGGTTAGGGTTATGTTCAGGGCTAGGGTTAGAGATCCGGTTAGGGTTCCGATTGGACCTAGGGTTAGGATTATGTTGAGGGCTAGGGTTAGAGATCCGGTTAGGGTTCCGATTGGACCTAGGGTTAGGGTTATGTGGAGGGCTAGGGTTAGAGATCCGGTTAGGGTTCCGATTGGACCTAGGGTGAGGGTTATGTTGAGGGCTAGGCTTAGAGATCCGGTTAGGATTCCCATTGGACCTAGGGTTAGGGTTAGGTTGAGGGCTAGTGTTAGAGATCCAGTTAGGGTTACGATTGGACCTAGGGTTAGGGTTATGTTGAGGGATAGGCTTAGAGATCCTTTTAGGGTTACGATTGGACCTAGGGTTAGGGTTATGTTGAGGGCTAGGGTTAGAGATCCGGATAGGGTTCCGAATGGACCTAGGGTTAGGGTTATGTTGAGGGCTAGGGTTAGAGATCCGGTTAGCGTTACGATTGGACCTAGGGTTAGGGTTATGTTGAGGGCTAGGGTTAGAGATCAGGTTAGTGTTGCGATTGGACCTAGGTTTAGGGTTATGTTGAGGGCTAGGGTTAGAGATCCGGTTAGCGTTACGATTGGACCTACGGTTAGGGTTATGTTGATGGCTAGGGTTAGAGATCCGGTTAGTGTTGCGATTGGACCTAGGGTTAGGGTTATGTTGAGGGCTAGGGTTAGAGATCCGGTTAGGGTTCCGATTGGACCTAGGGTTAGAGTTATGTTGAGGGCTAGGGTTAGAGATCCGGTTAGGGTTCCGATTGCACCTAGGGATAGGGTTATGTTGAGGGCTAGGGTTCGAGATCCGGTTAGGGTTCCGATTGGACCTAGGGTTAGGGTTATGTTGAGGGCTAGGGTTAGAGATCCGGTTAGGGTTCCGATTGGACCTAGGGTTAGGGTTATGTTGAGGGCTAGGCTTCCAGATCCGGTTAGGGTTCCCTTTGGACCTAGGGTTAGGGTTAGGTTGAGGGCTACTGTTAGAGATCCAGTTAGGGTTAAGATTGGACCTAGGGATAGGGTTATGTTGAGGGATAGGGTTAGAGATCCTTTTAGGGTTACGATTGGACCTAGGGTTAGGGTTATGTTGAGGGCTAGGGTTAGAGATCCGGTTAGGGTTTCGAATGGACCTAGGGTTAGGGTTATGTTGAGGGCTAGGGTTAGAGATCCGGTTAGCGTTCCGATTGGACCTATGGTTAGGGCTATGTTGAGGGCTAGGGTTAGAGATCCGGTTAGCGTTACGATTGGACCTAGGGTTAGGGTTATGTTGAGGGCTAGGGTTAGAGATCAGGTTAGGGTTCCGATTGGACCTAGGGTTAGGTTTTTGTTGAGGGCTAGGTTTAGAGATCCGGTTAGGGTTCCGATTGGACCTAGGCTTAGGGTTATTTTGAGGGCTAGGGTTAGAGATCCGGTTAGGGTTCCGATTGGACCTAGGGTTAGGGTTATGTTGAGGGCTAGGGTTAGAGATCCGGTTAGGGTTTCGAATGGACCTATGGTTAGGGCTATGTTGAGGGCTAGGGTTAGAGATCCGGTTAGCGTTACGATTGGACCTAGGGTGAGGGTTATGTTGAGGGCTAGGGTTAGAGATCAGGTTAGGGTTCTGATTGGACCTAGGGTTAGGGTTATGTTGATGGCTAGGTTTAGAGATCCGGTTGGGGTACCGATTGGACCTAGTGTGAGGGTTATGTTGAGGGCTAGGCTTAGAGATCCGGTTAGGGTTCTCATTGGACCTACGGTTAGGGTTAGGTTGAGGGCTAGTGTTAGATATCCAGTTAGGGTTACGATTGGACCTAGGGTTAGGGTTATGTTGAGGGCTAGAGTTAGAGATCCGGTTAGGGTTCCGATTGGACCTAGGGTGAGGGTAATGTTGAGGGCTAGGCTTAGAGATCCGGTTAGGGTTCCGATTGGACCTAGGGTTAATGTTATGTTGAGGGCTAGGGTTAGAGATCCGGTTAGGTTTCCGATTGGACCTAGAGTTAGAGTTATGTTGAGGGCTAGGTTTAGAGATCCGGTTGGGGTACCGATTGGACCTAGTGTGAGGGTTATGTTGAGGGCTAGGCTTAGAGATCCGGTTAGGGTTCTCATTGGACCTACGGTTAGGGTTAGGTTGAGGGCTAGTGTTAGAGATCCAGTTAGGGTTACGATTGGACCTAGGGTTAGGGTTATGTTGAGGGCTAGAGTTAGAGATCCGGTTAGGGTTCCGATTGGACCTAGGGTGAGGGTAATGTTGAGGGCTAGGCTTAGAGATCCGGTTAGGGTTCCGATTGGACCTAGGGTTAATGTTATGTTGAGGGCTAGGGTTAGAGATCCGGTTAGGGTACGAATTGGACCTAGCGTTAGGATTATGTTGAGGGCTAGAGTTAGAGATCCGGTTAGGAATCCGATTGGACCTAGGGTTAGGGTTATGTTGAGGGCTAGGGTTAGAGATCCGCTTAGGGTTACGATTTGACCTAGGGTTAACCTTATGTAGAGGGCTAGTGTTTGAGATCCCGTTAGGGTTACGATTGGACCTAGGGTTAGGGTTATGTGGAAGGCTATGTTTAGAGATCCAGTTAGGGTTCCGATTTGACCTAGCGTTAGGGTTGTGTTGAGGGCTAGGGTTAGAGATCCGATTACGGTTCCGATTGACCTAGGGTTAGGGTTATGTACAGGGCTAGGGATAGAGATCCCCATAGGGTTCCGATTGGACCTAAGGTTAGGGTTATGTTGATGGCTAGGTTTAGAGATCCAGTTAGGGTTCTGACTGGACCTAGGGTTAGGGTTATGTTGAGGGCTAGTGTTAGAGATCAGATTAGGGTTCCGATTGGACCTAGGGTTAGGGTTATGTTGAGGAATAGGGTTAGAGATCCGTTTAGGGTTCCGATTGGACCTAGGGTTAGGGTTATGTTGAGGGCTAGGGTTAGAGATCCGTTTAGTGTTACGATTTGACCTAGGGTTAGGGTTATGTGGAGGGCTAGGGTTAGAGATCCCGTTAGGGTTACGATTGGACCTAGGGTTAGGGTTATGTTGAAGGCTATGTTTAGAGATCCAGTTATGGTTCCGATTTGATCTAGGGTTAGGGTTATGTTGAGGCCTAGGGTTAGAGATCTGGTTAGGGTTCCGATTGACCTAGGATTAGGGTTATGTTGAGGGCTAGGGTTAGAGATCAGGTTAGGGTTCCGATTGCACCTAGGGTTAGGATTATGTTGAGGGCTAGTGTTAGAGATCCCGTTAGGGTTACGATTGGTCCTAGGGTTAGGGTTATGTTCAAGGCTATGTTTAGAGATCCAGTTATGTTTCCGATTTGATCTAGGGTTAGGGTTATGTTGAGGGCTAGGGTTAGAGATCCAGTTAGGGTTACGATTGGACCTATGGTTAGGGTTATGTTGAGGGTTAGGGTTAGAGATCCGGTTAGGGTTCCGAATGGACCTAGGGTTAGGGTTATGTTGAGGGCTAGGGTTAGAGATCCGGTTAGCGTTACGATTGGACCTAGGGTTAGGGTTATGTTGAGGGCTAGGGTTAGAGATCAGGTTAGGGTTTTGATTGGACCTAGGGTTAGGGCTTTGTTGAGTGCTAGGGTTAGAGATCCGGTTAGGGTTCCGATTGGACCTAGGGTTAGGGTTATGTTGAGGGCTAGAGTTAGAGATCTGGTTACTGTTACCATTGGACCTAGGGTTAGGGTTATGTTGAGGGCTAGGGTTAGAGATCCGGTTAGGGTTCCGATTGGACCTAGGGTTAGGGTTATGTTGAGGGGTAGGGTTAGAGATCCGGTTAGGTTTCCAATTGGACCTAGGGTTAGGGTGATGTTGAGGGGTAGGCTTAGAGATCCGGTTAGGGTTCCCTTTGGACCTAGGGTTAGGGTTAGGTTGAGGGCTACTGTTAGAGATCCAGTTAGGGTTACGATTGGACCTAGGGTTAGGGTTATGTTGACGGCTAGGGTGAGAGATCCGGTAAGGTTTCCGATTGGAAGTAGGTTTAGGGTTATATTGAGGGCTAGGGTTAGAGATCAGGTTATGGTTACGATTGGACCTAGGGTTAGGGTTATGTTGAGGGCTAGGTTTAGAGATCAGGTTAGAGTTGCGATTGGACCTAGGGTTAGGGTTATGTTGAGGGCTAGGGTTAGAGATCCGGTTAGGGTTCCGATTGGACCTAGGGTTAGAGTTATGTTGAGGGCTAGGGTTAGAGATCCGGTTAGGATTCCCATTGGACCTAGGGTTAGGGTTAGGTTGAGGGCTAGTGTTAGAGATCCAGTTAGGGTTACGATTGGACCTAGGGTTAGGGTTATGTTGAGGGATAGGCTTAGAGATCCTTTTAGGGTTACGATTGAGCCTAGGGTTAGGGTTATGTTGAGGGCTAGGGTTAGAGATCCGGTTAGGGTTCCGAATGGACCTAGGGTTAGGGTTATGTTGAGGGCTAGGGTTAGAGATCAGGTTAGTGTTGCGATTGGACATAGGGTTAGGGTTATGTTGAGGGCTAGGGTTAGAGATCCGGTTAGCGCACGATTGGACCTAGAGTTAGGGTTATGTTGAGGGATAGGGTTAGAGATCCGGTTAGTGTTGCGATTGGACCTAGGGTTAGGGTTATGTTGAGGGCTAGGGTTAGAGATCCGCTTAGGGTTCCGATTGGACCTAGGGTTAGAGTTATGTTGAGGGCTAGGGTTAGAGATCCGGTTAGGGTTCCGATTGCACCTAGGGATAGGGTTATGTTGAGGGCTAGGGTTAGAGATCTGGTTAGGGTTCCGATTGACCTAGGATTAGGGTTATGTTGAGGGCTAGGGTTAGAGATCAGGTTAGGGTTCCGATTGCACCTAGGGTTAGGATTATGTTGAGGGCTAGTGTTAGAGATCCCGTTAGGGTTACGATTGGTCCTAGGGTTAGGGTTATGTTCAAGGCTATGTTTAGAGATCCAGTTATGTTTCCGATTTGATCTAGGGTTAGGGTTATGTTGAGGGCTAGGGTTAGAGATCCAGTTAGGGTTACGATTGGACCTATGGTTAGGGTTATGTTAAGGGTTAGGGTTAGAGATCCGGTTAGGGTTCCGAATGGACCTAGGGTTAGGGTTATGTTGAGGGCTAGGGTTAGAGATCCGGTTAGCGTTACGATTGGACCTAGGGTTAGGGTTATGTTGAGGGCTAGGGTTAGAGATCAGGTTAGGGTTCTGATTGGACCTAGGGTTAGGGCTTTGTTGAGTGCTAGGGTTAGAGATCCGGTTAGGGTTCCGATTGGACCTAGGGTTAGGGTTATGTTGAGGGCTAGAGTTAGAGATCTGGTTACTGTTACCATTGGACCTAGGGTTAGGGTTATGTTGAGGGCTAGGGTTAGAGATCCGGTTAGGGTTCCGATTGGACCTAGGGTTAGGGTTATGTTGAGGGGTAGGGTTAGAGATCCAGTTAGGGTTACGATTGGACCTATGGTTAGGGTTATGTTGAGGGTTAGGGTTAGAGATCCGGTTAGGGTTCCGAATGGACCTAGGGTTAGGGTTATGTTGAGGGCTAGGGTTAGAGATCCGGTTAGGGTTACGATTGGACCTAGGGTTAGGGTTATGTTGAGGGCTAGGGTTAGAGAATCGGTTAGGGTTACGATTGGACCGAGGGTTAGGGTTATGTTGAGGGCTAGGGTTAGAGATCCGGTTAGGGTTACGATTGGACCTAGGGTTACGGTTATGTTGAGGGCTAGGGTTAGAGATGCGGTTAGGGTTACGATTGGACCTAGTGTTAGGGTTATGTTGAGGGCTAGGGTTAGAGATCCGGTTAGGGTTACGATTGGACCTAGGGTTAGGGTTATGTTGACGGCTAGGGCTAGAGATCCGGTTAGGGTTACGATTGGACCTAGGGTTAGGGTTATGTTGAGGGCTAGGGTTAGAGATCCGGTTAGGGTTACGATTGGACCTAGGGTTAGGGTTATGTTGAGGGCTAGGGTTAGAGATGCCCTTAGGGTTAGGATTAGACCTAGGGTTAGGGTTATGTTGAGGGCTAGGGTTAGAGATCCGGTTAGGGTTACGATTGGACCTAGGGTTAGGGTTATGTTGAGGGCTAGGGTTAGAGAATCGCTTAGGGTACGATTGGACCTAGCGTTAGGGTTATGTTGAGGGCTAGGGTTAGAGATCCGGTTAGGGTTACGATTGGACCTAGGGTTAGGGTTATGTTGAGGGCTAGGGTTAGAGAGACGGTTAGGGTTACGATTGGACCTAGGGTTAGGGTTATGTTGAGGGCTAGGGTTAGAGATCCGGTTAGGGTTACGATTGGACCTAGGGTTAGGGTTATTTTGAGGGCTAGGGTTAGAGAATCTGTTAGGGTACGATTGGACCTAGGGTTAGGGTTATGTTGAGGGCTAGGGTTAGAGATCCGGTTAGGGTTACGATTGGACCTAGGGTTAGGGTTATGTTGAGGGCTAGGGTTAGAGATCCGTTTAGGGTTACGATTGGACCTAGGGTTAGGGTTATGTTGAGGGCTAGGGTTAGAGATCCGGTTAGGGTTACGATTGGACCAAGGGTTAGGGTTATGTTGAGGGCTAGGGTTAGAGAAGCGGTTAGGGTTACGATTGGACCTAGGGTTACGGTTATGTTGAGGGTTAGGGTTAGAGATGCGGTTAGGGTTACGATTGGACCTAGTGTTAGGGTTATGTTGAGGGCTAGGGTTAGAGATCCGGTTAGGGTTACGATTGGACCTAGGGTTAGGGTTATGTTGACGGCTAGGGCTAGAGATCCGGTTAGGGTTACGATTGGAGCTAGGTTTAGGGTTATGTTGAGGGCTAGGGTTAGAGATCCGGTTAGGGTTACGATTGGACCTAGGGATAGGGTTATGTTGAGGGCTAGGGTTAGAGATGCGGTTAGGGTTACGATTGGACCTAGGGTTAGGGTTATGTTGAGGGCTAGGGTTAGAGATCCGGTTAGGGTTACGATTGGACCTAGGGTTAGGGTTATGTTGAGGGCTAGGGTTAGAGATCGGGTTAGGGTTACGATTGGACCTAGGGTTAGGGTTATGTTGAGGGCTAGGGTTAGAGATCCTGTTAGGGTTACGATTGGGCCTAGGGTTAGGGTTATGTTGAGGGCTAGGGTTAGAGATGCGGTTAGGGTTACGATTGGACCTAGGGTTAGGGTTATGTTGAGGGCTAGGGTTAGAGATCCGGTTAGGGTTACGATTGGACCTAGGGTTAGGGTTATGTTGAGGGCTAGGGTTAGAGATGCGCATAGGGCTACGATTGGACCTAGGGTTAGGGTTATGTTGAGGGCTAAGGTTAGAGATCCTGTTAGGGTTACGATTGGACCTAGGGTTAGGGTTATGTTGAGGGATAGGGTTAGAGATGCGGTTAGGGTTACGATTCGACCTAGGGTTAGGGTTATGTTGAGGGCTAGGGTTAAAGATGCGGTTAGGGTTACGATTGGACCTAGGGTTAGGGTTATGTTGAGGGCTAGGGTTAGAGATCCGGTTAGGGTTACGATTGGACCTAGGGTTAGGGTTATGTTGAGGGCTAGGGTTAGAGATCCGGTTAGGGTTACGATTGGACCTAGGGTTAGGGTTATGTTGAGGGCTAGGTTTAGAGATCCGGTTAGGGTTACGATTGGACCTAGGGTTAGGGATATGTTGAGGGCTAGGGTTAGAGATCCGGTTAGGGTTACGATTGGACCTACGCTTAGGGTTATGTTGAGGGCTAGGGTTAGAGATCCGGTTAGAGTTACGATTGGACCTACGATTAGGGTTATGTTCAGGGCTAGGGTTAGAGACCCGGTTAGGGTTACGATTGGACCTAGGGTTAGGGTTATGTTGAGGGCTAGGGTTAGAGATCCTGTTAGGGTTACGATTGGACCTAGGATTAGGCTTATGTAGTGGGCTAGGGTTAGAGAGACGGTTAGGGTTACGATTGGACCTAGGGTTAGGGTTATGTTGAGGGCTAGGGTTGGAGATCCGGTTAGGGTTACGATTGGACCTAGGATTAGGCTTATGTAGTGGGCTAGGGTTAGAGAGACGGTTAGGGTTACGATTGGACCTAGGGTTAGGGTTATGTTGAGGGCTAGGGTTAGAGATCCGGTTACGGTTACGATTGGACCTAGGGTTAGGGTTATGTTGAGGGCTAGGGTTAGAGAATCGGTTAGGGTTACGATTGGACCGAGGGTTAGGGTTATGTTGAGGGCTAGGGTTAGAGATCCGGTTAGGGTTACGATTGGACCTAGGGTTAGGGTTATGTTGAGGGCTAGGGTTCGAGAATCGGTTAGGGTTACGATTGGACCGAGGGTTAGGGTTATGTTGAGGGCTAGGGTTAGAGATCCGGTTAGGGTTACGATTGGACCTAGGGTTAGGGTTATGTTGAGGGCTAGGGTTAGAGATCCGGTTAGGGTTACGATTGGACCTAGGGTTAGGGTTATGTTGAGGGCTAGGGTTAGAGATCCGGTTAGGGTTACGATTGGACCTAGGGTTAGGGTTATGTTGAGGGCTAGGGTTAGAAATCCGGTTAGGGTTATGATTGGACCAAGGGTTAGGGTCATGTTGAGGGCTAGGGTTAGAGAAGCGGTTAGGGTTACGATTGGACCTAGGGTTACGGTTATGTTGAGGGCTAGGGTTAGAGATGCGGTTAGGGTTACGATTGGACCTAGTGTTAGGGTTATGTTGAGGGCTAGGGTTAGAGATCCGGTTAGGGTTACGATTGGACCTAGGGTTAGGGTTATGTTGAGAGCTAGGGTTAGAGATGCCGTTAAGGTTACGATTGGACCTAGGGTTCGAGTTATGTTGAGGGTTAGGGTTAGAGATCCGGTTAGGGTTACGATTGGACCTAGGGTTAGGGTTATGTTGAGGGCTAGGGTTCGAGAATCGGTTAGGGTTACGATTGGACCGAGGGTTAGGGTTATGTTGAGGGCTAGGGTTAGAGATCCGGTTAGGGTTACGATTGGACCTAGGGTTAGGGTTATGTTGAGGGCTAGGGTTAGAGATCCGGTTAGGGTTACGATTGGACCTAGGGTTAGGGTTATGTTGAGGGCTAGGGTTAGAGACCCGGTTAGGGTTACGATTGGACCTAGGGTTAGGGTTATGTTGAGGGCTAGAGTTAGAGATCCGGTTAGGGTTATGATTGGACCAAGGGTTAGGGTTATGTTGAGGGCCAGGGTTAGAGAAGCGGTTAGGGTTACGATTGGACCTAGGGTTAGGGTTATGTTGAGGGCTAGGGTTAGAGATCCGGTTAGGGTTACGATTGGACCTAGGGTTAGGGTTATGTTGAGGGCTAGGGTTAGAGATGCGGATAGGGCTACGATTGGACCTAGAGTTCGGGTTATGTTGAGGGCTAGGGTTAGAGATCCTGTTAGGGTTACGATTGGACCTAGGGTTAGGGTTATGTTGAGGGCTAGGGTTAGAGATGCGGTTAGGGTTACGATTGGACCTAGGGTTAGGGTTATGTTGAGGGCTAGGGTTAGAGATCCGGTTAGGGTTACGATTGGACCTAGGGTTAGGGTTATGTTGAGGGCTAGGGTTAGAGATGCGGATAGGGCTACGATTGGACCTAGGGTTAGGGTTATGTTGAGAGCTAGGGTTAGAGATCCGGTTAGGGTTACGATTGGACCTAGGGTTAGGGTTATGTTGAGGGCTAGGGTTAGAGATCCGGTTAGGGTTACGATTGGACCTAGGATTAGGCTTATGTAGTGGGCTAGGGTTAGAGAGACGGTTAGGGTTACGATTGGACCTAGGGTTAGGGTTATGTTGAGGGCTAGGGTTAGAGATCCGGTTAGGGTTACGATTGGACCTAGGGTTAGGGTTATGTTGAGGGCTAGGGTTAGAGAATCGGTTAGGGTTACGATTGGACCGAGGGTTAGGGTTATGTTGAGGGCTAGGGTTAGAGATCCGGTTAGGGTTACGATTGGACCTAGGGTTAGGGTTATGTTGAGGGCTAGGGTTAGAGATCCGGTTAGGGTTACGATTGGACCTAGGGTTAGGGTTATGTTGAGGGCTAGGGTTCGAGAATCGGTTAGGGTTACGATTGGACCGAGGGTTAGGGTTATGTTGAGGGCTAGGGTTAGAGATCCGGTTAGGGTTACGATTGGACCGAGGGTTAGGGTTATGTTGAGGGCTAGGGTTAGAGATCCGGTTAGGGTTACGATTGGACCTAGGGTTAGGGTTATGTTGAGGGCTAGGGTTAGAGATCCGGTTAGGGTTACGATTGGACCTAGGGTTAGGGTTATGTTGAGGGCTAGGGTTCGAGAATCGGTTAGGGTTACGATTGGACCGAGGGTTAGGATTATGTTGAGGGCTAGGGTTAGAGATCCGGTTAGGGTTACGATTGGACCTAGGGTTAGGGTTATGTTGAGGGCTAGGGTTAGAGATCCGGTTAGGGTTACGATTGGACCTAGGGTTAGGGTTATGTTGAGGGCTAGGGTTCGAGAATCGGTTAGGGTTACGATTGGACCGAGGGTTAGGGTTATGTTGAGGGCTAGGGTTAGAGATCCGGTTAGGGTTACGATTGGACCTAGGGTTAGGGTTATGTTGAGGGCTAGGGTTAGAGATCCGGTTAGGGTTACGATTGGACCTAGGGTTAGGGTTATGTTGAGGGCTAGGGTTAGAGATCCAGTTAGGGTTACGATTGGACCTATGGTTAGGGTTATGTTGAGGGTTAGGGTTAGAGATCCGGTTAGGGTTCCGAATGGACCTAGGGTTAGGGTTATGTTGAGGGCTAGGGTTAGAGATCCGGTTAGCGTTACGATTGGACCTAGGGTTAGGGTTATGTTGAGGGCTAGGGTTAGAGATCAGGTTAGGGTTCTGATTGGACCTAGGGTTAGGGCTTTGTTGAGTGCTAGGGTTAGAGATCCGGTTAGGGTTCCGATTGGACCTAGGGTTAGGGTTATGTTGAGGGCTAGAGTTAGAGATCTGGTTACTGTTACCATTGGACCTAGGGTTAGGGTTATGTTGAGGGCTAGGGTTAGAGATCCGGTTAGGGTTCCGATTGGACCTAGGGTTAGGGTTATGTTGAGGGGTAGGGTTAGAGATCCGGTTAGGTTTCCAATTGGACCTAGGGTTAGGGTGATGTTGAGGGGTAGGCTTAGAGATCCGGTTAGGGTTCCCTTTGGACCTAGGGTTAGGGTTAGGTTGAGGGCTACTGTTAGAGATCCAGTTAGGGTTACGATTGGACCTAGGGTTAGGGTTATGTTGACGGCTAGGGTGAGAGATCCGGTAAGGTTTCCGATTGGAAGTAGGTTTAGGGTTATATTGAGGGCTAGGGTTAGAGATCAGGTTATGGTTACGATTGGACCTAGGGTTAGGGTTATGTTGAGGGCTAGGTTTAGAGATCAGGTTAGAGTTGCGATTGGACCTAGGGTTAGGGTTATGTTGAGGGCTAGGGTTAGAGATCCGGTTAGGGTTCCGATTGGACCTAGGGTTAGAGTTATGTTGAGGGCTAGGGTTAGAGATCCGGTTAGGATTCCCATTGGACCTAGGGTTAGGGTTAGGTTGAGGGCTAGTGTTAGAGATCCAGTTAGGGTTACGATTGGACCTAGGGTTAGGGTTATGTTGAGGGATAGGCTTAGAGATCCTTTTAGGGTTACGATTGAGCCTAGGGTTAGGGTTATGTTGAGGGCTAGGGTTAGAGATCCGGTTAGGGTTCCGAATGGACCTAGGGTTAGGGTTATGTTGAGGGCTAGGGTTAGAGATCAGGTTAGTGTTGCGATTGGACATAGGGTTAGGGTTATGTTGAGGGCTAGGGTTAGAGATCCGGTTAGCGCACGATTGGACCTAGAGTTAGGGTTATGTTGAGGGATAGGGTTAGAGATCCGGTTAGTGTTGCGATTGGACCTAGGGTTAGGGTTATGTTGAGGGCTAGGGTTAGAGATCCGCGTAGGGTTCCGATTGGACCTAGGGTTAGAGTTATGTTGAGGGCTAGGGTTAGAGATCCGGTTAGGGTTCCGATTGCACCTAGGGATAGGGTTATGTTGAGGGCTAGGGTTAGAGATCTGGTTAGGGTTCCGATTGACCTAGGATTAGGGTTATGTTGAGGGCTAGGGTTAGAGATCAGGTTAGGGTTCCGATTGCACCTAGGGTTAGGATTATGTTGAGGGCTAGTGTTAGAGATCCCGTTAGGGTTACGATTGGTCCTAGGGTTAGGGTTATGTTCAAGGCTATGTTTAGAGATCCAGTTATGTTTCCGATTTGATCTAGGGTTAGGGTTATGTTGAGGGCTAGGGTTAGAGATCCAGTTAGGGTTACGATTGGACCTATGGTTAGGGTTATGTTAAGGGTTAGGGTTAGAGATCCGGTTAGGGTTCCGAATGGACCTAGGGTTAGGGTTATGTTGAGGGCTAGGGTTAGAGATCCGGTTAGCGTTACGATTGGACCTAGGGTTAGGGTTATGTTGAGGGCTAGGGTTAGAGATCAGGTTAGGGTTCTGATTGGACCTAGGGTTAGGGCTTTGTTGAGTGCTAGGGTTAGAGATCCGGTTAGGGTTCCGATTGGACCTAGGGTTAGGGTTATGTTGAGGGCTAGAGTTAGAGATCTGGTTACTGTTACCATTGGACCTAGGGTTAGGGTTATGTTGAGGGCTAGGGTTAGAGATCCGGTTAGGGTTCCGATTGGACCTAGGGTTAGGGTTATGTTGAGGGGTAGGGTTAGAGATCCAGTTAGGGTTACGATTGGACCTATGGTTAGGGTTATGTTGAGGGTTAGGGTTAGAGATCCGGTTAGGGTTCCGAATGGACCTAGGGTTAGGGTTATGTTGAGGGCTAGGGTTAGAGATCCGGTTAGGGTTACGATTGGACCTAGGGTTAGGGTTATGTTGAGGGCTAGGGTTAGAGAATCGGTTAGGGTTACGATTGGACCGAGGGTTAGGGTTATGTTGAGGGCTAGGGTTAGAGATCCGGTTAGGGTTACGATTGGACCTAGGGTTACGGTTATGTTGAGGGCTAGGGTTAGAGATGCGGTTAGGGTTACGATTGGACCTAGTGTTAGGGTTATGTTGAGGGCTAGGGTTAGAGATCCGGTTAGGGTTACGATTGGACCTAGGGTTAGGGTTATGTTGACGGCTAGGGCTAGAGATCCGGTTAGGGTTACGATTGGACCTAGGGTTAGGGTTATGTTGAGGGCTAGGGTTAGAGATCCGGTTAGGGTTACGATTGGACCTAGGGTTAGGGTTATGTTGAGGGCTAGGGTTAGAGATGCCCTTAGGGTTAGGATTAGACCTAGGGTTAGGGTTATGTTGAGGGCTAGGGTTAGAGATCCGGTTAGGGTTACGATTGGACCTAGGGTTAGGGTTATGTTGAGGGCTAGGGTTAGAGAATCGCTTAGGGTACGATTGGACCTAGCGTTAGGGTTATGTTGAGGGCTAGGGTTAGAGATCCGGTTAGGGTTACGATTGGACCT
The DNA here is from genome assembly GCF_054644295.1 of Miniopterus natalensis. Lineage (NCBI taxonomy): Eukaryota > Metazoa > Chordata > Mammalia > Chiroptera > Miniopteridae > Miniopterus > Miniopterus natalensis. Next base: position 397,738 of record NW_028269986.1, read on the forward strand.
AGGGTTAGGGTTATGTTGAGGGCTAGGGTTAGAGAGACGGTTAGGGTTACGATTGGACCTAGGGTTAGGGTTATGTTGAGGGCTAGGGTTAGAGATCCGGTTAGGGTTACGATTGGACCTAGGGTTAGGGTTATTTTGAGGGCTAGGGTTAGAGAATCTGTTAGGGTACGATTGGACCTAGGGTTAGGGTTATGTTGAGGGCTAGGGTTAGAGATCCGGTTAGGGTTACGATTGGACCTAGGGTTAGGGTTATGTTGAGGGCTAGGGTTAGAGATCCGTTTAGGGTTACGATTGGACCTAGGGTTAGGGTTATGTTGAGGGCTAGGGTTAGAGATCCGGTTAGGGTTACGATTGGACCAAGGGTTAGGGTTATGTTGAGGGCTAGGGTTAGAGAAGCGGTTAGGGTTACGATTGGACCTAGGGTTACGGTTATGTTGAGGGTTAGGGTTAGAGATGCGGTTAGGGTTACGATTGGACCTAGTGTTAGGGTTATGTTGAGGGCTAGGGTTAGAGATCCGGTTAGGGTTACGATTGGACCTAGGGTTAGGGTTATGTTGACGGCTAGGGCTAGAGATCCGGTTAGGGTTACGATTGGAGCTAGGTTTAGGGTTATGTTGAGGGCTAGGGTTAGAGATCCGGTTAGGGTTACGATTGGACCTAGGGATAGGGTTATGTTGAGGGCTAGGGTTAGAGATGCGGTTAGGGTTACGATTGGACCTAGGGTTAGGGTTATGTTGAGGGCTAGGGTTAGAGATCCGGTTAGGGTTACGATTGGACCTAGGGTTAGGGTTATGTTGAGGGCTAGGGTTAGAGATCGGGTTAGGGTTACGATTGGACCTAGGGTTAGGGTTATGTTGAGGGCTAGGGTTAGAGATCCTGTTAGGGTTACGATTGGGCCTAGGGTTAGGGTTATGTTGAGGGCTAGGGTTAGAGATGCGGTTAGGGTTACGATTGGACCTAGGGTTAGGGTTATGTTGAGGGCTAGGGTTAGAGATCCGGTTAGGGTTACGATTGGACCTAGGGTTAGGGTTATGTTGAGGGCTAGGGTTAGAGATGCGCATAGGGCTACGATTGGACCTAGGGTTAGGGTTATGTTGAGGGCTAGGGTTAGAGATCCTGTTAGGGTTACGATTGGACCTAGGGTTAGGGTTATGTTGAGGGATAGGGTTAGAGATGCGGTTAGGGTTACGATTCGACCTAGGGTTAGGGTTATGTTGAGGGCTAGGGTTAAAGATGCGGTTAGGGTTACGATTGGACCTAGGGTTAGGGTTATGTTGAGGGCTAGGGTTAGAGATCCGGTTAGGGTTACGATTGGACCTAGGGTTAGGGTTATGTTGAGGGCTAGGGTTAGAGATCCGGTTAGGGTTACGATTGGACCTAGGGTTAGGGTTATGTTGAGGGCTAGGTTTAGAGATCCGGTTAGGGTTACGATTGGACCTAGGGTTAGGGATATGTTGAGGGCTAGGGTTAGAGATCCGGTTAGGGTTACGATTGGACCTACGCTTAGGGTTATGTTGAGGGCTAGGGTTAGAGATCCGGTTAGAGTTACGATTGGACCTACGATTAGGGTTATGTTCAGGGCTAGGGTTAGAGACCCGGTTAGGGTTACGATTGGACCTAGGGTTAGGGTTATGTTGAGGGCTAGGGTTAGAGATCCGGTTAGGGTTACGATTGGACCTAGGATTAGGCTTATGTAGTGGGCTAGGGTTAGAGAGACGGTTAGGGTTACGATTGGACCTAGGGTTAGGGTTATGTTGAGGGCTAGGGTTGGAGATCCGGTTAGGGTTACGATTGGACCTAGGATTAGGCTTATGTAGTGGGCTAGGGTTAGAGAGACGGTTAGGGTTACGATTGGACCTAGGGTTAGGGTTATGTTGAGGGCTAGGGTTAGAGATCCGGTTACGGTTACGATTGGACCTAGGGTTAGGGTTATGTTGAGGGCTAGGGTTAGAGAATCGGTTAGGGTTACGATTGGACCGAGGGTTAGGGTTATGTTGAGGGCTAGGGTTAGAGATCCGGTTAGGGTTACGATTGGACCTAGGGTTAGGGTTATGTTGAGGGCTAGGGTTCGAGAATCGGTTAGGGTTACGATTGGACCGAGGGTTAGGGTTATGTTGAGGGCTAGGGTTAGAGATCCGGTTAGGGTTACGATTGGACCTAGGGTTAGGGTTATGTTGAGGGCTAGGGTTAGAGATCCGGTTAGGGTTACGATTGGACCTAGGGTTAGGGTTATGTTGAGGGCTAGGGTTAGAGATCCGGTTAGGGTTACGATTGGACCTAGGGTTAGGGTTATGTTGAGGGCTAGGGTTAGAAATCCGGTTAGGGTTATGATTGGACCAAGGGTTAGGGTCATGTTGAGGGCTAGGGTTAGAGAAGCGGTTAGGGTTACGATTGGACCTAGGGTTACGGTTATGTTGAGGGCTAGGGTTAGAGATGCGGTTAGGGTTACGATTGGACCTAGTGTTAGGGTTATGTTGAGGGCTAGGGTTAGAGATCCGGTTAGGGTTACGATTGGACCTAGGGTTAGGGTTATGTTGAGAGCTAGGGTTAGAGATGCCGTTAAGGTTACGATTGGACCTAGGGTTCGAGTTATGTTGAGGGTTAGGGTTAGAGATCCGGTTAGGGTTACGATTGGACCTAGGGTTAGGGTTATGTTGAGGGCTAGGGTTCGAGAATCGGTTAGGGTTACGATTGGACCGAGGGTTAGGGTTATGTTGAGGGCTAGGGTTAGAGATCCGGTTAGGGTTACGATTGGACCTAGGGTTAGGGTTATGTTGAGGGCTAGGGTTAGAGATCCGGTTAGGGTTACGATTGGACCTAGGGTTAGGGTTATGTTGAGGGCTAGGGTTAGAGACCCGGTTAGGGTTACGATTGGACCTAGGGTTAGGGTTATGTTGAGGGCTAGAGTTAGAGATCCGGTTAGGGTTATGATTGGACCAAGGGTTAGGGTTATGTTGAGGGCCAGGGTTAGAGAAGCGGTTAGGGTTACGATTGGACCTAGGGTTAGGGTTATGTTGAGGGCTAGGGTTAGAGATCCGGTTAGGGTTACGATTGGACCTAGGGTTAGGGTTATGTTGAGGGCTAGGGTTAGAGATGCGGATAGGGCTACGATTGGACCTAGAGTTAGGGTTATGTTGAGGGCTAGGGTTAGAGATCCTGTTAGGGTTACGATTGGACCTAGGGTTAGGGTTATGTTGAGGGCTAGGGTTAGAGATGCGGTTAGGGTTACGATTGGACCTAGGGTTAGGGTTATGTTGAGGGCTAGGGTTAGAGATCCGGTTAGGGTTACGATTGGACCTAGGGTTAGGGTTATGTTGAGGGCTAGGGTTAGAGATGCGGATAGGGCTACGATTGGACCTAGGGTTAGGGTTATGTTGAGGGCTAGGGTTAGAGATCCGGTTAGGGTTACGATTAGACCTAGGGTTAGGGTTATGTTGAGGGCTAGGGTTAGAGATCCGGTTAGGGTTACGATTGGACCTAGGATTAGGCTTATGTAGTGGGCTAGGGTTAGAGAGACGGTTAGGGTTACGATTGGACCTAGGGTTAGGGTTATGTTGAGGGCTAGGGTTAGAGATCCGGTTAGGGTTACGATTGGACCTAGGGTTAGGGTTATGTTGAGGGCTAGGGTTAGAGAATCGGTTAGGGTTACGATTGGACCGAGGGTTAGGGTTATGTTGAGGGCTAGGGTTAGAGATCCGGTTAGGGTTACGATTGGACCTAGGGTTAGGGTTATGTTGAGGGCTAGGGTTAGAGATCCGGTTAGGGTTACGATTGGACCTAGGGTTAGGGTTATGTTGAGGGCTAGGGTTCGAGAATCGGTTAGGGTTACGATTGGACCGAGGGTTAGGGTTATGTTGAGGGCTAGGGTTAGAGATCCGGTTAGGGTTACGATTGGACCGAGGGTTAGGGTTATGTTGAGGGCTAGGGTTAGAGATCCGGTTAGGGTTACGATTGGACCTAGGGTTAGGGTTATGTTGAGGGCTAGGGTTAGAGATCCGGTTAGGGTTACGATTGGACCTAGGGTTAGGGTTATGTTGAGGGCTAGGGTTCGAGAATCGGTTAGGGTTACGATTGGACCGAGGGTTAGGATTATGTTGAGGGCTAGGGTTAGAGATCCGGTTAGGGTTACGATTGGACCTAGGGTTAGGGTTATGTTGAGGGCTAGGGTTAGAGATCCGGTTAGGGTTACGATTGGACCTAGGGTTAGGGTTATGTTGAGGGCTAGGGTTCGAGAATCGGTTAGGGTTACGATTGGACCGAGGGTTAGGGTTATGTTGAGGGCTAGGGTTAGAGATCCGGTTAGGGTTACGATTGGACCTAGGGTTAGGGTTATGTTGAGGGCTAGGGTTAGAGATCCGGTTAGGGTTACGATTGGACCTAGGGTTAGGGTTATGTTGAGGGCTAGGGTTAGAAATCCGGTTAGGGTTATGATTGGACCAAGGGTTAGGGTCATGTTGAGGGCTAGGGTTAGAGAAGCGGTTAGGGTTACGATTGGACCTAGGGTTACGGTTATGTTGAGGGCTAGGGTTAGAGATGCGGTTAGGGTTACGATTGGACCTAGTGTTAGGGTTATGTTGAGGGCTAGGGTTAGAGATCCGGTTAGGGTTACGATTGGACCTAGGGTTAGGGTTATGTTGAGAGCTAGGGTTAGAGATGCCGTTAAGGTTACGATTGGACCTAGGGTTCGAGTTATGTTGAGGGTTAGGGTTAGAGATCCGGTTAGGGTTACGATTGGACCTAGGGTTAGGGTTATGTTGAGGGCTAGGGTTCGAGAATCGGTTAGGGTTACGATTGGACCGAGGGTTAGGGTTATGTTGAGGGCTAGGGTTAGAGATCCGGTTAGGGTTACGATTGGACCTAGGGTTAGGGTTATGTTGAGGGCTAGGGTTAGAGATCCGGTTAGGGTTACGATTGGACCTAGGGTTAGGGTTATGTTGAGGGCTAGGGTTAGAGACCCGGTTAGGGTTACGATTGGACCTAGGGTTAGGGTTATGTTGAGGGCTAGAGTTAGAGATCCGGTTAGGGTTATGATTGGACCAAGGGTTAGGGTTATGTTGAGGGCTAGGGTTAGAGAAGCGGTTAGGGTTACGATTGGACCTAGGGTTACGGTTATGTTGAGGGCTAGGGTTAGAGATGCGGTTAGGGTTACGATTGGACCTAGTGTTAGGGTTATGTTGAGGGCTAGGGTTAGAGATCCGGTTAGGGTTACGATTGGACCTAGGGTTAGGGTTATGTTGAGGGCTAGGGTTTGAGATCCGGTTAGGGTTACGATTGGACCTAGGATTAGGCTTATGTAGTGGGCTAGGGTTAGAGAGACGGTTAGGGTTACGATTGGACCTAGGGTTAGGGTTATGTTGAGGGCTAGGTTTAGAGATCCGGTTAGGGTTACGATTGGACCTAGGGTTAGGGTTATGTTGAGGGCTAGGGTTAGAGATCCGGTTAGGGTTACGATTGGACCTAGGGTTAGGGTTATGTTGAGGGCTAGGGTTCGAGAATCGGTTAGGGTTACGATTGGACCGAGGGTTAGGGTTATGTTGAGGGCTAGGGTTAGAGATCCGGTTAGGGTTACGATTGGACCTAGGGTTAGGGTTATGTTGAGGGCTAGGGTTAGAGATCCGGTTAGGGTTACGATTGGACCTAGGGTTAGGGTTATGTTGAGGGCTAGGGTTCGAGAATCGGTTAGGGTTACGATTGGACCGAGGGTTAGGGTTATGTTGAGGGCTAGGGTTAGAGATCCGGTTAGGGTTACGATTGGACCTAGGGTTAGGGTTATGTTCAAGGCTATGTTTAGAGATCCAGTTATGGTTCCGATTTGATCTAGGGTTAGGGTTATGTTGAGGGCTAGGGTTAGAGATCCAGTTAGGGTTACGATTGGACCTATGGTTAGGGTTATGTTGAGGGTTAGGGTTAGAGATCCGGTTAGGGTTCCGAATGGACCTAGGGTTAGGGTTATGTTGAGGGCTAGGGTTAGAGATCCGGTTAGGGTTACGATTGGACCTAGGGTTAGGGTTATGTTGAGGGCTAGGGTTAGAGATCAGGTTAGGGTTCTGATTGGACCTAGGGTTAGGGTTTTGTTGAGTGCTAGGGTTAGAGATCCGGTTAGGGTTCCGATTGGACCTAGGGTTAGGGTTATGTTGAGGGCTAGGGTTAGATCCGATTAGGGTTCCGATTTGACCTAGGGTTAAGGTTATGTAGAGGGCTAGTGTTAGAGATCCCCTTAGTGTTACGATTGGACCTAGGGTTAGGGTATTTTGATGGCTAGGTTTAGAGATCCAGTTAGGGTTCCGATTGGACCTAGGGTTAGGGTTATGTTGAGGGCTAGAGTTAGAGATCTGGTTACTGTTACCATTGGACCTAGGGTTAGGGTTATGTTGAGGGCTAGGGTTAGAGATTCTGTTAGGGTTCCGATTGGACCTAGGGTTAGGGTTATGTTGAGGGGTAGGGTTAGAGATCCGGTTAGGTTTCCGATTGGACCTAGGGTTAGGGTTATGTTGAGGGCTAGGCTTAGTGATCCGGTTAGGGTTCCCTTTGGACCTAGGGTTAGGGTTAGGTTGAGGGCTACTGTTAGAGATCCAGTTAGGGTTACGATTGGACCTAGGGTTAGGGTTATGTTGACGGCTAGGGTGAGAGATCCGGTAAGGTTTCCGATTGGAAGTAGGGTTAGGGTTATATTGAGGGCTAGGGTTAGAGATCAGGTTATGGTTACGATTGGACCTAGGGTTAGGGTTATGTTGAGGGCTAGGGTTAGAGATCAGGTTAGAGTTGCGATTGGACCTAGGGTTAGGGTTATGTTGAGGGCTAGGGTTAGAGATCCGGTTAGCGTTACGATTGGACCTAGGGTTAGGGTTATGTTGAGGGCTAGGGTTAGAGATCCGGTTAGTGTTGCGATTGGACCTAGGGTTAGGGTTATGTTGAGGGCTAGGGTTAGAGATCCGGTTAGGGTTCCGATTGGACCTAGGGTTAGAGTTATGTTGAGGGCTAGGGTTAGAGATCCGGTTAGGGTTCCGATTGCACCTAGGGATAGGGTTATGTTGAGGGCTAGGGTTAGAGATCCGTTTAGGGTTCCGATTGGACCTAGGGTTAGGGTTAGGTTGAGGGCTACTGTTAGAGATCCAGTTAGGGTTACGATTGGACCTAGGGTTAGGGTTATGTTGAGGGATAGGGTTAGAGATCCTTTTAGGGTTACGATTGGACCTAGGGTTAGGGTTATGTTGACGGCTAGGGTGAGATCCGGTAAGGTTTCCGATTGGACGTAGGGTTAGGGTTATATTGAGGGCTAGGGTTAGAGATCCGGTTATGGTTACGATTGGACCTAGGGTTAGGGTTATGTTGAGGGCTAGGGTTAGAGATCCGGTTAGGGTTTCGAATGGACCTAGGGTTAGGGTTATGTTGAGGGCTAGGGTTAGAGATCCGGTTAGCGTTCTGATTGGACCTATGGTTAGGGTTATATTGAGGGCTAGGCTTAGAGATCCGGTTAGAGTTCCGATTGAACCTAGGGTTAGGGTTATGTTGAGGGCTAGGATTAGAGATCCGGTTTGGGTTCCCATTGGACATAGGGTTAGGGTTATGTTGAGGGCTAGGGTTAGAGATCCGGTTAGGGTTCCGATTAAACCAAGGGTTAGGGTTATGTTGAGGGCTAGGGTTAGAGATCCGCTTAGGGTTCCGATTGGACCTAGGGTTAGGGTTATATTGAGGGCTAGGGTTAGAGATCCGGTTAGGGTTCCGATTGGACCTAGGGTTAGGGTTATGTTGAGGGCTAGGGTTAGAGATCCGGTTAGGGATCCGATTGGACCTAAGGTTAGGGTTATGTTGAGGGCTAGGATTAGAGATCCGGTTAGGGTTCCGATTGGACATTGGGTTAGGGTTATGTTGAGGGCTAGGGTTAGAGATCCGATTAGGGTTCCGATTTGACCTAGGGTTAAGGTTATGTAGAGGTCTAGTGTTAGAGATCCCGTTAGGATTACGACTGGACCTAGGGTTAGGATCATGTTCAGGGCTAGGGTTAGACATCCGGTTAGGATTCCGATTGGACCTAGATTTAGGGTTATGTTGAGAGCGAGGGATAAAGATCCGGTTAGGGTTCCGATTGGACCTAGGGTTAGGGTTATGTTGAGGGCTAGGGTTAGATATCCGGTTATGTTTACGATTGGAACTAGGGTTAGGGTTATGTTGAGGGCTAGGGTTAGAGATCCGGTTAGTGTTCAGTTTGGACCTAGGGTTAGGGTTATGTTCAGGGCTAGGGTTAGAGATCCGGTTAGGGTTCCGATTGGACCTAGGGTTAGGATTATGTTGAGGGCTAGGTTTAGAGATCCGGTTGGGGTACCGATTGGACCTAGTGTGAGGGTTATGTTGAGGGCTAGGCTTAGAGATCCGGTTAGGGTTCTCATTGGACCTACGGTTAGGGTTAGGTTGAGGGCTAGTGTTAGAGATCCAGTTAGGGTTACGATTGGACCTAGGGTTAGGGTTATGTTGAGGGATAGGGTTAGAGATCCTTTTAGGGTTACGATTGGACCTAGGGTTAGGGTTATGTTGAGGGCTAGGGTTAGAGATCCGCTTAGGGTTCCGATTGGACCTAGGGTTAGGGTTATATTGAGGGCTAGGGTTAGAGATCCGGTTATGGTTACGATTTGACCAAGGGTTAGGGTTATGTTGAGGGCTAGGATTAGAGATCTGGTTTGGGTTCCCATTGGACATGGGGTTAGGGTTATGTTGAGGGCTAGCGTTAGAGATCCGGTTTGGGTTCCCATTGGACATATGGTTAGGGTTATGTTGAGGGCTAGGGTTAGAGATCCAGTTAGGGTTCCGATTGGACCAAGGGTTAGGGTTATGTTGAGGGCTAGGATTAGAGATCCGGTTTGGGTTCCCATTGGACATAGGGTTAGGGTTATGTTGAGGGCTAGGGTTAGAGATCCGGTTAGGGTTCCGATTGGACATTGGGTTAGGGTTATGTTGAGGGCTAGGGTTAGAAATCCGGTTAGGGTTCCGATTGGACCTAGGGTTAGGGTTATGTTGAGGGCTAGGGTTAGAGATCCGGTTAGTGTTCCGATTGGACCTAGGGTTAGGGTTATGTTCAGGGCTAGGGTTAGAGATCCGGTTAGGGTTCCGATTGGACCTAGGGTTAGGATTATGTTGAGGGCTAGGGTTAGAGATCCGGTTAGGGTTCCGATTGGACCTAGGGTTAGGGTTATGTGGAGGGCTAGGGTTAGAGATCCGGTTAGGGTTCCGATTGGACCTAGGGTGAGGGTTATGTTGAGGGCTAGGCTTAGAGATCCGGTTAGGATTCCCATTGGACCTAGGGTTAGGGTTAGGTTGAGGGCTAGTGTTAGAGATCCAGTTAGGGTTACGATTGGACCTAGGGTTAGGGTTATGTTGAGGGATAGGCTTAGAGATCCTTTTAGGGTTACGATTGGACCTAGGGTTAGGGTTATGTTGAGGGCTAGGGTTAGAGATCCGGATAGGGTTCCGAATGGACCTAGGGTTAGGGTTATGTTGAGGGCTAGGGTTAGAGATCCGGTTAGCGTTACGATTGGACCTAGGGTTAGGGTTATGTTGAGGGCTAGGGTTAGAGATCAGGTTAGTGTTGCGATTGGACCTAGGTTTAGGGTTATGTTGAGGGCTAGGGTTAGAGATCCGGTTAGCGTTACGATTGGACCTACGGTTAGGGTTATGTTGATGGCTAGGGTTAGAGATCCGGTTAGTGTTGCGATTGGACCTAGGGTTAGGGTTATGTTGAGGGCTAGGGTTAGAGATCCGGTTAGGGTTCCGATTGGACCTAGGGTTAGAGTTATGTTGAGGGCTAGGGTTAGAGATCCGGTTAGGGTTCCGATTGCACCTAGGGATAGGGTTATGTTGAGGGCTAGGGTTCGAGATCCGGTTAGGGTTCCGATTGGACCTAGGGTTAGGGTTATGTTGAGGGCTAGGGTTAGAGATCCGGTTAGGGTTCCGATTGGACCTAGGGTTAGGGTTATGTTGAGGGCTAGGCTTCCAGATCCGGTTAGGGTTCCCTTTGGACCTAGGGTTAGGGTTAGGTTGAGGGCTACTGTTAGAGATCCAGTTAGGGTTAAGATTGGACCTAGGGATAGGGTTATGTTGAGGGATAGGGTTAGAGATCCTTTTAGGGTTACGATTGGACCTAGGGTTAGGGTTATGTTGAGGGCTAGGGTTAGAGATCCGGTTAGGGTTTCGAATGGACCTAGGGTTAGGGTTATGTTGAGGGCTAGGGTTAGAGATCCGGTTAGCGTTCCGATTGGACCTATGGTTAGGGCTATGTTGAGGGCTAGGGTTAGAGATCCGGTTAGCGTTACGATTGGACCTAGGGTTAGGGTTATGTTGAGGGCTAGGGTTAGAGATCAGGTTAGGGTTCCGATTGGACCTAGGGTTAGGTTTTTGTTGAGGGCTAGGTTTAGAGATCCGGTTAGGGTTCCGCTTGGACCTAGGCTTAGGGTTATTTTGAGGGCTAGGGTTAGAGATCAGGTTATGGTTACGATTGGACCTAGGGTTAGGGTTATGTTGAGGGCTAGGGTTAGAGATCAGGTTAGAGTTGCGATTGGACCTAGGGTTAGGGTTATGTTGAGGGCTAGGGTTAGAGATCCGGTTAGCGTTACGATTGGACCTAGGGTTAGGGTTATGTTGAGGGCTAGGGTTAGAGATCCGGTTAGTGTTGCGATTGGACCTAGGGTTAGGGTTATGTTGAGGGCTAGGGTTAGAGATCCGGTTAGGGTTCCGATTGGACCTAGGGTTAGAGTTATGTTGAGGGCTAGGGTTAGAGATCCGGTTAGGGTTCCGATTGCACCTAGGGATAGGGTTATGTTGAGGGCTAGGGTTAGAGATCCGTTTAGGGTTCCGATTGGACCTAGGGTTAGGGTTAGGTTGAGGGCTACTGTTAGAGATCCAGTTAGGGTTACGATTGGACCTAGGGTTAGGGTTATGTTGAGGGATAGGGTTAGAGATCCTTTTAGGGTTACGATTGGACCTAGGGTTAGGGTTATGTTGACGGCTAGGGTGAGATCCGGTAAGGTTTCCGATTGGACGTAGGGTTAGGGTTATATTGAGGGCTAGGGTTAGAGATCCGGTTATGGTTACGATTGGACCTAGGGTTAGGGTTATGTTGAGGGCTAGGGTTAGAGATCCGGTTAGGGTTTCGAATGGACCTAGGGTTAGGGTTATGTTGAGGGCTAGGGTTAGAGATCCGGTTAGCGTTCTGATTGGACCTATGGTTAGGGTTATGTTGAGGGCTAGGGTTAGAGATCCGGTTAGGGTTCCGATTGGACCTAGGGTGAGGGTTATGTTGAGGGCTAGGCTTAGAGATCCGGTTAGAGTTCCGATTGAACCTAGGGTTAGGGTTATGTTGAGGGCTAGGATTAGAGATCCGGTTTGGGTTCCCATTGGACATAGGGTTAGGGTTATGTTGAGGGCTAGGGTTAGAGATCCGGTTAGGGTTCCGATTAAACCAAGGGTTAGGGTTATGTTGAGGGCTAGGGTTAGAGATCCGCTTAGGGTTCCGATTGGACCTAGGGTTAGGGTTATATTGAGGGCTAGGGTTAGAGATCCGGTTAGGGTTCCGATTGGACCTAGGGTTAGGGTTATGTTGAGGGCTAGGGTTAGAGATCCGGTTAGGGATCCGATTGGACCTAAGGTTAGGGTTATGTTGAGGGCTAGGATTAGAGATCCGGTTAGGGTTCCGATTGGACATTGGGTTAGGGTTATGTTGAGGGCTAGGGTTAGAGATCCGGTTAGGGTTCCGATTGGACCTAGGGTTAGGGTTATGTTGAGGGCTAGGGTTAGAGATCCGGTTAGTGTTCCGATTGGACCTAGGGTTAGGGTTACGTTCAGGGCTAGGGTTAGAGATCCGGTTAGGGTTCCGATTGGACCTAGGGTTAGGATTATGTTGAGGGCTAGGGTTAGAGATCCGATTAGGGTTCCGATTTGACCTAGGGTTAAGGTTATGTAGAGGTCTAGTGTTAGAGATCCCGTTAGGGTTACGACTGGACCTAGGGTTAGGATCATGTTCAGGGCTAGGGTTAGACATCCGGTTAGGATTCCGATTGGACCTAGATTTAGGGTTATGTTGAGAGCGAGGGATAAAGATCCGGTTAGGGTTCCGATTGGACCTAGGGTTAGGGTTATGTTGAGGGCTAGGGTTAGATATCCGGTTATGTTTACGATTGGAACTAGGGTTAGGGTTATGTTGAGGGCTAGGGTTAGAGATCCGGTTAGTGTTCAGTTTGGACCTAGGGTTAGGGTTATGTTCAGGGCTAGGGTTAGAGATCCGGTTAGGGTTCCGATTGGACCTAGGGTTAGGATTATGTTGAGGGCTAGGTTTAGAGATCCGGTTGGGGTACCGATTGGACCTAGTGTGAGGGTTATGTTGAGGGCTAGGCTTAGAGATCCGGTTAGGGTTCTCATTGGACCTACGGTTAGGGTTAGGTTGAGGGCTAGTGTTAGAGATCCAGTTAGGGTTACGATTGGACCTAGGGTTAGGGTTATGTTGAGGGATAGGGTTAGAGATCCTTTTAGGGTTACGATTGGACCTAGGGTTAGGGTTATGTTGAGGGCTAGGGTTAGAGATCCGCTTAGGGTTCCGATTGGACCTAGGGTTAGGGTTATATTGAGGGCTAGGGTTAGAGATCCGGTTATGGTTACGATTTGACCAAGGGTTAGGGTTATGTTGAGGGCTAGGATTAGAGATCTGGTTTGGGTTCCCATTGGACATGGGTTAGGGTTATGTTGAGGGCTAGCGTTAGAGATCCGGTTTGGGTTCCCATTGGACATATGGTTAGGGTTATGTTGAGGGCTAGGGTTAGAGATCCAGTTAGGGTTCCGATTGGACCAAGGGTTAGGGTTATGTTGAGGGCTAGGATTAGAGATCCGGTTTGGGTTCCCATTGGACATAGGGTTAGGGTTATGTTGAGGGCTAGGGTTAGAGATCCGGTTAGGGTTCCGATTGGACATTGGGTTAGGGTTATGTTGAGGGCTAGGGTTAGAAATCCGGTTAGGGTTCCGATTGGACCTAGGGTTAGGGTTATGTTGAGGGCTAGGGTTAGAGATCCGGTTAGTGTTCCGATTGGACCTAGGGTTAGGGTTATGTTCAGGGCTAGGGTTAGAGATCCGGTTAGGGTTCCGATTGGACCTAGGGTTAGGATTATGTTGAGGGCTAGGGTTAGAGATCCGGTTAGGGTTCCGATTGGACCTAGGGTTAGGGTTATGTGGAGGGCTAGGGTTAGAGATCCGGTTAGGGTTCCGATTGGACCTAGGGTGAGGGTTATGTTGAGGGCTAGGCTTAGAGATCCGGTTAGGATTCCCATTGGACCTAGGGTTAGGGTTAGGTTGAGGGCTAGTGTTAGAGATCCAGTTAGGGTTACGATTGGACCTAGGGTTAGGGTTATGTTGAGGGATAGGCTTAGAGATCCTTTTAGGGTTACGATTGGACCTAGGGTTAGGGTTATGTTGAGGGCTAGGGTTAGAGATCCGGATAGGGTTCCGAATGGACCTAGGGTTAGGGTTATGTTGAGGGCTAGGGTTAGAGATCCGGTTAGCGTTACGATTGGACCTAGGGTTAGGGTTATGTTGAGGGCTAGGGTTAGAGATCAGGTTAGTGTTGCGATTGGACCTAGGTTTAGGGTAATGTTGAGGGCTAGGGTTAGAGATCCGGTTAGCGTTACGATTGGACCTACGGTTAGGGTTATGTTGATGGCTAGGGTTAGAGATCCGGTTAGTGTTGCGATTGGACCTAGGGTTAGGGTTATGTTGAGGGCTAGGGTTAGAGATCCGGTTAGGGTTCCGATTGGACCTAGGGTTAGAGTTATGTTGAGGGCTAGGGTTAGAGATCCGGTTAGGGTTCCGATTGCACCTAGGGATAGGGTTATGTTGAGGGCTAGGGTTCGAGATCCGGTTAGGGTTCCGATTGGACCTAGGGTTAGGGTTATGTTGAGGGCTAGGGTTAGAGATCCGGTTAGGGTTCCGATTGGACCTAGGGTTAGGGTTATGTTGAGGGCTAGGCTTCCAGATCCGGTTAGGGTTCCCTTTGGACCTAGGGTTAGGGTTAGGTTGAGGGCTACTGTTAGAGATCCAGTTAGGGTTAAGATTGGACCTAGGGATAGGGTTATGTTGAGGGATAGGGTTAGAGATCCTTTTAGGGTTACGATTGGACCTAGGGTTAGGGTTATGTTGAGGGCTAGGGTTAGAGATCCGGTTAGGGTTTCGAATGGACCTAGGGTTAGGGTTATGTTGAGGGCTAGGGTTAGAGATCCGGTTAGCGTTCCGATTGGACCTATGGTTAGGGCTATGTTGAGGGCTAGGGTTAGAGATCCGGTTAGCGTTACGATTGGACCTAGGGTTAGGGTTATGTTGAGGGCTAGGGTTAGAGATCAGGTTAGGGTTCCGATTGGACCTAGGGTTAGGTTTTTGTTGAGGGCTAGGTTTAGAGATCCGGTTAGGGTTCCGCTTGGACCTAGGCTTAGGGTTATTTTGAGGGCTAGGGTTAGAGATCCGGTTAGGGTTCCGATTGGACCTAGGGTTAGGGTTATGTTGAGGACTAGGGTTAGAGATCCGGTTAGGGTTTCGAATGGACCTATGGTTAGGGCTATGTTGAGGGCTAGGGTTAGAGATCCGGTTAGGGTTTCGAATGGACCTATGGTTAGGGTTATGTTGAGGGCTAGGGTTAGAGATCAGGTTAGGGTTCTGATTGGACCTAGGGTTAGGGTTATGTTGATGGCTAGGTTTAGAGATCCGGTTGGGGTACCGATTGGACCTAGTGTGAGGGTTATGTTGAGGGCTAGGCTTAGAGATCCGGTTAGGGTTCTCATTGGACCTACGGTTAGGGTTAGGTTGAGGGCTAGTGTTAGATATCCAGTTAGGGTTACGATTGGACCTAGGGTTAGGGTTATGTTGAGGGCTAGAGTTAGAGATCCGGTTAGGGTTCCGATTGGACCTAGGGTGAGGGTAATGTTGAGGGCTAGGCTTAGAGATCCGGTTAGGGTTCCGATTGGACCTAGGGTTAATGTTATGTTGAGGGCTAGGGTTAGAGATCCGGTTAGGTTTCCGATTGGACCTAGAGTTAGGGTTATGTTGAGGGCTAGGTTTAGAGATCCGATTGGGGTACCGATTGGACCTAGTGTGAGGGTTATGTTGAGGGCTAGGCTTAGAGATCCGGTTAGGGTTCTCATTGGACCTACGGTTAGGGTTAGGTTGAGGGCTAGTGTTAGAGATCCAGTTAGGGTTACGATTGGACCTAGGGTTAGGGTTATGTTGAGGGCTAGAGTTAGAGATCCGGTTAGGGTTCCGATTGGACCTAGGGTGAGGGTAATGTTGAGGGCTAGGCTTAGAGATCCGGTTAGGGTTCCGATTGGACCTAGGGTTAATGTTATGTTGAGGGCTAGGGTTAGAGATCCGGTTAGGGTACGAATTGGACCTAGCGTTAGGGTTATGTTGAGGGCTAGAGTTAGAGATCCGGTTAGGAATCCGATTGGACCTAGGGTTAGGGTTATGTTGAGGGCTAGGGTTAGAGATCCGGTTAGGGTTACGATTTGACCTAGGGTTAACCTTATGTAGAGGGCTAGTGTTTGAGATCCCGTTAGGGTTACGATTGGACCTAGGGTTAGGGTTATGTGGAAGGCTATGTTTAGAGATCCAGTTAGGGTTCCGATTTGACCTAGCGTTAGGGTTGTGTTGAGGGCTAGGGTTAGAGATCCGATTACGGTTCCGATTGACCTAGGGTTAGGGTTATGTACAGGGCTAGGGATAGAGATCCCCATAGGGTTCCGATTGGACCTACGGTTAGGGTTATGTTGATGGCTAGGTTTAGAGATCCAGTTAGGGTTCTGACTGGACCTAGGGTTAGGGTTATGTTGAGGGCTAGTGTTAGAGATCAGATTAGGGTTCCGATTGGACCTAGGGTTAGGGTTATGTTGAGGGCTAGGGTTAGAGATCCAGTTAGGGTTCCGATTGGACCTAGGGTTAGGGTTATGTTGAGGGCTAGGGTTAGAGATCCGTTTAGTGTTACGATTTGACCTAGGGTTAGGGTTATGTGGAGGGCTAGGGTTAGAGATCCCGTTAGGGTTACGATTGGACCTAGGGTTAGGGTTATGTTGAAGGCTATGTTTAGAGATCCAGTTATGGTTCCGATTTGATCTAGGGTTAGGGTTATGTTGAGGGCTAGGGTTAGAGATCTGGTTAGGGTTCCGATTGACCTAGGATTAGGGTTATGTTGAGGGCTAGGGTTAGAGATCAGGTTAGGGTTCCGATTGCACCTAGGGTTAGGATTATGTTGAGGGCTAGTGTTAGAGATCCCGTTAGGGTTACGATTGGTCCTACGGTTAGGGTTATGTTCAAGGCTATGTTTAGAGATCCAGTTATGTTTCCGATTTGATCTAGGGTTAGGGTTATGTTGAGGGCTAGGGTTAGAGATCCAGTTAGGGTTACGATTGGACCTATGGTTAGGGTTATGTTGAGGGTTAGGGTTAGAGATCCGGTTAGGGTTCCGAATGGACCTAGGGTTAGGGTTATGTTGAGGGCTAGGGTTAGAGATCCGGTTAGCGTTACGATTGGACCTAGGGTTAGGGTTATGTTGAGGGCTAGGGTTAGAGATCAGGTTAGGGTTCTGATTGGACCTAGGGTTAGGGCTTTGTTGAGTGCTAGGGTTAGAGATCCGGTTAGGGTTCCGATTGGACCTAGGGTTAGGGTTATGTTGAGGGCTAGAGTTAGAGATCTGGTTACTGTTACCATTGGACCTAGGGTTAGGGTTATGTTGAGGGCTAGGGTTAGAGATCCGGTTAGGGTTCCGATTGGACCTAGGGTTAGGGTTATGTTGAGGGGTAGGGTTAGAGATCCGGTTAGGTTTCCGATTGGACCTAGGGTTAGGGTGATGTTGAGGGGTAGGCTTAGAGATCCGGTTAGGGTTCCCTTTGGACCTAGGGTTAGGGTTAGGTTGAGGGCTACTGTTAGAGATCCAGTTAGGGTTACGATTGGACCTAGGGTTAGGGTTATGTTGACGGCTAGGGTGAGAGATCCGGTAAGGTTTCCGATTGGAAGTAGGTTTAGGGTTATATTGAGGGCTAGGGTTAGAGATCAGGTTATGGTTACGATTGGACCTAGGGTTAGGGTTATGTTGAGGGCTAGGTTTAGAGATCAGGTTAGAGTTGCGATTGGACCTAGGGTTAGGGTTATGTTGAGGGCTAGGGTTAGAGATCCGGTTAGCGTTACGATTGGACCTAGGGTTAGGGTTATGTTGAGGGCTAGGGTTAGAGATCCGGTTAGGGTTCCGATTGGACCTAGGGTTAGAGTTATGTTGAGGGCTAGGGTTAGAGATCCGGTTAGGATTCCCATTGGACCTAGGGTTAGGGTTAGGTTGAGGGCTAGTGTTAGAGATCCAGTTAGGGTTACGATTGGACCTAGGGTTAGGGTTATGTTGAGGGATAGGCTTAGAGATCCTTTTAGGGTTACGATTGGGCCTAGGGTTAGGGTTATGTTGAGGGCTAGGGTTAGAGATCCGGTTAGGGTTCCGAATGGACCTAGGGTTAGGGTTATGTTGAGGGCTAGGGTTAGAGATCAGGTTACTGTTGCGATTGGACATAGGGTTAGGGTTATGTTGAGGGCTAGGGTTAGAGATCCGGTTAGCGTCACGATTGGACCTAGAGTTAGGGTTATGTTGAGGGATAGGGTTAGAGATCCGGTTAGTGTTGCGATTGGACCTAGGGTTAGGGTTATGTTGAGGGCTAGGGTTAGAGATCCGCTTAGGGTTCCGATTGGACCTAGGGTTAGAGTTATGTTGAGGGCTAGGGTTAGAGATCCGGTTAGGGTTCCGATTGCACCTAGGGATAGGGTTATGTTGAGGGCTAGGGTTAGAGATCCGGTTAGGGTTCCGATTGGACCTAGGGTTAGGGATATGTTGAGGGCTAGGGTTAGAGATTCGGTAGGGTTCCGATTGGACCTAGGGTTAGTGTTATGTTGAGGGCTAGGGTTAGAGATCCGGTTAGCGTTACGATTGGACCTAGGGTTAGGGTTATGTTGAGGGCTAGGGTTAGAGATCCGGTTAGCGTTACGATTGGACCTAGGGTTAGGGTTATGTGGAGGGCTAGGGTTAGAGATCCGGTTAGGGTTCCGATTGGTCCTAGGGTGAGGGTTATGTTGAGGGCTAGGCTTAGAGATCCGGTTAGGATTCCCTTTGGACCTAGGGTTAGGGTTAGGTTGAGGGCTAGTGTTAGAGATCCAGGTAGGGTTACGATTGGACCTAGGGTTAGGGTTATGTTGAGGGATAGGCTTAGATATCCTTTTAGGGTTACGATTGGTCCTAGGGTTAGGGTTATGTTGAGGGCTAGGGTTAGAGATCCGGTTAGGGTTCCGAATGGACCTAGGGTTAGGGTTATGTTGAGGGCTAGGGTTAGAGATCAGGTTAGTGTTGCGATTGGACCTAGGGTTAGGGTTATGTTGAGGGCTAGGGTTAGAGATCCGGTTAGCGTTACGATTGGGCCTAGGGTTAGGGTTATGTTGAGGGCTAGGGTTAGAGATCCGGTTAGTGTTGCGATTGGACCTAGGGTTAGGGTTATGTTGAGGGCTAGGGATAGAGATCCGGTTAGGGTTCCGATTGGACCTAGGGTTAGAGTTATGTTGAGGGCTAGGGTTAGAGATCCGGTTAGGGTTCCGATTGCACCTAGGGATAGGGTTATGTTGAGGGCTAGGGTTAGAGATCCGGTTAGGGTTCCGATTGGACCTAGGGTTAGGGTTATGTTGAGGGCTAGGGTTAGAGATCAGGTTAGTGTTGCGATTGGACCTAGGGTTAGGGTTATGTTGAGGGCTAGGGTTAGAGATCCGGTTAGCGTTACGATTGGACCTAGGGTTAGGGTTATGTTGAGGGCTAGGGTTAGAGATCCGGTTAGGGTTCCGATTGGACCTAGGGTTAGAGTTATGTTGAGGGCTAGGGTTAGAGATCCGGTTAGGGTTCCGATTGCACCTAGGGATAGGGTTATGTTGAGGGCTAGGGTTAGAGATCCGGTTAGGGTTCCGATTGGACCTAGGGTTAGGGTTATGTTGAGGGCTAGGGTTAGAGTTCCGGTTAGGGTTCCGATTGGACCTAGGGTTAGGGTTATGTTGAGGGCTAGGCTTAGAGATCCGGTTAGTGTTCCGATTGGACCTAGGGTTAGAGTTATGTTGAGGGCTAGGGTTAGAGATCCGGTTAGGGTTCCGATTGGACCTAGGGTTAGAGTTATGTTGAGGGCTAGGGTTAGAGATCCGGTTGGGGTACCGATTGGACCTAGTGTGAGGGTTATGTTGAGGGCTAGGCTTAGAGATCCGGTTAGGGTTCTCATTGGACCTACGGTTAGGGTTAGGTTGAGGGCTAGTGTTAGAGATCCAGTTAGGGTTACGATTGGACCTAGGGTTAGGGTTATGTTGAGGGCTAGGGTTAGAGATCCGGTTGGGGTACCGATTGGACCTAGGGTGAGGGTAATGTTGAGGGCTAGGCTTAGAGATCCGGTTAGGGTTCCGATTGGACCTAGGGTTAGGGTTATGTTGAGGGCTAGGGATAGAGATCCGGTTAGGGTTCCGATTGGACCTAGGGTTAGGGTTATGTTGAGGGCTAGGGTTAGAGATCCGATTAGGGTTCCGATTTGACCTAGGGTTAAGGTTATGTAGAGTGCTAGTGTTAGAGATCCCGTTAGGGTTACGATTGGACCTAGGGTTAGGATCATGTTCAGGGCTAGGGTTCGACATCCGGTTAGGGTTCCGATTGGACCTAGGTTTAGGGTTATTTTGAGAGCGAGGGATAAATTTCCGGTTAGTGTTCCGATTGGACCTAGGGTTAGGGTTTTGTTGAGGGCTAGGGTTAGAGATCCGGTTATGGTTACGATTGGACTTAGGGTTAGGGTTATGTTGAGGGCTAGGGTTAGAAATCCGGTTAGTGTTGCGATTGGACCTAGGGTTAGGGTTATGTTGAGGGCTAGGGTTAGAAATCCGGTTAGGGTTCCGATTGGACCTAGAGTTAGGGTTATGTTGAGGGCTAGGTTTAGAGATCCGGTTGGGGTACCGATTGGACCTAGTGTGAGGGTTATGTTGAGGGCTAGGCTTAGAGATCCGGTTAGGGTTCTCATTGGACCTACGGTTAGGGTTAGGTTGAGGGCTAGTGTTAGAGGTCCAGTTAGGGTTACGATTGGACCTAGGGTTAGGGTTATGTTGAGGGCTAGTGTTAGAGATCCGGTTAGGGTTCCGATTGGACCTAGGGTGAGGGTAATGTTGAGGGCTAGGCTTAGAGATCCGGTTAGGGTTCCGATTGGACCTAGGGTTAGGGTTATGTTGAGGGCTAGGGATAGAGATCCGGTTAGGGTTCCGATTGGACCTAGGGTTAATGTTATGTTGAGGGCTAGGGTTAGAGATCCGGTTAGGGTACGAATTGGAGTTAGCGTTAGGGTTATGTTGAGGGCTAGAGTTAGAAATCCGGTTAGGAATCCGATTGGACCTAGGGTTAGGGTTATGTTGAGGGCTAGGGTTAGAGATCCGGTTAGGGTTACGATTTGACCTAGGGTTAACCTTATGTAGAGGGCTAGTGTTAGAGATCCCGTTAGGGTTACGATTGGACCTAGGGTTAGGGTTATGTGGAAGGCTATGTTTAGAGATCCAGTTAGGGTTCCGATTTGACCTAGCGTTAGGGTTGTGTTGAGGGCTAGGGTTAGAGATCCGATTACGGTTCCGATTGACCTAGGGTTAGGGTTATGTACAGGGCTAGGGATAGAGATCCCCATAGGGTTCCGATTGGACCTAGGGTTAGGGTTATGTTGATGGCTAGGTTTAGAGATCCAGTTAGGGTTCCGACTGGACCTAGGGTTAGGGTTATGTTGAGGGCTAGTGTTAGAGATCAGATTAGGGTTCCGATTGGACCTAGGGTTAGGGTTATGTTGAGGGCTAGGGTTAGAGATCCAGTTAGGGTTCCGATTGGACCTAGGGTTAGGGTTATGTTGAGGGCTAGGGTTAGAGATCCGTTTAGTGTTACGATTTGACCTAGGGTTAGGGTTATGTGGAGGGCTAGGGTTAGAGATCCCGTTAGGTTTACGATTGGACCTAGGGTTAGGGTTATGTTGAAGGCTATGTTTAGAGATCCAGTTATGGTTCCGATTTGATCTACGGTTAGGGTTATGTTGAGGGCTAGGGTTAGAGATCCGGTTAGGGTTCCGATTGACCTAGGATTAGGGTTATGTTGAGGGCTAGGGTTAGAGATCAGGTTAGGGTTCCGATTGCACCTAGGGTTAGGATTATGTTGAGGGCTAGTGTTAGAGATCCCGTTAGGGTTACGATTGGTCCTAGGGTTAGGGTTATGTTCAAGGCTATGTTTAGAGATCCAGTTATGGTTCCGATTTGATCTAGGGTTAGGGTTATGTTGAGGGCTAGGGTTAGAGATCCAGTTAGGGTTACGATTGGACCTATGGTTAGGGTTATGTTGAGGGTTAGGGTTAGAGATCCGGTTAGGGTTCCGAATGGACCTAGGGTTAGGGTTATGTTGAGGGCTAGGGTTAGAGATCCGGTTAGGGTTACGATTGGACCTAGGGTTAGGGTTATGTTGAGGGCTAGGGTTAGAGATCAGGTTAGGGTTCTGATTGGACCTAGGGTTAGGGTTTTGTTGAGTGCTAGGGTTAGAGATCCGGTTAGGGTTCCGATTGGACCTAGGGTTAGGGTTATGTTGAGGGCTAGGGTTAGATCCGATTAGGGTTCCGATTTGACCTAGGGTTAAGGTTATGTAGAGGGCTAGTGTTAGAGATCCCCTTAGTGTTACGATTGGACCTAGGGTTAGGGTATTTTGATGGCTAGGTTTAGAGATCCAGTTAGGGTTCCGATTGGACCTAGGGTTAGGGTTATGTTGAGGGCTAGAGTTAGAGATCTGGTTACTGTTACCATTGGACCTAGGGTTAGGGTTATGTTGAGGGCTAGGGTTAGAGATTCGGTTAGGGTTCCGATTGGACCTAGGGTTAGGGTTATGTTGAGGGGTAGGGTTAGAGATCCGGTTAGGTTTCCGATTGGACCTAGGGTTAGGGTTATGTTGAGGGCTAGGCTTAGTGATCCGGTTAGGGTTCCCTTTGGACCTAGGGTTAGGGTTAGGTTGAGGGCTACTGTTAGAGATCCAGTTAGGGTTACGATTGGACCTAGGGTTAGGGTTATGTTGACGACTAGGGTGAGAGATCCGGTAAGGTTTCCGATTGGAAGTAGGGTTAGGGTTATATTGAGGGCTAGGGTTAGAGATCAGGTTATGGTTACGATTGGACCTAGGGTTAGGGTTATGTTGAGGGCTAGGGTTAGAGATCAGGTTAGAGTTGCGATTGGACCTAGGGTTAGGGTTATGTTGAGGGCTAGGGTTAGAGATCCGGTTAGCGTTACGATTGGACCTAGGGTTAGGGTTATGTTGAGGGCTAGGGTTAGAGATCCGGTTAGTGTTGCGATTGGACCTAGGGTTAGGGTTATGTTGAGGGCTAGGGTTAGAGATCCGGTTAGGGTTCCGATTGGACCTAGGGTTAGAGTTATGTTGAGGGCTAGGGTTAGAGATCCGGTTAGGGTTCCGATTGCACCTAGGGATAGGGTTATGTTGAGGGCTAGGGTTAGAGATCCGTTTAGGGTTCCGATTGGACCTAGGGTTAGGGTTAGGTTGAGGGCTACTGTTAGAGATCCAGTTAGGGTTACGATTGGTCCTAGGGTTAGGGTTATGTTGAGGGATAGGGTTAGAGATCCTTTTAGGGTTACGATTGGACCTAGGGTTAGGGTTATGTTGACGGCTAGGGTGAGATCCGGTAAGGTTTCCGATTGGACGTAGGGTTAGGGTTATATTGAGGGCTAGGGTTAGAGATCCGGTTATGGTTACGATTGGACCTAGGGTTAGGGTTATGTTGAGGGCTAGGGTTAGAGATCCGGTTAGGGTTTCGAATGGACCTAGGGTTAGGGTTATGTTGAGGGCTAGGGTTAGAGATCCGGTTAGCGTTCTGATTGGACCTATGGTTAGGGTTATGTTGAGGGCTAGGGTTAGAGATCCGGTTAGGGTTCCGATTGGACCTAGGGTGAGGGTTATGTTGAGGGCTAGGCTTAGAGATCCGGTTAGAGTTCCGATTGAACCTAGGGTTAGGGTTATGTTGAGGGCTAGGATTAGAGATCCGGTTTGGGTTCCCATTGGACATAGGGTTAGGGTTATGTTGAGGGCTAGGGTTAGAGATCCGGTTAGGGTTCCGATTAAACCAAGGGTTAGGGTTATGTTGAGGGCTAGGGTTAGAGATCCGCTTAGGGTTCCGATTGGACCTAGGGTTAGGGTTATATTGAGGGCTAGGGTTAGAGATCCGGTTAGGGTTCCGATTGGACCTAGGGTTAGGGTTATGTTGAGGGCTAGTGTTAGAGATCCGGTTAGTGTTCTGATTGGACCTAGGGTTAGGGTTACGTTCAGGGCTAGGGTTAGAGATCCGGTTAGGGTTCCGATTGGACCTAGGGTTAGGATTATGTTGAGGGCTAGGGTTAGAGATCCGATTAGGGTTCCGATTTGACCTAGGGTTAAGGTTATGTAGAGGTCTAGTGTTAGAGATCCCGTTAGGGTTACGACTGGACCTAGGGTTAGGATCATGTTCAGGGCTAGGGTTAGACATCCGGTTAGGATTCCGATTGGACCTAGATTTAGGGTTATGTTGAGAGCGAGGGATAAAGATCCGGTCAGGGTTCCGATTGGACCTAGGGTTAGGGTTATGTTGAGGGCTAGGGTTAGATATCCGGTTATGTTTACGATTGGAACTAGGGTTAGGGTTATGTTGAGGGCTAGGGTTAGAGATCCGGTTAGTGTTCAGTTTGGACCTAGGGTTAGGGTTATGTTCAGGGCTAGGGTTAGAGATCCGGTTAGGGTTCTCATTGGACCTACGGTTAGGGTTAGGTTGAGGGCTAGTGTTAGAGATCCAGTTAGGGTTACGATTGGACCTAGGGTTAGGGTTATGTTCAGGGATAGGGTTAGAGATCCTTTTAGGGTTACGATTGGACCTAGGGTTAGGGTTATGTTGAGGGCTAGGGTTAGAGATCCGCTTAGGGTTCCGATTGGACCTAGGGTTAGGGTTATATTGAGGGCTAGGGTTAGAGATCCGGTTATGGTTAAGATTTGACCAAGGGTTAGGGTTATGTTGAGGGCTAGGATTAGAGATCTGGTTTGGGTTCCCATTGGACATGGGGTTAGGGTTATGTTGAGGGCTAGCGTTAGAGATCCGGTTTGGGTTCCCATTGGACATAGGGTTAGGGTTATGTTGAGGGCTAGGGTTAGAGATCCAGTTAAGGTTCCGATTGGACCAAGGGTTAGGGTTATGTTGAGGGCTAGGATTAGAGATCCGGTTTGGGTTCCCATTGGACATAGGGTTAGGGTTATGTTGAGGGCTAGGGTTAGAGATCCGGTTAGGGTTCCGATTGGACATTGGGTCGGTTATGTTGAGGGCTAGGGTTAGAAATCCGGTTAGGGTTCCGATTGGACCTAGGGTTAGGGTTATGTTGAGGGCTAGGGTTAGAGATCCGGTTAGTGTTCCGATTGGACCTAGGGTTAGGGTTATGTTCAGGGCTAGGGTTAGAGATCCGGTTAGGGTTCCGATTGGACCTAGGGTTAGGATTATGTTGAGGGCTAGGGTTAGAGATCCGGTTAGGGTTCCGATTGGACCTAGGGTTAGGGTTATGTGGAGGGCTAGGGTTAGAGATCCGGTTAGGGTTCCGATTGGACCTAGGGTGAGGGTTATGTTGAGGGCTAGGCTTAGAGATCCGGTTAGGATTCCCATTGGACCTAGGGTTAGGGTTAGGTTGAGGGCTAGTGTTAGAGATCCAGTTAGGGTTACGATTGGACCTAGGGTTAGGGTTATGTTGAGGGATAGGCTTAGAGATCCTTTTAGGGTTACGATTGGACCTAGGGTTAGGGTTATGTTGAGGGCTAGGGTTAGAGATCCGGATAGGGTTCCGAATGGACCTAGGGTTAGGGTTATGTTGAGGGCTAGGGTTAGAGATCCGGTTAGCGTTACGATTGGACCTAGGGTTAGGGTTATGTTGAGGGCTAGGGTTAGAGATCAGGTTAGTGTTGCGATTGGACCTAGGTTTAGGGTTATGTTGAGGGCTAGGGTTAGAGATCCGGTTAGCGTTACGATTGGACCTACGGTTAGGGTTATGTTGATGGCTAGGGTTAGAGATCCGGTTAGTGTTGCGATTGGACCTAGGGTTAGGGTTATGTTGAGGGCTAGGGTTAGAGATCCGGTTAGGGTTCCGATTGGACCTAGGGTTAGAGTTATGTTGAGGGCTAGGGTTAGAGATCCGGTTAGGGTTCCGATTGCACCTAGGGATAGGGTTATGTTGAGGGCTAGGGTTCGAGATCCGGTTAGGGTTCCGATTGGACCTAGGGTTAGGGTTATGTTGAGGGCTAGGGTTAGAGATCCGGTTAGGGTTCCGATTGGACCTAGGGTTAGGGTTATGTTGAGGGCTAGGCTTCCAGATCCGGTTAGGGTTCCCTTTGGACCTAGGGTTAGGGTTAGGTTGAGGGCTTCTGTTAGAGATCCAGTTAGGGTTAAGATTGGACCTAGGGATAGGGTTATGTTGAGGGATAGGGTTAGAGATCCTTTTAGGGTTACGATTGGACCTAGGGTTAGGGTTATGTTGAGGGCTAGGGTTAGAGATCCGGTTAGGGTTTCGAATGGACCTAGGGTTAGGGTTATGTTGAGGGCTAGGGTTAGAGATCCGGTTAGCGTTCCGATTGGACCTATGGTTAGGGCTATGTTGAGGGCTAGGGTTAGAGATCCGGTTAGCGTTACGATTGGACCTAGGGTTAGGGTTATGTTGAGGGCTAGGGTTAGAGATCAGGTTAGGGTTCCGATTGCACCTAGGGTTAGGTTTTTGTTGAGGGCTAGGTTTAGAGATCCGGTTAGGGTTCCGATTGGACCTAGGCTTAGGGTTATTTTGAGGGCTAGGGTTAGAGATCCGGTTAGGGTTCCGATTGGACCTAGGGTTAGGGTTATGTTGAGGGCTAGGGTTAGAGATCCGGTTAGGGTTTCGAATGGACCTATGGTTAGGGCTATGTTGAGGGCTAGGGTTAGAGATCCGGTTAGCGTTACGATTGGACCTAGGGTGAGGGTTATGTTGAGGGCTAGGGTTAGAGATCAGGTTAGGGTTCTGATTGGACCTAGGGTTAGGGTTATGTTGATGGCTAGGTTTAGAGATCCGGTTGGGGTACCGATTGGACCTAGTGTGAGGGTTATGTTGAGGGCTAGGCTTAGAGATCCGGTTAGGGTTCTCATTGGACCTACGGTTAGGGTTAGGTTGAGGGCTAGTGTTAGATATCCAGTTAGGGTTACGATTGGACCTAGGGTTAGGGTTATGTTGAGGGCTAGAGTTAGAGATCCGGTTAGGGTTCCGATTGGACCTAGGGTGAGGGTAATGTTGAGGGCTAGGCTTAGAGATCCGGTTAGGGTTCCGATTGGACCTAGGGTTAATGTTATGTTGAGGGCTAGGGTTAGAGATCCGGTTAGGTTTCCGATTGGACCTAGAGTTAGAGTTATGTTGAGGGCTAGGTTTAGAGATCCGGTTGGGGTACCGATTGGACCTAGTGTGAGGGTTATGTTGAGGGCTAGGCTTAGAGATCCGGTTAGGGTTCTCATTGGACCTACGGTTAGGGTTAGGTTGAGGGCTAGTGTTAGAGATCCAGTTAGGGTTACGATTGGACCTAGGGTTAGGGTTATGTTGAGGGCTAGAGTTAGAGATCCGGTTAGGGTTCCGATTGGACCTAGGGTGAGGGTAATGTTGAGGGCTAGGCTTAGAGATCCGGTTAGGGTTCCGATTGGACCTAGGGTTAATGTTATGTTGAGGGCTAGGGTTAGAGATCCGGTTAGGGTACGAATTGGACCTAGCGTTAGGATTATGTTGAGGGCTAGAGTTAGAGATCCGGTTAGGAATCCGATTGGACCTAGGGTTAGGGTTATGTTGAGGGCTAGGGTTAGAGATCCGCTTAGGGTTACGATTTGACCTAGGGTTAACCTTATGTAGAGGGCTAGTGTTTGAGATCCCGTTAGGGTTACGATTGGACCTAGGGTTAGGGTTATGTGGAAGGCTATGTTTAGAGATCCAGTTAGGGTTCCGATTTGACCTAGCGTTAGGGTTGTGTTGAGGGCTAGGGTTAGAGATCCGATTACGGTTCCGATTGACCTAGGGTTAGGGTTATGTACAGGGCTAGGGATAGAGATCCCCATAGGGTTCCGATTGGACCTAAGGTTAGGGTTATGTTGATGGCTAGGTTTAGGGATCCAGTTAGGGTTCTGACTGGACCTAGGGTTAGGGTTATGTTGAGGGCTAGTGTTAGAGATCAGATTAGGGTTCCGATTGGACCTAGGGTTAGGGTTATGTTGAGGAATAGGGTTAGAGATCCGTTTAGGGTTCCGATTGGACCTAGGGTTAGGGTTATGTTGAGGGCTAGGGTTAGAGATCCGTTTAGTGTTACGATTTGACCTAGGGTTAGGGTTATGTGGAGGGCTAGGGTTAGAGATCCCGTTAGGGTTACGATTGGACCTAGGGTTAGGGTTATGTTGAAGGCTATGTTTAGAGATCCAGTTATGGTTCCGATTTGATCTAGGGTTAGGGTTATGTTGAGGCCTAGGGTTAGAGATCTGGTTAGGGTTCCGATTGACCTAGGATTAGGGTTATGTTGAGGGCTAGGGTTAGAGATCAGGTTAGGGTTCCGATTGCACCTAGGGTTAGGATTATGTTGAGGGCTAGTGTTAGAGATCCCGTTAGGGTTACGATTGGTCCTAGGGTTAGGGTTATGTTCAAGGCTATGTTTAGAGATCCAGTTATGTTTCCGATTTGATCTAGGGTTAGGGTTATGTTGAGGGCTAGGGTTAGAGATCCAGTTAGGGTTACGATTGGACCTATGGTTAGGGTTATGTTGAGGGTTAGGGTTAGAGATCCGGTTAGGGTTCCGAATGGACCTAGGGTTAGGGTTATGTTGAGGGCTAGGGTTAGAGATCCGGTTAGCGTTACGATTGGACCTAGGGTTAGGGTTATGTTGAGGGCTAGGGTTAGAGATCAGGTTAGGGTTCTGATTGGACCTAGGGTTAGGGCTTTGTTGAGTGCTAGGGTTAGAGATCCGGTTAGGGTTCCGATTGGACCTAGGGTTAGGGTTATGTTGAGGGCTAGAGTTAGAGATCTGGTTACTGTTACCATTGGACCTAGGGTTAGGGTTATGTTGAGGGCTAGGGTTAGAGATCCGGTTAGGGTTCCGATTGGACCTAGGGTTAGGGTTATGTTGAGGGGTAGGGTTAGAGATCCGGTTAGGTTTCCAATTGGACCTAGGGTTAGGGTGATGTTGAGGGGTAGGCTTAGAGATCCGGTTAGGGTTCCCTTTGGACCTAGGGTTAGGGTTAGGTTGAGGGCTACTGTTAGAGATCCAGTTAGGGTTACGATTGGACCTAGGGTTAGGGTTATGTTGACGGCTAGGGTGAGAGATCCGGTAAGGTTTCCGATTGGAAGTAGGTTTAGGGTTATATTGAGGGCTAGGGTTAGAGATCAGGTTATGGTTACGATTGGACCTAGGGTTAGGGTTATGTTGAGGGCTAGGGTTAGAGATCAGGTTAGGGTTCCGATTGCACCTAGGGTTAGGTTTTTGTTGAGGGCTAGGTTTAGAGATCCGGTTAGGGTTCCGATTGGAACTAGGCTTAGGGTTATTTTGAGGGCTAGGGTTAGAGATCCGGTTAGGGTTCCGATTGGACCTAGGGTTAGGGTTATGTTGAGGGCTAGGGTTAGAGATCCGGTTAGGGTTTCGAATGGACCTATGGTTAGGGCTATGTTGAGGGCTAGGGTTAGAGATCCGGTTAGCGTTACGATTGGACCTAGGGTGAGGGTTATGTTGAGGGCTAGGGTTAGAGATCAGGTTAGGGTTCTGATTGGACCTAGGGTTAGGGTTATGTTGATGGCTAGGTTTAGAGATCCGGTTGGGGTACCGATTGGACCTAGTGTGAGGGTTATGTTGAGGGCTAGGCTTAGAGATCCGGTTAGGGTTCTCATTGGACCTACGGTTAGGGTTAGGTTGAGGGCTAGTGTTAGATATCCAGTTAGGGTTACGATTGGACCTAGGGTTAGGGTTATGTTGAGGGCTAGAGTTAGAGATCCGGTTAGGGTTCCGATTGGACCTAGGGTGAGGGTAATGTTGAGGGCTAGGCTTAGAGATCCGGTTAGGGTTCCGATTGGACCTAGGGTTAATGTTATGTTGAGGGCTAGGGTTAGAGATCCGTTTAGTGTTACGATTTGACCTAGGGTTAGGGTTATGTGGAGGGCTAGGGTTAGAGATCCCGTTAGGGTTACGATTGGACCTAGGGTTAGGGTTATGTTGAAGGCTATGTTTAGAGATCCAGTTATGGTTCCGATTTGATCTAGGGTTAGGGTTATGTTGAGGCCTAGGGTTAGAGATCTGGTTAGGGTTCCGATTGACCTAGGATTAGGGTTATGTTGAGGGCTAGGGTTAGAGATCAGGTTAGGGTTCCGATTGCACCTAGGGTTAGGATTATGTTGAGGGCTAGTGTTAGAGATCCCGTTAGGGTTACGATTGGTCCTAGGGTTAGGGTTATGTTCAAGGCTATGTTTAGAGATCCAGTTATGTTTCCGATTTGATCTAGGGTTAGGGTTATGTTGAGGGCTAGGGTTAGAGATCCAGTTAGGGTTACGATTGGACCTATGGTTAGGGTTATGTTAAGGGTTAGGGTTAGAGATCCGGTTAGGGTTCCGAATGGACCTAGGGTTAGGGTTATGTTGAGGGCTAGGGTTAGAGATCCGGTTAGCGTTACGATTGGACCTAGGGTTAGGGTTATGTTGAGGGCTAGGGTTAGAGATCAGGTTAGGGTTCTGATTGGACCTAGGGTTAGGGCTTTGTTGAGTGCTAGGGTTAGAGATCCGGTTAGGGTTCCGATTGGACCTAGGGTTAGGGTTATGTTGAGGGCTAGAGTTAGAGATCTGGTTACTGTTACCATTGGACCTAGGGTTAGGGTTATGTTGAGGGCTAGGGTTAGAGATCCGGTTAGGGTTCCGATTGGACCTAGGGTTAGGGTTATGTTGAGGGGTAGGGTTAGAGATCCGGTTAGGTTTCCGATTGGACCTAGGGTTAGGGTGATGTTGAGGGGTAGGCTTAGAGATCCGGTTAGGGTTCCCTTTGGACCTAGGGTTAGGGTTAGGTTGAGGGCTACTGTTAGAGATCCAGTTAGGGTTACGATTGGACCTAGGGTTAGGGTTATGTTGACGGCTACGGTGAGAGATCCGGTAAGGTTTCCGATTGGAAGTAGGTTTAGGGTTATATTGAGGGCTAGGGTTAGAGATCAGGTTATGGTTACGATTGGACCTAGGGTTAGGGTTATGTTGAGGGCTAGGTTTAGAGATCAGGTTAGAGTTGCGATTGGACCTAGGGTTAGGGTTATGTTGAGGGCTAGGGTTAGAGATCCGGTTAGCGTTACGATTGGACCTAGGGTTAGGGTTATGTTGAGGGCTAGGGTTAGAGATTCGGTTAGGGTTCCGATTGGACCTAGGGTTAGAGTTATGTTGAGGGCTAGGGTTAGAGATCCGGTTAGGATTCCCATTGGACCTAGGGTTAGGGTTAGGTTGAGGGCTAGTGTTAGAGATCCAGTTAGGGTTACGATTGGACCTAGGGTTAGGGTTATGTTGAGGGATAGGCTTAGAGATCCTTTTAGGGTTACGATTGAGCCTAGGGTTAGGGTTATGTTGAGGGCTAGGGTTAGAGATCCGGTTAGGGTTCCGAATGGACCTAGGGTTAGGGTTATGTTGAGGGCTAGGGTTAGAGATCAGGTTAGTGTTGCGATTGGACATAGGGTTAGGGTTATGTTGAGGGCTAGGGTTAGAGATCCGGTTAGCGCACGATTGGACCTAGAGTTAGGGTTATGTTGAGGGATAGGGTTAGAGATCCGGTTAGTGTTGCGATTGAACCTAGGGTTAGGGTTATGTTGAGGGCTAGGGTTAGAGATCCGCTTAGGGTTCCGATTGGACCTAGGGTTAGAGTTATGTTGAGGGCTAGGGTTAGAGATCCGGTTAGGGTCCCGATTGCACCTAGGGATAGGGTTATGTTGAGGGCTAGGGTTAGAGATCCGGTTAGGGTTCCGATTGGACCTAGGGTTAGGGATATGTTGAGGGCTAGGGTTAGAGATTCGGTAGGGTTCCGATTGGACCTAGGGTTAGTGTTATGTTGAGGGCTAGGGTTAGAGATCCGGTTAGCGTTACGATTGGACCTAGGGTTAGGGTTATGTTGAGGTCTAGGGTTAGAGATCCGGTTAGCGTTACGATTGGACCTAGGGTTAGGGTTATGTGGAGGGCTAGGGTTAGAGATCCGGTTAGGGTTCCGATTGGTCCTAGGGTGAGGGTTATGTTGAGGGCTAGGCTTAGAGATCCGGTTAGGATTCCCTTTGGACCTAGGGTTAGGGTTAGGTTGAGGGCTAGTGTTAGAGATCCAGGTAGGGTTACGATTGGACCTAGGGTTAGGGTTATGTTGAGGGATAGGCTTAGATATCCTTTTAGGGTTACGATTGGACCTAGGGTTAGGGTTATGTTGAGGGCTAGGGTTAGAGATCCGGTTAGGGTTCCGAATGGACCTAGGGTTAGGGTTATGTTGAGGGCTAGGGTTAGAGATCAGGTTAGTGTTGCGATTGGACCTAGGGTTAGGGTTATGTTGAGGGCTAGGGTTAGAGATCCGGTTAGCGTTACGATTGGGCCTAGGGTTAGGGTTATGTTGAGGGCTAGGGTTAGAGATCCGGTTAGTGTTGCGATTGGACCTAGGGTTAGGGTTATGTTGAGGGCTAGGGATAGAGATCCGGTTAGGGTTCCGATTGGACCTAGGGTTAGAGTTATGTTGAGGGCTAGGGTTAGAGATCCGGTTAGGGTTCCGATTGCACCTAGGGATAGGGTTATGTTGAGGGCTAGGGTTAGAGATCCGGTTAGGGTTCCGATTGGACCTAGGGTTAGGGTTATGTTGAGGGCTAGGGTTAGAGATCAGGTTAGTGTTGCGATTGGACCTAGGGTTAGGGTTATGTTGAGGGCTAGGGTTAGAGATCCGGTTAGCGTTACGATTGGACCTAGGGTTAGGGTTATGTTGAGGGCTAGGGTTAGAGATCCGGTTAGGGTTCCGATTGGACCTAGGGTTAGAGTTATGTTGAGGGCTAGGGTTAGAGATCCGGTTAGGGTTCCGATTGCACCTAGGGATAGGGTTATGTTGAGGGCTAGGGTTAGAGATCCGGTTAGGGTTCCGATTGGACCTAGGGTTAGGGTTATGTTGAGGGCTAGGGTTAGAGTTCCGGTTAGGGTTCCGATTGGACCTAGGGTTAGGGTTATGTTGAGGGCTAGGCTTAGAGATCCGGTTAGTGTTCCGATTGGACCTAGGGTTAGAGTTATGTTGACGGCTAGGGTTAGAGATCCGGTTAGGGTTCCGATTGGACCTAGGGTTAGAGTTATGTTGAGGGCTAGGGTTAGAGATCCGGTTGGGGTACCGATTGGACCTAGTGTGAGGGTTATGTTGAGGGCTAGGCTTAGAGATCCCGTTAGGGTTCTCATTGGACCTACGGTTAGGGTTAGGTTGAGGGCTAGTGTTAGAGATCCAGTTAGGGTTACGATTGGACCTAGGGTTAGGGTTATGTTGAGGGCTAGGGTTAGAGATCCGGTTGGGGTACCGATTGGACCTAGGGTGAGGGTAATGTTGAGGGCTAGGCTTAGAGATCCGGTTAGGGTTCCGATTGGACCTAGGGTTAGGGTTATGTTGAGGGCTAGGGATAGAGATCCGGTTAGGGTTCCGATTGGACCTAGGGTTAGGTTTATGTTGAGGGCTAGGGTTAGAGATCCGATTAGGGTTCCGATTTGACCTAGGGTTAAGGTTATGTAGAGTGCTAGTGTTAGAGATCCCGTTAGGGTTACGATTGGACCTAGGGTTAGGATCATGTTCAGGGCTAGGGTTCGACATCCGGTTAGGGTTCCGATTGGACCTAGGTTTAGGGTTATTTTGAGAGCGAGGGATAAATTTCCGGTTAGTGTTCCGATTGGACCTAGGGTTAGGGTTTTGTTGAGGGCTAGGGTTAGAGATCCGGTTATGGTTACGATTGGACTTAGGGTTAGGGTTATGTTGAGGGCTAGGGTTAGAAATCCGGTTAGTGTTGCGATTGGACCTAGGGTTAGGGTTATGTTGAGGGCTAGGGTTAGAAATCCGGTTAGGGTTCCGATTGGACCTAGGGTTAGAGTTATGTTGAGGGCTAGGTTTAGAGATCCGGTTAGGGTTCCGATTGCACCTAGGGATAGGGTTATGTTGAGGGCTAGGGTTAGAGATCCGGTTAGGGTTCCGATTGGACCTAGGGTTAGGGTTATGTTGAGGGCTAGGGTTAGAGATCCGGTTAGGGTTCCGATTGGACCTAGGGTTAGGGTTATGTTGAGGGCTAGGCTCAGAGATCCGGTTAGGGTTCCCTTTGGACCTAGGGTTAGGGTTAGGTTGAGGGCTACTGTTAGACATCCAGTTAGGGTTACGATTGGACCTTGGGTTAGGGTTATGTTGAGGGATAGGGTTAGAGATCCTTTTAGGGTTACGATTGGACCTAGGGTTAGGGTTATGTTGACGGCTAGGGTGAGAGATCCGGTAAGGTTTCCGATTGGACGTAGGGTTAGGGTTATATTGAGGGCTAGGGTTAGAGATCCGGTTATGGTTACGATTGGACCTAGGGTTAGGGTTATGTTGAGGGCTAGGGTTAGAGATCCGGTTAGGGTTTCGAATGGACCTAGGGTTAGGGGTATGTTGAGGGCTATGGTTACAGATACGGTTAGCGTTCTGATTGGACCTATGTTTAGGGTTATGTTGAGGGCTAGGGTTAGAGATCAGGTTAGGGTTACGATTTGACCTAGGGTTAACCTTATGTAGAGGGCTAGTATTAGAGATCCCGTTAGGGTTACGATTGGACCTAGGGTTAGGGTTGTGTTGAGGGCTAGGGTTAGAGATCCGATTACGGTTCCGATTGACCTAGGGTTAGGGTTATGTACAGGGCTAGCGATAGAGATCCCCATAGGGTTCCGATTGGACCTAGGGTTAGGGTTATGTTGATGGCTAGGTTTAGAGATCCAGTTAGGGTTCCGACTGGACCTAGGGTTAGGGTTATGTTGAGGGCTAGTGTTAGAGATCAGATTAGGGTTCCGATTGGACCTAGGGTTAGGGTTATGTTGAAGGCTAGGGTTAGAGATCCAGTTAGGGTTCCGATGGGACCTAGGGTTAGGGTTATGTTGACGGCTAGGGTTAGAGATCCGTTTAGTGTTACGATTTGACCTAGGGTTAGGGTTATGTGTAGGGCTAGGGTTAGAGATCCCGTTAGGGTTACGATTGGACCTAGGGTTAGGGTTATGTTGAAGGCTATGTTTAGAGATCCAGTTATGGTTCCGATTTCATCTAGGGTTAGGGTTATGTTGAGGGCTAGTGTTAGAGATCCGGTTAGGTTTCCGATTGACCTGGGATTAGGGTTATGTTGAGGGCTAGGGTTAGAGATCAGGTTAGGGTTCCGATTGGACCTAGGGTTAGGATTATGTTGAGGGCTAGTGTTAGAGATCCCGTTAGGGTTACGATTGGTCCTAGGGTTAGGGTTATGTTCAAGGCTATGTTTAGAGATCCAGTTAGGGTTCCGATTGGACCTAGGGTTAGGGTTATGTTGAGGGCTAGGTTTAGAGATCCGGTTAGGGTTCCGATTGGACCTAGGGTTAGGGTTATGTTGAGGGCTAGGGTTAGAGATCCGGTTAGGGTTCCGATTGGAACTAGGGTTAGGGTTATGTTGAGGGCTAGGGTTAGAGATCAGGTTAGTGTTGCGATTGGACCTAGGGTTAGGGTTATGTTGAGGGCTAGGGTTAGAGATCCGGTTAGCGTTACGATTGGACCTAGGGTTAGGGTTATGTTGAGGGCTAGGGTTAGAGATCCGGTTAGGGTTCCGATTGGACCTAGGGTTAGAGTTATGTTGAGGGCTAGGGTTAGAGATCCGGTTAGGGTTCCGATTGCACCTAGGGATAGGGTTATGTTGAGGGCTAGGGTTAGAGATCCGGTTAGGGTTCCGATTGGACCTAGGGTTAGGGTTATGTTGAGGGCTAGGGTTAGAGTTCCGGTTAGGGTTCCGATTGGACCTAGGGTTAGGGTTATGTTGAGGGCTAGGCTTAGAGATCCGGTTAGTGTTCCGATTGGACCTAGGGTTAGAGTTATGTTGAGGGCTAGGGTTAGAGATCCGGTTAGGGTTCCGATTGGACCTAGGGTTAGGGTTATGTTGAGGGGTAGGGTTAGAGATCCGGTTAGGGTTCCGATTGGACCTAGGGTTAGGATTATGTTGAGGGCTAGTGTTAGAGATCCCGTTAGGGTTACGATTGGACCTAGGGTTAGGGTTATGTTGAGGGCTAGTGTTAGAGATCCGGTTATGGTTACGATTTGACCAAGGGTTAGGGTTATGTTGAGGGCTAGGATTAGAGATCTGGTTTGGGTTCCCATTGGACATAGGGTTAGGGTTATGTTGAGGGCTAGCGTTAGAGATCCGGTTTGGGTTTCCATTGGACATAGGGTTAGGGTTATGTTGAGGGCTAGGGTTAGAGATCCGGTTAGGGTTCCGATTGGACCAAGGGTTAGGGTTATGTTGAGGGCTAGGGTTAGAGATCCGGTTAGGGTTCCGATTGGACATAGGGTTAGGGTTATGTTGAGGGCTAGGGTTAGAGATCCGGTTAGGGTTCCGATTGGACATTGGGTTAGGGTTATGTTGAGGGCTAGGGTTAGAAATCCGGTTAGGGTTCCGATTGGACCTAGGGTTAGGGTTATGTTGAGGGCTAGGTTTAGAGATCCGGTTAGTGTTCCGATTGGACCTAGGGTTAGGGTTATGTTCAGGGCTAGGGTTAGAGATCCGGTTAGGGTTCCGATTGGACCTAGGGTTAAGATTATGTTGAGGGCTAGGGTTAGACATCCGGTTAGGGTTCCGATTGGACCTAGGGTTAGGGTTATGTGGAGGGCTAGGGTTAGAGATCCGGTTAGGGTTCCGATTGGACCTAGGGTGAGGGTTATGTTGAGGGCTAGGCTTAGAGATCCGGTTAGAATTCCCATTGGACCTAGGGTTAGGGTTAGGTTGAGGGCTAGTGTTAGAGATCCAGTTAGGGTTCCGATTGGACCTAGGGTGAGGGTAATGTTGAGGGCTAGGCTTAGAGATCCGGTTAGGGTTCCGATTGGACCTAGGGTTAATGTTATGTTGAGGGCTAGGGTTAGAGATCCGGTTAGGGTACGAATTGGACCTAGCGTTAGGGTTATGTTGAGGGCTAGAGTTAGAGATCCGGTTAGGAATCCGATTGGACCTAGGGTTAGGGTTATGTTGAGGGCTAGGGTTAGAGATCCGGTTAGGGTTACGATTTGACCTAGGGTTAACCTTATGTAGAGGGCTAGTGTTTGAGATCCCGTTAGGGTTACGATTGGACCTAGGGTTAGGGTTATGTGGAAGGCTATGTTTAGAGATCCAGTTAGGGTTCCGATTTGACCTAGCGTTAGGGTTGTGTTGAGGGCTAGGGTTAGAGATCCGATTACGGTTCCGATTGACCTAGGGTTAGGGTTATGTACAGGGCTAGGGATAGAGATCCCCATAGGGTTCCGATTGGACCTAAGGTTAGGGTTATGTTGATGGCTAGGTTTAGAGATCCAGTTAGGGTTCCGACTGGACCTAGGGTTAGGGTTATGTTGAGGGATAGTGTTAGAGATCAGATTAGGGTTCCGATTGTACCTAGGGTTAGGGTTATGTTGAGGGCTAGGGTTAGAGATCCAGTTAGGGTTCCGATTGGACCTAGGGTTAGGATTATGTTGAGGGCTAGGGTTAGAGATCCGTTTAGTGTTACGATTTGACCTAGGGTTAGAGTTATGTGGAGGGCTAGGGTTAGAGATCCCGTTAGGGTTACGATTGGACCTAGGGTTAGGGTTATGTTGAAGGCTATGTTTAGAGATCCAGTTATGGTTCCGATTTGATCTAGGGTTAGGGTTATGTTGAGGGCTAGGGTTAGAGATCCGGTTAGGGTTCCGATTGACCTAGGATTAGGGTTATGTTGAGGGCTAGGGTTAGAGATCAGATTAGGGTTCCGATTGCACCTAGGGTTAGGATTATGTTGAGGGCTAGTGTTAGAGATCCCGTTAGGGTTACGATTGGTCCTAGGGTTAGGGTTATGTTCAAGGCTATGTTTAGAGATCCAGTTATGGTTCCGATTTGATCTAGGGTTAGGGTTATGTTGAGGGCTAGGGTTAGAGATCCAGTTAGGGTTACGATTGGACCTATGGTTAGGGTTATGTTGAGGGTTAGGGTTAGAGATCCGGTTAGGGTTCCGAATGGACCTAGGGTTAGGGTTATGTTGAGGGCTAGGGTTAGAGATCCGGTTAGGGTTCTGATTGGACCTAGGGTTAGGGTTTTGTTGAGTGCTAGGGTTAGAGATCCGGTTAGGGTTCCGATTGGACCTAGGGTTAGGGTTATGTTGAGGGCTAGAGTTAGAGATCTGGTTACTGTTACCATTGGACCTAGGGTTAGGGTTATGTTGAGGGCTAGGGTTAGAGATCCGGTTAGGGTTCCGATTGGACCTAGGGTTAGGGTTATGTTGAGGGGTAGGGTTAGAGATCCGGTTAGGTTTCCGATTGGACCTAGGGTTAGGGTGATGTTGAGGGGTAGGCTTAGAGATCCGGTTAGGGTTCCCTTTGGACCTAGGGTTAGGGTTAGGTTGAGGGCTACTGTTAGAGATCCAGTTAGGGTTACGATTGGACCTAGGGTTAGGGTTATGTTGACGGCTAGGGTGAGAGATCCGGTAAGGTTTCCGATTGGATGTAGGTTTAGGGTTATATTGAGGGCTAGGGTTAGAGATCAGGTTATGGTTACGATTGGACCTAGGGTTAGGGTTATGTTGAGGGCTAGGGTTAGAGATCCGGTTAGCGTTACGATTGGACCTAGGGTTAGGGTTATGTTGAGGGCTAGGGTTAGAGATCCGGTTAGGGTTCCGATTGGACCTAGGGTTAGAGTTATGTTGAGGGCTAGGGTTAGAGATCCGGTTAGGATTCCCATTGGACCTAGGGTTAGGGTTAGGTTGAGGGCTAGTGTTAGAGATCCAGTTAGGGTTACGATTGGACCTAGGGTTAGGGTTATGTTGAGGGATAGGCTTAGAGATCCTTTTAGGGTTACGATTGGGCCTAGGGTTAGGGTTATGTTGAGGGCTAGGGTTAGAGATCCGGTTAGGGTTCCGAATGGACCTAGGGTTAGGGTTATGTTGAGGGCTAGGGTTAGAGATCAGGTTAGTGTTGCGATTGGACATAGGGTTAGGGTTATGTTGAGGGCTAGGGTTAGAGATCCGGTTAGCGTCACGATTGGACCTAGAGTTAGGGTTATGTTGAGGGCTAGGGTTAGAGATCCGGTTAGTGTTGCGATTGGACCTAGGGTTAGGGTTATGTTGGGGGCTAGGGTTAGAGATCCGGTTAGGGTTCCGATTGGACCTAGGGTTAGAGTTATGTTGAGGGCTAGGGTTAGAGATCCGGTTAGGGTTCCGATTGCACCTAGGGATAGGGTTATGTTGAGGGCTAGGGTTAGAGATCCGGTTAGGGTTCCGATTGGACCTAGTGTTAGGGTTATGTTGAGGGCTAGGGTTAGAGATTCGGTTAGGGTTCCGATTGGACCTAGGGTTAGGGTTATGTTGAGGGCTAGGGTTAGAGATCCGGTTAGCGTTACGATTGGACCTAGGGTTAGGGTTATGTTGAGGGCTAGGGTTAGAGATCCGGTTAGCGTTACGATTGGACCTAGGGTTAGGGTTATTTGGAGGGCTAGGGTTAGAGATCCGGTTAGGGTTCCGATTGGACCTAGGGTGAGGGTTATGTTGAGGGCTAGAGTTAGAGATCCGGTTAGGGTTCCGATTGGACCTAGGGTGAGGGTAATGTTGAGGGCTAGGCTTAGAGATCCGGTTAGGGTTCCGATTGGACCTAGGGTTAATGTTATGTTGAGGGCTAGGGTTAGAGATCCGGGTAGGGTACGAATTGGACCTAGCGTTAGGGTTATGTTGAGGGCTAGAGTTAGAGATCCGGTTAGGAATCCGATTGGACCTAGGGTTAGGGTTATGTTGAGGGCTAGGGTTAGAGATCCGGTTAGGGTTACGATTTGACCTAGGGTTAACCTTATGTAGAGGGCTAGTGTTTGAGATCCCGTTAGGGTTACGATTGGACCTAGGGTTAGGGTTATGTGGAAGGCTATGTTTAGAGATCCAGTTAGGGTTCCGATTTGACCTAGCGTTAGGGTTGTGTTGAGGGCTAGGGTTAGAGATCCGATTAAGGTTCCGATTGACCTAGGGTTAGGGTTATGTACAGGGCTAGGGATAGAGATCCCCATAGGGTTCCGATTGGACCTAAGGTTAGGGTTATGTTGATGGCTAGGTTTAGAGATCCAGTTAGGGTTCCGACTGGACCTAGGGTTAGGGTTATGTTGAGGGCTAGTGTTAGAGATCAGATTAGGGTTCCGATTGGACCTAGGGTTAGGGTTATGTTGAGGGCTAGGGTTAGAGATCCAGTTAGGGTTCCGATTGGACCTAGGGTTAGGGTTATGTTGAGGGCTAGGGTTAGAGATCCGTTTAGTGTTACGATTTGACCTAGGGTTAGGGTTATGTGGAGGGCTAGGGTTAGAGATCCCGTTAGGGTTCCGATTGGACCTAGGGTTAGGGTTATGTTGAAGGCTATGTTTAGAGATCCAGTTATGGTTCCGATTTGATCTAGGGTTAGGGTTATGTTGAGGGCTAGGGTTAGAGATCCGGTTAGGGTTCCGATTGACCTAGGATTAGGGTTATGTTGAGGGCTAGGGTTAGAGATCAGGTTAGGGTTCCGATTGCACCTAGGGTTAGGATTATGTTGAGGGCTAGGTTAGAGATCCCGTTAGGGTTACGATTGGTCCTAGTGTTAGGGTTATGTTCAAGGCTATGTTTAGAGATCCAGTTATGGTTCCGATTTGATCTAGGGTTAGGGTTATGTTGAGGGCTAGGGTTAGAGATCAGGTTAGTGTTGCGATTGGACATAGGGTTAGGGTTATGTTGAGGGCTAGGGTTAGAGATCCGGTTAGCGCACGATTGGACCTAGAGTTAGGGTTATGTTGAGGGATAGGGTTAGAGATCCGGTTAGTGTTGCGATTGGACCTAGGGTTAGGGTTATGTTGAGGGCTAGGGTTAGAGATCCGCTTAGGGTTCCGATTGGACCTAGGGTTAGAGTTATGTTGAGGGCTAGGGTTAGAGATCCGGTTAGGGTTCCGATTGCACCTAGGGATAGGGTTATGTTGAGGGCTAGGGTTAGAGATCCGGTTAGGGTTCCGATTGGACCTAGGGTTAGGGATATGTTGAGGGCTAGGGTTAGAGATTCGGTAGGGTTCCGATTGGACCTAGGGTTAGTGTTATGTTGAGGGCTAGGGTTAGAGATCCGGTTAGCGTTACGATTGGACCTAGGGTTAGGGTTATGTTGAGGTCTAGGGTTAGAGATCCGGTTAGCGTTACGATTGGACCTAGGGTTAGGGTTATGTGGAGGGCTAGGGTTAGAGATCCGGTTAGGGTTCCGATTGGTCCTAGGGTGAGGGTTATGTTGAGGGCTAGGCTTAGAGATCCGGTTAGGATTCCCTTTGGACCTAGGGTTAGGGTTAGGTTGAGGGCTAGTGTTAGAGATCCAGGTAGGGTTACGATTGGACCTAGGGTTAGGGTTATGTTGAGGGATAGGCTTAGATATCCTTTTAGGGTTACGATTGGACCTAGGGTTAGGGTTATGTTGAGGGCTAGGGTTAGAGATCCGGTTAGGGTTCCGAATGGACCTAGGGTTAGGGTTATGTTGAGGGCTAGGGTTAGAGATCAGGTTAGTGTTGCGATTGGACCTAGGGTTAGGGTTATGTTGAGGGCTAGGGTTAGAGATCCGGTTAGCGTTACGATTGGGCCTAGGGTTAGGGTTATGTTGAGGGCTAGGGTTAGAGATCCGGTTAGTGTTGCGATTGGACCTAGGGTTAGGGTTATGTTGAGGGCTAGGGATAGAGATCCGGTTAGGGTTCCGATTGGACCTAGGGTTAGAGTTATGTTGAGGGCTAGGGTTAGAGATCCGGTTAGGGTTCCGATTGCACCTAGGGATAGGGTTATGTTGAGGGCTAGGGTTAGAGATCCGGTTAGGGTTCCGATTGGACCTAGGGTTAGGGTTATGTTGAGGGCTAGGGTTAGAGATCAGGTTAGTGTTGCGATTGGACCTAGGGTTAGGGTTATGTTGAGGGCTAGGGTTAGAGATCCGGTTAGCGTTACGATTGGACCTAGGGTTAGGGTTATGTTGAGGGCTAGGGTTAGAGATCCGGTTAGGGTTCCGATTGGACCTAGGGTTAGAGTTATGTTGAGGGCTAGGGTTAGAGATCCGGTTAGGGTTCCGATTGCACCTAGGGATAGGATTATGTTGAGGGCTAGGGTTAGAGATCCGGTTAGGGTTCCGATTGGACCTAGGGTTAGGGTTATGTTGAGGGCTAGGGTTAGAGTTCCGGTTAGGGTTCCGATTGGACCTAGGGTTAGGGTTATGTTGAGGGCTAGGCTTAGAGATCCGGTTAGTGTTCCGATTGGACCTAGGGTTAGAGTTATGTTGAGGGCTAGGGTTAGAGATCCGGTTAGGGTTCCGATTGGACCTAGGGTTAGAGTTATGTTGAGGGCTAGGTTTAGAGATCCGGTTGGGGTACCGATTGGACCTAGTGTGAGGGTTATGTTGAGGGCTAGGCTTAGAGATCCGGTTAGGGTTCTCATTGGACCTACGGTTAGGGTTAGGTTGAGGGCTAGTGTTAGAGATCCAGTTAGGGTTACGATTGGACCTAGGGTTAGCGTTATGTTGAGGGCTAGGGTTAGAGATCCGGTTGGGGTACCGATTGGACCTAGGGTGAGGGTAATGTTGAGGGCTAGGCTTAGAGATCCGGTTAGGGTTCCGATTGGACCTAGGGTTAGGGTTATGTTGAGGGCTAGGGATAGAGATCCGGTTAGGGTTCCGATTGGACCTAGGGTTAGGGTTATGTTGAGGGCTAGGGTTAGAGATCCGATTAGGGTTCCGATTTGACCTAGGGTTAAGGTTATGTAGAGTGCTAGTGTTAGAGATCCCGTTAGGGTTACGATTGGACCTAGGGTTAGGATCATGTTCAGGGCTAGGGTTCGACATCCGGTTAGGGTTCCGATTGGACCTAGGTTTAGGGTTATTTTGAGAGCGAGGGATAAATTTCCGGTTAGTGTTCCGATTGGACCTAGGGTTAGGGTTTTGTTGAGGGCTAGGGTTAGAGATCCGGTTATGGTTACGATTGGACTTAGGGTTAGGGTTATGTTGAGGGCTAGGGTTAGAAATCCGGTTAGTGTTGCGATTGGACCTAGGGTTAGGGTTATGTTGAGGGCTAGGGTTAGAAATCCGGTTAGGGTTCCGATTGGACCTAGGGTTAGAGTTATGTTGAGGGCTAGGTTTAGAGATCCGGTTAGGGTTCCGATTGCACCTAGGGATAGGGTTATGTTGAGGGCTAGGGTTAGAGATCCGGTTAGGGTTCCGATTGGACCTAGGGTTAGGGTTATGTTGAGGGCTAGGGTTAGAGATCCGGTTAGGGTTCCGATTGGACCTAGGGTTAGGGTTATGTTGAGGGCTAGGCTCAGAGATCCGGTTAGGGTTCCCTTTGGACCTAGGGTTAGGGTTAGGTTGAGGGCTACTGTTAGACATCCAGTTAGGGTTACGATTGGACCTTGGGTTAGGGTTATGTTGAGGGATAGGGTTAGAGATCCTTTTAGGGTTACGATTGGACCTAGGGTTAGGGTTATGTTGACGGCTAGGGTGAGAGATCCGGTAAGGTTTCCGATTGGACGTAGGGTTAGGGTTATATTGAGGGCTAGGTTTAGAGATCCGGTTATGGTTACGATTGGACCTAGGGTTAGGGTTATGTTGAGGGCTAGGGTTAGAGATCCGGTTAGGGTTTCGAATGGACCTAGGGTTAGGGGTATGTTGAGGGCTATGGTTACAGATACGGTTAGCGTTCTGATTGGACCTAT
The DNA here is from genome assembly GCF_054644295.1 of Miniopterus natalensis. NCBI lineage: Eukaryota > Metazoa > Chordata > Mammalia > Chiroptera > Miniopteridae > Miniopterus > Miniopterus natalensis. The sequence continues at coordinate 440,785 of NW_028269986.1, forward strand.
GTTTAGGGTTATGTTGAGGGCTAGGGTTAGAGATCAGGTTAGGGTTACGATTTGACCTAGGGTTAAACTTATGTAGAGGGCTAGTGTTAGAGATCCCGTTAGGGTTACGATTGGACCTAGGGTTAGGGTTGTGTTGAGGGCTAGGGTTAGAGATCCGATTACGGTTCCGATTGACCTAGGGTTAGGGTTATGTACAGGGCTAGCGATAGAGATCCCCATAGGGTTCCGATTGGACCTAGGGTTAGGGTTATGTTGATGGCTAGGTTTAGAGATCCAGTTAGGGTTCCGACTGGACCTAGGGTTAGGGTTATGTTGAGGGCTAGTGTTAGAGATCAGATTAGGGTTCCGATTGGACCTAGGGTTAGGGTTATGTTGAAGGCTAGGGTTAGAGATCCAGTTAGGGTTCCGATGGGACCTAGGGTTAGGGTTATGTTGACGGCTAGGGTTAGAGATCCGTTTAGTGTTACGATTTGACCTAGGGTTAGGGTTATGTGTAGGGCTAGGGTTAGAGATCCCGTTAGGGTTACGATTGGACCTAGGGTTAGGGTTATGTTGAAGGCTATGTTTAGAGATCCAGTTATGGTTCCGATTTCATCTAGGGTTAGGGTTATGTTGAGGGCTAGTGTTAGAGATCCGGTTAGGTTTCCGATTGACCTGGGATTAGGGTTATGTTGAGGGCTAGGGTTAGAGATCAGGTTAGGGTTCCGATTGGACCTAGGGTTAGGATTATGTTGAGGGCTAGTGTTAGAGATCCCGTTAGGGTTACGATTGGTCCTAGGGTTAGGGTTATGTTCAAGGCTATGTTTAGAGATCCAGTTAGGGTTCCGATTGGACCTAGGGTTAGGGTTATGTTGAGGGCTAGGTTTAGAGATCCGGTTAGGGTTCCGATTGGACCTAGGGTTAGGGTTATGTTGAGGGGTAGGGTTAGAGATCCGGTTAGGGTTCCGATTGGACCTAGGGTTAGGATTATGTTGAGGGCTAGTGTTAGAGATCCCGTTAGGGTTACGATTGGACCTAGGGTTAGGGTTATGTTGAGGGCTAGTGTTAGAGATCCGGTTATGGTTACGATTTGACCAAGGGTTAGGGTTATGTTGAGGGCTAGGATTAGAGATCTGGTTTGGGTTCCCATTGGACATAGGGTTAGGGTTATGTTGAGGGCTAGCGTTAGAGATCCGGTTTGGGTTTCCATTGGACATAGGGTTAGGGTTATGTTGAGGGCTAGGGTTAGAGATCCGGTTAGGGTTCCGATTGGACCAAGGGTTAGGGTTATGTTGAGGGCTAGGGTTAGAGATCCGGTTAGGGTTCCGATTGGACATAGGGTTAGGGTTATGTTGAGGGCTAGGGTTAGAGATCCGGTTAGGGTTCCGATTGGACATTGGGTTAGGGTTATGTTGAGGGCTAGGGTTAGAAATCCGGTTAGGGTTCCGATTGGACCTAGGGTTAGGGTTATGTTGAGGGCTAGGGTTAGAGATCCGGTTAGTGTTCCGATTGGACCTAGGGTTAGGGTTATGTTCAGGGCTAGGGTTAGAGATCCGGTTAGGGTTCCGATTGGACCTAGGGTTAAGATTATGTTGAGGGCTAGGGTTAGACATCCGGTTAGGGTTCCGATTGGACCTAGGGTTAGGGTTATGTGGAGGGCTAGGGTTAGAGATCCGGTTAGGGTTCCGATTGGACCTAGGGTGAGGGTTATGTTGAGGGCTAGGCTTAGAGATCCGGTTAGAATTCCCATTGGACCTAGGGTTAGGGTTAGGTTGAGGGCTAGTGTTAGAGATCCAGTTAGGGTTCCGATTGGACCTAGGGTGAGGGTAATGTTGAGGGCTAGGCTTAGAGATCCGGTTAGGGTTCCGATTGGACCTAGGGTTAATGTTATGTTGAGGGCTAGGGTTAGAGATCCGGTTAGGGTACGAATTGGACCTAGCGTTAGGGTTATGTTGAGGGCTAGAGTTAGAGATCCGGTTAGGAATCCGATTGGACCTAGGGTTAGGGTTATGTTGAGGGCTAGGGTTAGAGATCCGGTTAGGGTTACGATTTGACCTAGGGTTAACCTTATGTAGAGGGCTAGTGTTTGAGATCCCGTTAGGGTTACGATTGGACCTAGGGTTAGGGTTATGTGGAAGGCTATGTTTAGAGATCCAGTTAGGGTTCCGATTTGACCTAGCATTAGGGTTGTGTTGAGGGCTAGGGTTAGAGATCCGATTACGGTTCCGATTGACCTAGGGTTAGGGTTATGTACAGGGCTAGGGATAGAGATCCCCATAGGGTTCCGATTGGACCTAAGGTTAGGGTTATGTTGATGGCTAGGTTTAGAGATCCAGTTAGGGTTCCGACTGGACCTAGGGTTAGGGTTATGTTGAGGGCTAGTGTTAGAGATCAGATTAGGGTTCCGATTGGACCTAGGGTTAGGGTTATGTTGAGGGCTAGGGTTAGAGATCCAGTTAGGGTTCCGATTGGACCTAGGGTTAGGATTATGTTGAGGGCTAGGGTTAGAGATCCGTTTAGTGTTACGATTTGACCTAGGGTTAGGGTTATGTGGAGGGCTAGGGTTAGAGATCCCGTTAGGGTTACGATTGGACCTAGGGTTAGGGTTATGTTGAAGGCTATGTTTAGAGATCCAGTTATGGTTCCGATTTGATCTAGGGTTAGGGTTATGTTGAGGGCTAGGGTTAGAGATCCGGTTAGGGTTCCGATTGACCTAGGATTAGGGTTATGTTGAGGGCTAGGGTTAGAGATCAGATTAGGGTTCCGATTGCACCTAGGGTTAGGATTATGTTGAGGGCTAGTGTTAGAGATCCCGTTAGGGTTACGATTGGTCCTAGGGTTAGGGTTATGTTCAAGGCTATGTTTAGAGATCCAGTTATGGTTCCGATTTGATCTAGGGTTAGTGTTATGTTGAGGGCTAGGGTTAGAGATCCAGTTAGGGTTACGATTGGACCTATGGTTAGGGTTATGTTGAGGGTTAGGGTTAGAGATCCGGTTAGGGTTCCGAATGGACCTAGGGTTAGGGTTATGTTGAGGGCTAGGTTTAGAGATCCGGTTAGGGTTCCGATTGCACCTAGGGATAGGGTTATGTTGAGGGCTAGGGTTAGAGATCCGGTTAGGGTTCCGATTGGACCTAGGGTTAGGGTTATGTTGAGGGCTAGGGTTAGAGATCCGGTTAGGGTTCCGATTGGACCTAGGGTTAGGGTTATGTTGAGGGCTAGGCCCAGAGATCCGGTTAGGGTTCCCTTTGGACCTAGGGTTAGGGTTAGGTTGAGGGCTACTGTTAGACATCCAGTTAGGGTTACGATTGGACCTTGGGTTAGGGTTATGTTGAGGGATAGGGTTAGAGATCCTTTTAGGGTTACGATTGGACCTAGGGTTAGGGTTATGTTGACGGCTAGGGTGAGAGATCCGGTAAGGTTTCCGATTGGACGTAGGGTTAGGGTTATATTGAGGGCTAGGTTTAGAGATCCGGTTATGGTTACGATTGGACCTAGGGTTAGGGTTATGTTGAGGGCTAGGGTTAGAGATCCGGTTAGGGTTTCGAATGGACCTAGGGTTAGGGGTATGTTGAGGGCTATGGTTACAGATACGGTTAGCGTTCTGATTGGACCTATGTTTAGGGTTATGTTGAGGGCTAGGGTTAGAGATCAGGTTAGGGTTACGATTTGACCTAGGGTTAAACTTATGTAGAGGGCTAGTGTTAGAGATCCCGTTAGGGTTACGATTGGACCTAGGGTTAGGGTTGTGTTGAGGGCTAGGGTTAGAGATCCGATTACGGTTCCGATTGACCTAGGGTTAGGGTTATGTACAGGGCTAGCGATAGAGATCCCCATAGGGTTCCGATTGGACCTAGGGTTAGGGTTATGTTGATGGCTAGGTTTAGAGATCCAGTTAGGGTTCCGACTGGACCTAGGGTTAGGGTTATGTTGAGGGCTAGTGTTAGAGATCAGATTAGGGTTCCGATTGGACCTAGGGTTAGGGTTATGTTGAAGGCTAGGGTTAGAGATACAGTTAGGGTTCCGATGGGACCTAGGGTTAGGGTTATGTTGACGGCTAGGGTTAGAGATCCGTTTAGTGTTACGATTTGACCTAGGGTTAGGGTTATGTGTAGGGCTAGGGTTAGAGATCCCGTTAGGGTTACGATTGGACCTAGGGTTAGGGTTATGTTGAAGGCTATGTTTAGAGATCCAGTTATGGTTCCGATTTCATCTAGGGTTAGGGTTATGTTGAGGGCTAGTGTTAGAGATCCGGTTAGGTTTCCGATTGACCTGGGATTAGGGTTATGTTGAGGGCTAGGGTTAGAGATCAGGTTAGGGTTCCGATTGGACCTAGGGTTAGGATTATGTTGAGGGCTAGTGTTAGAGATCCCGTTAGGGTTACGATTGGTCCTAGGGTTAGGGTTATGTTCAAGGCTATGTTTAGAGATCCAGTTAGGGTTCCGATTGGACCTAGGGTTAGGGTTATGTTGAGGGCTAGGTTTAGAGATCCGGTTAGGGTTCCGATTGGACCTAGGGTTAGGGTTATGTTGAGGGGTAGGGTTAGAGATCCGGTTAGGGTTCCGATTGGACCTAGGGTTAGGATTATGTTGAGGGCTAGTGTTAGAGATCCCGTTAGGGTTACGATTGGACCTAGGGTTAGGGTTATGTTGAGGGCTAGTGTTAGAGATCCGGTTATGGTTACGATTTGACCAAGGGTTAGGGTTATGTTGAGGGCTAGGATTAGAGATCTGGTTTGGGTTCCCATTGGACATAGGGTTAGGGTTATGTTGAGGGCTAGCGTTAGAGATCCGGTTTGGGTTTCCATTGGACATAGGGTTAGGGTTATGTTGAGGGCTAGGGTTAGAGATCCGGTTAGGGTTCCGATTGGACATAGGGTTAGGGTTATGTTGAGGGCTAGGGTTAGAGATCCGGTTAGGGTTCCGATTGGACATTGGGTTAGGGTTATGTTGAGGGCTAGGGTTAGAAATCCGGTTAGGGTTCCGATTGGACCTAGGGTTAGGGTTATGTTGAGGGCTAGGGTTAGAGATCCGGTTAGTGTTCCGATTGGACCTAGGGTTAGGGTTATGTTCAGGGCTAGGGTTAGAGATCCGGTTAGGGTTCCGATTGGACCTAGGGTTAAGATTATGTTGAGGGCTAGGTTTAGACATCCGGTTAGGGTTCCGATTGGACCTAGGGTTAGGGTTATGTGGAGGGCTAGGGTTAGAGATCCGGTTAGGGTTCCGATTGGACCTAGGGTGAGGGTTATGTTGAGGGCTAGGCTTAGAGATCCGGTTAGAATTCCCATTGGACCTAGGGTTAGGGTTAGGTTGAGGGCTAGTGTTAGAGATCCAGTTAGGGTTCCGATTGGACCTAGGGTGAGGGTAATGTTGAGGGCTAGGCTTAGAGATCCGGTTAGGGTTCCGATTGGACCTAGGGTTAATGTTATGTTGAGGGCTAGGGTTAGAGATCCGGTTAGGGTACGAATTGGACCTAGCGTTAGGGTTATGTTGAGGGCTAGAGTTAGAGATCCGGTTAGGAATCCGATTGGACCTAGGGTTAGGGTTATGTTGAGGGCTAGGGTTAGAGATCCGGTTAGGGTTACGATTTGACCTAGGGTTAACCTTATGTAGAGGGCTAGTGTTTGAGATCCCGTTAGGGTTACGATTGGACCTAGGGTTAGGGTTATGTGGAAGGCTATGTTTAGAGATCCAGTTAGGGTTCCGATTTGACCTAGCGTTAGGGTTGTGTTGAGGGCTAGGGTTAGAGATCCGATTACGGTTCCGATTGACCTAGGGTTAGGGTTATGTACAGGGCTAGGGATAGAGATCCCCATAGGGTTCCGATTGGACCTAAGGTTAGGGTTATGTTGATGGCTAGGTTTAGAGATCCAGTTAGGGTTCCGACTGGACCTAGGGTTAGGGTTATGTTGAGGGCTAGTGTTAGAGATCAGATTAGGGTTCCGATTGGACCTAGGGTTAGGGTTATGTTGAGGGCTAGGGTTAGAGATCCAGTTAGGGTTCCGATTGGACCTAGGGTTAGGATTATGTTGAGGGCTAGGGTTAGAGATCCGTTTAGTGTTACGATTTGACCTAGGGTTAGGGTTATGTGGAGGGCTAGGGTTAGAGATCCCGTTAGGGTTACGATTGGACCTAGGGTTAGGGTTATGTTGAAGGCTATGTTTAGAGATCCAGTTATGGTTCCGATTTGATCTAGGGTTAGGGTTATGTTGAGGGCTAGGGTTAGAGATCAGATTAGGGTTCCGATTGCACCTAGGGTTAGGATTATGTTGAGGGCTAGTGTTAGAGATCCCGTTAGGGTTACGATTGGTCCTAGGGTTAGGGTTATGTTCAAGGCTATGTTTAGAGATCCAGTTATGGTTCCGATTTGATCTAGGGTTAGGTTTATGTTGAGGGCTAGGGTTAGAGATCCAGTTAGGGTTACGATTGGACCTATGGTTAGGGTTATGTTGAGGGTTAGGGTTAGAGATCCGGTTAGGGTTCCGAATGGACCTAGGGTTAGGGTTATGTTGAGGGCTAGGGTTAGAGATCCGGTTAGGGTTCTGATTGGACCTAGGGTTAGGGTTTTGTTGAGTGCTAGGGTTAGAGATCCGGTTAGGGTTCCGATTGGACCTAGGGTTAGGGTTATGTTGAGGGCTAGAGTTAGAGATCTGGTTACTGTTACCATTGGACCTAGGGTTAGGGTTATGTTGAGGGCTAGGGTTAGAGATCCGGTTAGGGTTCCGATTGGACCTAGGGTTAGGGTTATGTTGAGGGGTAGGGTTAGAGATCCGGTTAGGTTTCCGATTGGACCTAGGGTTAGGGTGATGTTGAGGGGTAGGCTTAGAGATCCGGTTAGGGTTCCCTTTGGACCTAGGGTTAGGGTTAGGTTGAGGGCTACTGTTAGAGATCCAGTTAGGGTTACAATTGGACCTAGGGTTAGGGTTATGTTGACGGCTAGGGTGAGAGATCCGGTAAGGTTTCCGATTGGATGTAGGTTTAGGGTTATATTGAGGGCTAGGGTTAGAGATCAGGTTATGGTTACGATTGGACCTAGGGTTAGGGTTATGTTGAGGGCTAGGGTTAGAGATCCGGTTAGCGTTACGATTGGACCTAGGGTTAGGGTTATGTTGAGGGCTAGGGTTAGAGATCCGGTTAGGGTTCCGATTGGACCTAGGGTTAGAGTTATGTTGAGGGCTAGGGTTAGAGATCCGGTTAGGATTCCCATTGGACCTAGGGTTAGGGTTAGGTTGAGGGCTAGTGTTAGAGATCCAGTTAGGGTTACGATTGGACCTAGGGTTAGGGTTATGTTGAGGGATAGGCTTAGAGATCCTTTTAGGGTTACGATTGGGCCTAGGGTTAGGGTTATGTTGAGGGCTAGGGTTAGAGATCCGGTTAGGGTTCCGAATGGACCTAGGGTTAGGGTTATGTTGAGGGCTAGGGTTAGAGATCAGGTTAGTGTTGCGATTGGACATAGGGTTAGGGTTATGTTGAGGGCTAGGGTTAGAGATCCGGTTAGCGTCACGATTGGACCTAGAGTTAGGGTTATGTTGAGGGCTAGGGTTAGAGATCCGGTTAGTGTTGCGATTGGACCTAGGGTTAGGGTTATGTTGGGGGCTAGGGTTAGAGATCCGGTTAGGGTTCCGATTGGACCTAGGGTTAGAGTTATGTTGAGGGCTAGGGTTAGAGATCCGGTTAGGGTTCCGATTGCACCTAGGGATAGGGTTATGTTGAGGGCTAGGGTTAGAGATCCGGTTAGGGTTCCGATTGGACCTAGTGTTAGGGTTATGTTGAGGGCTAGGGTTAGAGATTCGGTTAGGGTTCCGATTGGACCTAGGGTTAGGGTTATGTTGAGGGCTAGGGTTAGAGATCCGGTTAGCGTTACGATTGGACCTAGGGTTAGGGTTATGTTGAGGGCTAGGGTTAGAGATCCGGTTAGCGTTACGATTGGACCTAGGGTTAGGGTTATTTGGAGGGCTAGGGTTAGAGATCCGGTTAGGGTTCCGATTGGACCTAGGGTGAGGGTTATGTTGAGGGCTAGAGTTAGAGATCCGGTTAGGGTTCCGATTGGACCTAGGGTGAGGGTAATGTTGAGGGCTAGGCTTAGAGATCCGGTTAGGGTTCCGATTGGACCTAGGGTTAATGTTATGTTGAGGGCTAGGGTTAGAGATCCGGGTAGGGTACGAATTCGACCTAGCGTTAGGGTTATGTTGAGGGCTAGAGTTAGAGATCCGGTTAGGAATCCGATTGGACCTAGGGTTAGGGTTATGTTGAGGGCTAGGGTTAGAGATCCGGTTAGGGTTACGATTTGACCTAGGGTTAACCTTATGTAGAGGGCTAGTGTTTGAGATCCCGTTAGGGTTACGATTGGACCTAGGGTTAGGGTTATGTGGAAGGCTATGTTTAGAGATCCAGTTAGGGTTCCGATTTGACCTAGCGTTAGGGTTGTGTTGAGGGCTAGGGTTAGAGATCCGATTAAGGTTCCGATTGACCTAGGGTTAGGGTTATGTACAGGGCTAGGGATAGAGATCCCCATAGGGTTCCGATTGGACCTAAGGTTAGGGTTATGTTGATGGCTAGGTTTAGAGATCCAGTTAGGGTTCCGACTGGACCTAGGGTTAGGGTTATGTTGAGGGCTAGTGTTAGAGATCAGATTAGGGTTCCGATTGGACCTAGGGTTAGGGTTATGTTGAGGGCTAGGGTTAGAGATCCAGTTAGGGTTCCGATTGGACCTAGGGTTAGGGTTATGTTGAGGGCTAGGGTTAGAGATCCGTTTAGTGTTACGATTTGACCTAGGGTTAGGGTTATGTGGAGGGCTAGGGTTAGAGATCCCGTTAGGGTTCCGATTGGACCTAGGGTTAGGGTTATGTTGAAGGCTATGTTTAGAGATCCAGTTATGGTTCCGATTTGATCTAGGGTTAGGGTTATGTTGAGGGCTAGGGTTAGAGATCCGGTTAGGGTTCCGATTGACCTAGGATTAGGGTTATGTTGAGGGCTAGGGTTAGAGATCAGGTTAGGGTTCCGATTGCACCTAGGGTTAGGATTATGTTGAGGGCTAGGTTAGAGATCCCGTTAGGGTTACGATTGGTCCTAGGGTTAGGGTTATGTTCAAGGCTATGTTTAGAGATCCAGTTATGGTTCCGATTTGATCTAGGGTTAGGGTTATGTTGAGGGCTAGGGTTAGAGATACAGTTAGGGTTACGATTGGACCTATGGTTAGGGTAATGTTGAGGGTTAGGGTTAGAGATCCGGTTAGGGTTCCGAATGGACCTAGGGTTAGGGTTATGTTGAGGGCTAGGGTTAGAGATCCGGTTAGCGTTACGATTGGACCTAGGGTTAGGGTTATGTTGAGGGCTAGGGTTAGAGATCAGGTTAGGGTTCTGATTGGACCTAGGGTTAGGGTTTTGTTGAGTGCTAGGGTTAGAGATCCGGTTAGGGTTCCGATTGGACCTAGGGTTAGGGTTATGTTGAGGGCTAGAGTTAGAGATCTGGTTACTGTTACCATTGGACCTAGGGTTAGGGTTATGTTGAGGGCTAGGGTTAGAGATCCGGTTAGGGTTCCGATTGGACCTAGGGTTAGCGTTATGTTGAGGGGTAGGGTTAGAGATCCGGTTAGGTTTCCGATTGGACCTAGGGTTAGGGTGATGTTGAGGGGTAGGCTTAGAGATCCGGTTAGGGTTCCCTTTGGACCTAGGGTTAGGGTTAGGTTGAGGGCTACTGTTAGAGATCCAGTTAGGGTTACGATTGGACCTAGGGTTAGGGTTATGTTGACGGCTAGGGTGAGAGATCCGGTAAGGTTTCCGATTGGAAGTAGGTTTAGGGTTATATTGAGGGCTAGGGTTAGAGATCAGGTTATGGTTACGATTGGACCTAGGGTTAGGGTTATGTTGAGGGCTAGGGTTAGAGATCCGGTTAGGGTTCCGATTGGACCTAGGGTTAGGGTTATGTTGAGGGCTAGGGTTAGAGATCCAGTTAGGGTTCCGATTGGACCTAGGGTTAGGATTATGTTGAGGGCTAGGGTTAGAGATCCGTTTAGTGTTACGATTTGACCTAGGGTTAGGGTTATGTGGAGGGCTAGGGTTAGAGATCCCGTTAGGGTTACGATTGGACCTAGGGTTAGGGTTATGTTGAAGGCTATGTTTAGAGATCCAGTTATGGTTCCGATTTGATCTAGGGTTAGGGTTATGTTGAGGGCTAGGGTTAGAGATCAGATTAGGGTTCCGATTGCACCTAGGGTTAGGATTATGTTGAGGGCTAGTGTTAGAGATCCCGTTAGGGTTACGATTGGTCCTAGGGTTAGGGTTATGTTCAAGGCTATGTTTAGAGATCCAGTTATGGTTCCGATTTGATCTAGGGTTAGGGTTATGTTGAGGGCTAGGGTTAGAGATCCAGTTAGGGTTACGATTGGACCTATGGTTAGGGTTATGTTGAGGGTTAGGGTTAGAGATCCGGTTAGGGTTCCGAATGGACCTAGGGTTAGGGTTATGTTGAGGGCTAGGGTTAGAGATCCGGTTAGGGTTCTGATTGGACCTAGGGTTAGGGTTTTGTTGAGTGCTAGGGTTAGAGATCCGGTTAGGGTTCCGATTGGACCTAGGGTTAGGGTTATGTTGAGGGCTAGAGTTAGAGATCTGGTTACTGTTACCATTGGACCTAGGGTTAGGGTTATGTTGAGGGCTAGGGTTAGAGATCCGGTTAGGGTTCCGATTGGACCTAGGGTTAGGGTTATGTTGAGGGGTAGGGTTAGAGATCCGGTTAGGTTTCCGATTGGACCTAGGGTTAGGGTGATGTTGAGGGGTAGGCTTAGAGATCCGGTTAGGGTTCCCTTTGGACCTAGGGTTAGGGTTAGGTTGAGGGCTACTGTTAGAGATCCAGTTAGGGTTACAATTGGACCTAGGGTTAGGGTTATGTTGACGGCTAGGGTGAGAGATCCGGTAAGGTTTCCGATTGGATGTAGGTTTAGGGTTATATTGAGGGCTAGGGTTAGAGATCAGGTTATGGTTACGATTGGACCTAGGGTTAGGGTTATGTTGAGGGCTAGGGTTAGAGATCCGGTTAGCGTTACGATTGGACCTAGGGTTAGGGTTATGTTGAGGGCTAGGGTTAGAGATCCGGTTAGGGTTCCGATTGGACCTAGGGTTAGAGTTATGTTGAGGGCTAGGGTTAGAGATCCGGTTAGGATTCCCATTGGACCTAGGGTTAGGGTTAGGTTGAGGGCTAGTGTTAGAGATCCAGTTAGGGTTACGATTGGACCTAGGGTTAGGGTTATGTTGAGGGATAGGCTTAGAGATCCTTTTAGGGTTACGATTGGGCCTAGGGTTAGGGTTATGTTGAGGGCTAGGGTTAGAGATCCGGTTAGGGTTCCGAATGGACCTAGGGTTAGGGTTATGTTGAGGGCTAGGGTTAGAGATCAGGTTAGTGTTGCGATTGGACATAGGGTTAGGGTTATGTTGAGGGCTAGGGTTAGAGATCCGGTTAGCGTCACGATTGGACCTAGAGTTAGGGTTATGTTGAGGGCTAGGGTTAGAGATCCGGTTAGTGTTGCGATTGGACCTAGGGTTAGGGTTATGTTGGGGGCTAGGGTTAGAGATCCGGTTAGGGTTCCGATTGGACCTAGGGTTAGAGTTATGTTGAGGGCTAGGGTTAGAGATCCGGTTAGGGTTCCGATTGCACCTAGGGATAGGGTTATGTTGAGGGCTAGGGTTAGAGATCCGGTTAGGGTTCCGATTGGACCTAGTGTTAGGGTTATGTTGAGGGCTAGGGTTAGAGATTCGGTTAGGGTTCCGATTGGACCTAGGGTTAGGTTTATGTTGAGGGCTAGGGTTAGAGATCCGGTTAGCGTTACGATTGGACCTAGGGTTAGGGTTATGTTGAGGGCTAGGGTTAGAGATCCGGTTAGCGTTACGATTGGACCTAGGGTTAGGGTTATTTGGAGGGCTAGGGTTAGAGATCCGGTTAGGGTTCCGATTGGACCTAGGGTGAGGGTTATGTTGAGGGCTAGAGTTAGAGATCCGGTTAGGGTTCCGATTGGACCTAGGGTGAGGGTAATGTTGAGGGCTAGGCTTAGAGATCCGGTTAGGGTTCCGATTGGACCTAGGGTTAATGTTATGTTGAGGGCTAGGGTTAGAGATCCGGGTAGGGTACGAATTGGACCTAGCGTTAGGGTTATGTTGAGGGCTAGAGTTAGAGATCCGGTTAGGAATCCGATTGGACCTAGGGTTAGGGTTATGTTGAGGGCTAGGGTTAGAGATCCGGTTAGGGTTACGATTTGACCTAGGGTTAACCTTATGTAGAGGGCTAGTGTTTGAGATCCCGTTAGGGTTACGATTGGACCTAGGGTTAGGGTTATGTGGAAGGCTATGTTTAGAGATCCAGTTAGGGTTCCGATTTGACCTAGCGTTAGGGTTGTGTTGAGGGCTAGCGTTAGAGATCCGATTAAGGTTCCGATTGACCTAGGGTTAGGGTTATGTACAGGGCTAGGGATAGAGATCCCCATAGGGTTCCGATTGGACCTAAGGTTAGGGTTATGTTGATGGCTAGGTTTAGAGATCCAGTTAGGGTTCCGACTGGACCTAGGGTTAGGGTTATGTTGAGGGCTAGTGTTAGAGATCAGATTAGGGTTCCGATTGGACCTAGGGTTAGGGTTATGTTGAGGGCTAGGGTTAGAGATCCAGTTAGGGTTCCGATTGGACCTAGGGTTAGGGTTATGTTGAGGGCTAGGGTTAGAGATCCGTTTAGTGTTACGATTTGACCTAGGGTTAGGGTTATGTGGAGGGCTAGGGTTAGAGATCCCGTTAGGGTTCCGATTGGACCTAGGGTTAGGGTTATGTTGAAGGCTATGTTTAGAGATCCAGTTATGGTTCCGATTTGATCTAGGGTTAGGGTTATGTTGAGGGCTAGGGTTAGAGATCCGGTTAGGGTTCCGATTGACCTAGGATTAGGGTTATGTTGAGGGCTAGGGTTAGAGATCAGGTTAGGGTTCCGATTGCACCTAGGGTTAGGATTATGTTGAGGGCTAGGTTAGAGATCCCGTTAGGGTTACGATTGGTCCTAGGGTTAGGGTTATGTTCAAGGCTATGTTTAGAGATCCAGTTATGGTTCCGATTTGATCTAGGGTTAGGGTTATGTTGAGGGCTAGGGTTAGAGATCCAGTTAGGGTTACGATTGGACCTATGGTTAGGGTAATGTTGAGGGTTAGGGTTAGAGATCCGGTTAGGGTTCCGAATGGACCTAGGGTTAGGGTTATGTTGAGGGCTAGGGTTAGAGATCCGGTTAGCGTTACGATTGGACCTAGGGTTAGGGTTATGTTGAGGGCTAGGGTTAGAGATCAGGTTAGGGTTCTGATTGGACCTAGGGTTAGGGTTTTGTTGAGTGCTAGGGTTAGAGATCCGGTTAGGGTTCCGATTGGACCTAGGGTTAGGGTTATGTTGAGGGCTAGAGTTAGAGATCTGGTTACTGTTACCATTGGACCTAGGGTTAGGGTTATGTTGAGGGCTGGGTTAGAGATCCGGTTAGGGTTCCGATTGGACCTAGGGTTAGGGTTATGTTGAGGGGTAGGGTTAGAGATCCGGTTAGGTTTCCGATTGGACCTAGGGTTAGGGTGATGTTGAGGGGTAGGCTTAGAGATCCGGTTAGGGTTCCCTTTGGACCTAGGGTTAGGGTTAGGTTGAGGGCTACTGTTAGAGATCCAGTTAGGGTTACGATTGGACCTAGGGTTAGGGTTATGTTGACGGCTAGGATGAGAGATCCGGTAAGGTTTCCGATTGGAAGTAGGTTTAGGGTTATATTGAGGGCTAGGGTTAGAGATCAGGTTATGGTTACGATTGGACCTAGGGTTAGGGTTATGTTGAGGGCTAGGGTTAGAGATCCGGTTAGGGTTCCGATTGGACCTAGGGTTAGAGTTATGTTGAGGGCTAGGTTTAGAGATCCTGTTAGGATTCCCATTGGACCTAGGGTTAGGGTTAGGTTGAGGGCTAGTGTTAGAGATCCAGTTAGGGTTACGATTGGACCTAGGGTTAGGGTTATGTTGAGGGATAGGCTTAGAGATCCTTTTAGGGTTACGATTGGGCCTAGGGTTAGGGTTATGTTGAGGGCTAGGGTTAGAGATCCGGTTAGGGTTCCGAATGGACCTAGGGTTAGGGTTATGTTGAGGGCTAGGGTTAGAGATCAGGTTAGTGTTGCGATTGGACATAGGGTTAGGGTTATGTTGAGGGCTAGGGTTAGAGATCCGGTTAGCGTCACGATTGGACCTAGAGTTAGGGTTATGTTGAGGGCTAGGGTTAGAGATCCGGTTAGTGTTGCGATTGGACCTAGGGTTAGGGTTATGTTGAGGGCTAGGGTTAGAGATCCGGTTAGGGTTCCGATTGGACCTAGGGTTAGAGTTATGTTGAGGGCTAGGGTTAGAGATCCGGTTAGGGTTCCGATTGCACCTAGGGATAGGGTTATGTTGAGGGCTAGGGTTAGAGATCCGGTTAGCGTTACGATTGCACCTAGGGTTAGGGTTATGTTGAGGGCTAGGGTTAGAGATCCGGTTAGCGTAACGATTGGACCTAGGGTTAGGGTTATGTGGAGGGCTAGGGTTAGAGATCCGGTAAGGGTTCCGATTGGACCTAGGGTTAGGATTATGTTGAGGGCTAGTGTTAGAGAATCCGTTAGGGTTACGATTGGTCCTAGGGTTAGGGTTATGTTCAAGGCTATGTTTAGAGATCCAGTTATGGTTCCGATTTGATCTAGGGTTAGGGTTATGTTGAGGGCTAGGATTAGAGATCCAGTTAGGGTTACGATTGGACCTATGGTTAGGGTTATGTTGAGGGTTAGGGTTAGAGATCCGGTTAGGGTTCCGAATGGACCTAGGGTTAGGGTTATGTTGAGGGCTAGGGTTAGAGATCCGGTTAGGGTTACGATTGGACCTAGGGTTAGGGTTATGTTGAGGGCTAGGGTTAGAGATCAGATTAGGGTTCCGATTGGACCTAGGGTTAGGGTTATGTTGAGGGCTAGGTTTAGAGATCCAGTTAGGGTTCCGACTGGACCTAGGGTTAGGGTTATGTTGAGGGCTAGTGTTCGAGATCAGATTAGGGTTCCGATTGGACCTAGGGTTAGGGTTATGTTGAGGGCTAGGGTTAGAGATCCAGTTAGGGTTCCGATTGGACCTAGGGTTAGGGTTATGTTGAGGGCTAGGGTTAGAGATCCGTTTAGTGTTACGATTTGACCTAGGGTTAGGGTTATGTGGAGGGCTAGGGTTAGAGATCCCGTTAGGGTTACGATTGGACCTAGGGTTAGGGTTATGTTGAAGGCTATGTTTAGAGATCCAGTTATGGTTCCGATTTGATCTAGGGTTAGGGTTATGTTGAGGGCTAGGGTTAGAGATCCGGTTAGGGTTCCGATTGACCTAGGATTAGGGTTATGTTGAGGGCTAGGGTTAGAGATCAGGTTAGGGTTCCGATTGCACATAGGGTTAGGATTATGTTGAGGGCTAGTGTTAGAGATCCCGTTAGGGTTACGATTGGTCCTAGGGTTAGGGTTATGTTCAAGGCTATGTTTAGAGATCCAGTTATGGTTCCGATTTGATCTAGGGTTAGGGTTATGTTGAGGGCTAGGGTTAGAGATCCAGTTAGGGTTACGATTGGACCTATGGTTAGGGTTATGTTGAGGGTTAGGTTTAGAGATCCGGTTATGGTTTCGAATGGACCTAGGGTTAGGGTTATGTTGAGGGCTAGGGTTAGAGATCCGGTTAGGGTTACGATTGGACCTAGGGTTAGGGTTATGTTGAGGGCTAGGGTTAGAGATCAGGTTAGGGTTCTGATTGGACCTAGGGTTAGGGTTTTGTTGAGTGCTAGGGTTAGAGATCCAGTTAGGGTTCCGATTGGACCTAGGGTTAGGGTTATGTTGAGGGCTAGGGTTAGATCCGATTAGGGTTCCGATTTGACCTACGGTTAAGGTTATGTAGAGGGCTAGTGTTAGAGATCCCCTTAGTGTTACGATTGGACCTAGGGTTAGGGTATTTTGATGGCTAGGTTTAGAGATCCAGTTAGGGTTCCGATTGGACCTAGGGTTAGGGTTATGTTGAGGGCTAGAGTTAGATATCTGGTTACTGTTACCATTGGACCTAGGGTAGGGTTATGTTGAGGGCTAGGGTTAGAGATCCGGTTACGGTTCCGATTGGACCTAGGGTTAGGGTTATGTTGAGGGGTAGGGTTAGAGATCCGGTTAGGTTTCCGATTGGACCTAGGGTTAGGGTTATGTTGAGGGCTAGGCTTAGTGATCCGGTTAGGGTTCCCTTTGGACCTAGGGTTAGGGTTAGGTTGAGGGCTACTGTTAGAGATCCATTTAGGGTTACGATTGGACCTAGGGTTAGGGTTATGTTGACGGCTAGGGTGAGAGATCCGGTAAGGTTTCCGATTGGAAGTAGGGTTAGGGTTATATTGAGGGCTAGGGTTAGAGATCAGGTTATGGTTACGATTGGACCTAGGGTTAGGGTTATGTTGAGGGCTAGGGTTAGAGATCAGGTTAGAGTTGCGATTGGACCTAGGGTTAGGGTTATGTTGAGGGCTAGGGTTAGAGATCCGGTTAGCGTTACGATTGGACCTAGGGTTAGGGTTATGTTGAGGGCTAGGGTTAGAGATCCGGTTAGTGTTGCGATTGGACCTAGGGTTAGGGTTATGTTGAGGGCTAGGGTTAGAGATCCGGTTAGGTTTCCGATTGGACCTAGGGTTAGAGTTATGTTGAGGGCTAGGGTTAGAGATCCGGTTAGGGTTCCGATTGCACCTAGGGATAGGGTTATGTTGAGGGCTAGGGTTAGAGATCCGTTTAGGGTTCCGATTGGACCTAGGGTTAGGGTTATGTTGAGGGCTAGGGTTAGAGATCCGGTTTGGGTTCCGATTGGACCTAGGGTTAGGGTTATGTTGAGGGCTAGGCTTAGAGATCCGGTGGGTTCCGATTGGACCTAGGGTTAGGGTTATGTTGAGGGCTAGGCTTAGAGATCCGGTTAGGGTTCCCTTTGGACCTAGGGTTAGGGTTAGGTTGAGGGCTACTGTTAGAGATCCAGTTAGGGTTACGATTGGACCTAGGGTTAGGGTTATGTTGAGGGATAGGGTTAGAGATCCTTTTAGGGTTACGATTGGACCTAGGGTTAGGGTTATGTTGACGGCTAGGGTGAGATCCGGTAAGGTTTCCGATTGGACGTAGGGTTAGGGTTATATTGAGGGCTAGGGTTAGAGATCCGGTTATGGTTACGATTGGACCTAGGGTTAGGGTTATGTTGAGGGCTAGGGTTGGAGATCCGGTTAGGGTTTCGAATGGACCTAGGGTTAGGGTTATGTTGAGGGCTAGGGTTAGAGATCCGGTTAGCGTTCTGATTGGACCTATGGTTAGGGTTATGTTGAGGGCTAGGGTTAGAGATCCGGTTAGGGTTCCGATTGGACCTAGGGTGAGGGTTATGTTGAGGGCTAGGCTTAGAGATCCGGTTAGAGTTCCGATTGAACCTAGGGTTAGGGTTATGTTGAGGGCTAGGATTAGAGATCCGGTTTGGGTTCCCATTGGACATAGGGTTAGGGTTATGTTGAGGGCTAGGGTTAGAGATCCGGTTAGGGTTCCGATTAAACCAAGGGTTAGGGTTATGTTGAGGGCTAGGGTTAGAGATCCGCTTAGGGTTCCGATTGGACCTAGGGTTAGGGTTATATTGAGGGCTAGGGTTAGAGATCCGGTTAGGGTTCCGATTGGACCTAGGGTTAGGGTTATGTTGAGGGCTAGGGTTAGAGATCCGGTTAGGGTTCCGATTGGACCTAAGGTTAGGGTTATGTTGAGGGCTAGGATTAGAGATCCGGTTAGGGTTCCGATTGGACATTGGGTTAGGGTTATGTTGAGGGCTAGGGTTAGAGATCCGGTTAGGGTTCCGATTGGACCTAGGGTTAGGGTTATGTTGAGGGCTAGGGATAGAGATCCGGTTAGTGTTCCGATTGGACCTAGGGTTAGGGTTACGTTCAGGGCTAGGGTTAGAGATCCGGTTAGGGTTCCGATTGGACCTAGGGTTAGGATTATGTTGAGGGCTAGGGTTAGAGATCCGATTAGGGTTCCGATTTGACCTAGGGTTAAGGTTATGTAGAGGTCTAGTGTTAGAGATCCCGTTAGGGTTACGACTGGACCTAGGGTTAGGATCATGTTCAGGGCTAGGGTTAGACATCTGGTTAGGATTCCGATTGGACCTAGATTTAGGGTTATGTTGAGAGCGAGGGATAAAGATCCGGTTAGGGTTCCGATTGGACCTAGGGTTAGGGTTATGTTGAGGGCTAGGGTTAGATATCCGGTTATGTTTACGATTGGAACTAGGGTTAGGGTTATGTTGAGGGCTAGGGTTAGAGATCCGGTTGTGTTCAGTTTGGACCTAGGGTTAGGGTTATGTTCAGGGCTAGGGTTAGAGATCCGGTTAGGGTTCCGATTGGACCTAGGGTTAGGATTATGTTGAGGGCTAGGTTTAGAGATCCGGTTGGGGTACCGATTGGACCTAGTGTGAGGGTTATGTTGAGGGCTAGGCTTAGAGATCCGGTTAGGGTTCTCATTGGACCTACGGTTAGGGTTAGGTTGAGGGCTAGTGTTAGAGATCCAGTTAGGGTTACGATTGGACCTAGGGTTAGGGTTATGTTGAGGGATAGGGTTAGAGATCCTTTTAGGGTTACGATTGGACCTAGGGTTAGGGATATGTTGAGGGCTAGGGTTAGAGATCCGCTTAGGGTTCCGATTGGACCTAGGGTTAGGGTTATATTGAGGGCTAGGGTTAGAGATCCGGTTATGGTTACGATTTGACCAAGGGTTAGGGTTATGTTGAGGGCTAGGATTAGAGATCTGGTTTGGGTTCCCATTGGACATGGGGTTAGGGTTATGTTGAGGGCTAGCGTTAGAGATCCGGTTTGGGTTCCCATTGGACATAGGGTTAGGGTTATGTTGAGGGCTAGGGTTAGAGATCCAGTTAGGGTTCCGATTGGACCAAGGGTAAGGGTTATGTTGAGGGCTAGGATTAGAGATCCGGTTTGGGTTCCCATTGGACATAGGGTTAGGGTTATGTTGAGGGCTAGGGTTAGAGATCCGGTTAGGGTTCCGATTGGACATTGGTTTAGGGTTATGTTGAGGGCTAGGGTTAGAAATCCGGTTAGGGTTCCGATTGGACCTAGGGTTAGGGTTATGTTGAGGGCTAGGGTTAGAGATCCGGTTAGTGTTCCGATTGGACCTAGGGTTAGTGTTATGTTCAGGGCTAGGGTTAGAGATCCGGTTAGGGTTCCGATTGGACCTAGGGTTAGGATTATGTTGAGGGCTAGGGTTAGAGATCCGGTTAGGGTTCCGATTGGACCTAGGGTTAGGGTTATGTGGAGGGCTAGGGTTAGAGATCCGGTTAGGGTTCCGATTGGACCTAGGGTGAGGGTTATGTTGAGGGCTAGGCTTAGAGATCCGGTTAGGATTCCCATTGGACCTAGGGTTAGGGTTAGGTTGAGGGCTAGTGTTAGAGATCCAGTTAGGGTTACGATTGGACCTAGGGTTAGGGTTATGTTGAGGGATAGGCTTAGAGATCCTTTTAGGGTTACGATTGGACCTAGGGTTAGGGTTATGTTGAGGGCTAGGGTTAGAGATCCGGATAGGGTTCCGAATGGACCTAGGGTTAGGGTTATGTTGAGGGCTAGGGTTAGAGATCCGGTTAGCGTTACGATTGGACCTAGGGTTAGGGTTATGTTGAGGGCTAGGGTTAGAGATCAGGTTAGTGTTGCGATTGGACCTAGGTTTAGGGTTATGTTGAGGGCTAGGGTTAGAGATCCGGTTAGCGTTACGATTGGACCTACGGTTAGGGTTATGTTGATGGCTAGGGTTAGAGATCCGGTTAGTGTTGCGATTGGACCTAGGGTTAGGGTTATGTTGAGGGCTAGGGTTAGAGATCCGGTTAGGGTTCCGATTGGACCTAGGGTTAGAGTTATGTTGAGGGCTAGGGTTAGAGATCCGGTTAGGGTTCCGATTGCACCTAGGGATAGGGTTATGTTGAGGGCTAGGGTTCGAGATCCGGTTAGGGTTCCGATTGGACCTAGGGTTAGGGTTATGTTGAGGGCTAGGGTTAGAGATCCGGTTAGGGTTCCGATTGGACCTAGGGTTAGGGTTATGTTGAGGGCTAGGCTTCCAGATCCGGTTAGGGTTCCCTTTGGACCTAGGGTTAGGGTTAGGTTGAGGGCTACTGTTAGAGATCCAGTTAGGGTTAAGATTGGACCCAGGGATAGGGTTATGTTGAGGGATAGGGTTAGAGATCCTTTTAGGGTTACGATTGGACCTAGGGTTAGGGTTATGTTGAGGGCTAGGGTTAGAGATCCGGTTAGGGTTTCGAATGGACCTAGGGTTAGGGTTATGTTGAGGGCTAGGGTTAGAGATCCGGTTAGCGTTCCGATTGGACCTATGGTTAGGGCTATGTTGAGGGCTAGGGTTAGAGATCAGGTTAGGGTTCCGATTGGACCTAGGGTTAGGTTTTTGTTGAGGGCTAGGTTTAGAGATCCGGTTAGGGTTCCGATTGGACCTAGGCTTAGGGTTATTTTGAGGGCTAGGGTTAGAGATCCGGTTAGGGTTCCGATTGGACCTAGGGTTAGGGTTATGTTGAGGGCTAGGGTTAGAGATCCGGTTAGGGTTTCGAATGGACCTATGGTTAGGGCTATGTTGAGGGCTAGGGTTAGAGATCCGGTTAGCGTTACGATTGGACCTAGGGTTAGGGTTATGTTGAGGGCTAGGGTTAGAGACCAGGTTAGGGTTCTGATTGGACCTAGGGTTAGGGTTATGTTGATGGCTAGGTTTAGAGATCCGGTTGGGGTACCGATTGGACCTAGTGTGAGGGTTATGTTGAGGGCTAGGCTTAGAGATCCGGTTAGGGTTCTCATTGGACCTACGGTTAGGGTTACGTTGAGGGCTAGTGTTAGATATCCAGTTAGGGTTACGATTGGACCTAGGGTTAGGGTTATGTTGAGGGCTAGAGTTAGAGATCCGGTTAGGGTTCCGATTGGACCTAGGGTGAGGGTAATGTTGAGGGCTAGGCTTAGAGATCCGGTTAGGGTTCCGATTGGACCTAGGGTTAATGTTATGTTGAGGGCTAGGGTTAGAGATCCGGTTAGGTTTCCGATTGGACCTAGAGTTAGGGTTATGTTGAGGGCTAGGTTTAGAGATCCGGTTGGGGTACCGATTGGACCTAGTGTGAGGGTTATGTTGAGGGCTAGGCTTAGAGATCCGGTTAGGGTTCTCATTGGACCTACGGTTAGGGTTAGGTTGAGGGCTAGTGTTAGAGATCCAGTTAGGGTTACGATTGGACCTAGGGTTAGGGTTATGTTGAGGGCTAGAGTTAGAGATCCAGTTAGGGTTCCGATTGGACCTAGGGTGAGGGTAATGTTGAGGGCTAGGCTTAGAGATCCGGTTAGGGTTCCGATTGGACCTAGGGTTAATGTTATGTTGAGGGCTAGGGTTAGAGATCCGGTTAGGGTACGAATTGGACCTAGCGTTAGGGTTATGTTGAGGGCTAGAGTTAGAGATACGGTTAGGAATCCGATTGGACCTAGGGTTAGGGTTATGTTGAGGGCTAGGGTTAGAGATCCGGTTAGGGTTACGATTTGACCTAGGGTTAACCTTATGTAGAGGGCTAGTGTTTGAGATCCCGTTAGGGTTACGATTGGACCTAGGGTTAGGGTTATGTGGAAGGCTATGTTTAGAGATCCAGTTAGGGTTCCGATTTGACCTAGCGTTAGGGTTGTGTTGAGGGCTAGGGTTAGAGATCCGATTACGGTTCCGATTGACCTAGGGTTAGGGTTATGTACAGGGCTAGGGATAGAGATCCCCATAGGGTTCCGATTGGACCTAAGGTTAGGGTTATGTTGATGGCTAGGTTTAGAGATCCAGTTAGGGTTCCGACTGGACCTAGGGTTAGGGTTATGTTGAGGGCTAGTGTTAGAGATCAGATTAGGGTTCCGATTGGACCTAGGGTTAGGGTTATGTTGAGGGCTAGGGTTAGAGATCCAGTTAGGGTTCCGATTGGACCTAGGGTTAGGGTTATGTTGAGGGCTAGTGTTAGAGATCCGTTTAGTGTTACGATTTGACCTAGGGTTAGGGTTATGTGGAGGGCTAGGGTTAGAGATCCCGTTAGGGTTACGATTGGACCTAGGGTTAGGGTTATGTTGAAGGCTATGTTTAGAGATCCAGTTATGGTTCCGATTTGATCTAGGGTTAGGGTTATGTTGAGGGCTAGGGTTAGAGATCCGGTTAGGGTTCCGATTGACCTAGGATTAGGGTTATGTTGAGGGCTAGGGTTAGAGATCAGGTTAGGGTTCCGATTGCACCTAGGGTTAGGATTATGTTGAGGGCTAGTGTTAGAGATCCCGTTAGGGTTACGATTGGTCCTAGGGTTAGAGTTATGTTCAAGGCTATGTTTAGAGATCCAGTTATGTTTCCGATTTGATCTAGGGTTAGGGTTATGTTGAGGGCTAGGGTTAGAGATCCAGTTAGGGTTACGATTGGACCTATGGTTAGGGTTATGTTGAGGGTTAGGGTTAGAGATCCGGTTAGGGTTCCGAATGGACCTAGGGTTAGGGTTATGTTGAGGGCTAGGGTTAGAGATCCGGTTAGCGTTACGATTGGACCTAGGGTTAGGGTTATGTTGAGGGCTAGGGTTAGAGATCAGGTTAGGGTTCTGATTGGACCTAGGGTTAGGGCTTTGTTGAGTGCTAGGGTTAGAGATCCGGTTAGGGTTCCGATTGGACCTAGGGTTAGGGTTATGTTGAGGGCTAGAGTTAGAGATCTGGTTACTGTTACCATTGGACCTAGGGTTAGGGTTATGTTGAGGGCTAGGGTTAGAGATCCGGTTAGGGTTCCGATTGGACCTAGGGTTAGGGTTATGTTGAGGGGTAGGGTTAGAGATCCGGTTAGGTTTCCGATTGGACCTAGGGTTAGGGTGATGTTGAGGGGTAGGCTTAGAGATCCGGTTAGGGTTCCCTTTGGACCTAGGGTTAGGGTTAGGTTGAGGGCTACTGTTAGAGATCCAGTTAGGGTTACGATTGGACCTAGGGTTAGGGTTATGTTGACGGCTAGGGTGAGAGATCCGGTAAGGTTTCCGATTGGAAGTAGGTTTAGGGTTATATTGAGGGCTAGGGTTAGAGATCAGGTTATGGTTTCGATTGGACCTAGGGTTAGGGTTATGTTGAGGGCTAGGTTTAGAGATCAGGTTAGAGTTGCGATTGGACCTAGGGTTAGGGTTATGTTGAGGGCTAGGGTTAGAGATCCGGTTAGCGTTACGATTGGACCTAGGGTTAGGGTTATGTTGAGGGCTAGGGTTAGAGATCCGGTTAGGGTTCCGATTGGACCTAGGGTTAGAGTTATGTTGAGGGCTAGGGTTAGAGATCCGGTTAGGATTCCCATTGGACCTAGGGTTAGGGTTAGGTTGAGGGCTAGTGTTAGAGATCCAGTTAGGGTTACGATTGGACCTAGGGTTAGGGTTATGTTGAGGGATAGGCTTAGAGATCCTTTTAGGGTTACGATTGGGCCTAGGGTTAGGGTTATGTTGAGGGCTAGGGTTAGAGATCCGGTTAGGGTTCCGAATGGACCTAGGGTTAGGGTTATGTTGAGGGCTAGGATTAGAGATCCGGTTAGGGTTACGATTTGACCTAGGGTTAACCTTATGTAGAGGGCTAGTGTTAGAGATCCCGTTAGGGTTACGATTGGACCTAGGGTTAGGGTTGTGTTGAGGGCTAGGGTTAGAGATCCGATTACGGTTCCGATTGACCTAGGGTTAGGGTTATGTACAGGGCTAGCGATAGAGATCCCCATAGGGTTCCGATTGGACCTAGGGTTAGGGTTATGTTGATGGCTAGGTTTAGAGATCCAGTTAGGGTTCCGACTGGACCTAGGGTTAGGGTTATGTTGAGGGCTAGTGTTAGAGATCAGATTAGGGTTCCGATTGGACCTAGGGTTAGGGTTATGTTGAAGGCTAGGGTTAGAGATCCAGTTAGGGTTCCGATGGGACCTAGGGTTAGGGTTATGTTGACGGCTAGGGTTAGAGATCCGTTTAGTGTTACGATTTGACCTAGGGTTAGGGTTATGTGTAGGGCTAGGGTTAGAGATCCCGTTAGGGTTACGATTGGACCTAGGGTTAGGGTTATGTTGAAGGCTATGTTTAGAGATCCAGTTATGGTTCCGATTTCATCTAG
The DNA here is from genome assembly GCF_054644295.1 of Miniopterus natalensis. Classification (NCBI taxonomy): domain Eukaryota; kingdom Metazoa; phylum Chordata; class Mammalia; order Chiroptera; family Miniopteridae; genus Miniopterus; species Miniopterus natalensis. The sequence continues at coordinate 464,938 of NW_028269986.1, forward strand.
GGTTAGGGTTATGTTGAGGGCTAGGGTTAGAGATCCGGTTAGGTTTCCGATTGACCTGGGATTAGGGTTATGTTGAGGGCTAGGGTTAGAGATCAGGTTAGGGTTCCGATTGGACCTAGGGTTAGGATTATGTTGAGGGCTAGTGTTAGAGATCCCGTTAGGGTTACGATTGGTCCTAGGGTTAGGGTTATGTTCAAGGCTATGTTTAGAGATCCAGTTAGGGTTCCGATTGGACCTAGGGTTAGGGTTATGTTGAGGGCTAGGTTTAGAGATCCGGTTAGGGTTCCGATTGGACCTAGGGTTAGGGTTATGTTGAGGGGTAGGGTTAGAGATCCGGTTAGGGTTCCGATTGGACCTAGGGTTAGGATTATGTTGAGGGCTAGTGTTAGAGATCCCGTTAGGGTTACGATTGGACCTAGGGTTAGGGTTATGTTGAGGGCTAGTGTTAGAGATCCGGTTATGGTTACGATTTGACCAAGGGTTAGGGTTATGTTGAGGGCTAGGATTAGAGATCTGGTTTGGGTTCCCATTGGACATAGGGTTAGGGTTATGTTGAGGGCTAGCGTTAGAGATCCGGTTTGGGTTTCCATTGGACATAGGGTTAGGGTTATGTTGAGGGCTAGGGTTAGAGATCCGGTTAGGGTTCCGATTGGACCAAGGGTTAGCGTTATGTTGAGGGCTAGGATTAGAGATCCGGTTTGGGTTCCCATTGGACATAGGGTTAGGGTTATGTTGAGGGCTAGGGTTAGAGATCCGGTTAGGGTTCCGATTGGACATTGGGTTAGGGTTATGTTGAGGGCTAGGGTTAGAAATCCGGTTAGGGTTCCGATTGGACCTAGGGTTAGGGTTATGTTGAGGGCTAGGGTTAGAGATCCGGTTAGTGTTCCGATTGGACCTAGGGTTAGGGTTATGTTCAGGGCTAGGGTTAGAGATCCGGTTAGGGTTCCGATTGGACCTAGGGTTAAGATTATGTTGAGGGCTAGGGTTAGACATCCGGTTAGGGTTCCGATTGGACCTAGGGTTAAGGTTATGTGGAGGGCTAGGGTTAGAGATCCGGTTAGGGTTCCGATTGGACCTAGGGTGAGGGTTATGTTGAGGGCTAGGCTTAGAGATCCGGTTAGGATTCCCATTGGACCTAGGGTTAGGGTTAGGTTGAGGGCTAGTGTTAGAGATCCAGTTAGGGTTCCGATTGGACCTAGGGTTAGGGTTATGTTGAGGGCTAGGGTTAGAGATCCGGTTAGGGTTTCGAATGGACCTATGGTTAGGGCTATGTTGAGGGCTAGGGTTAGAGATCCGGTTAGCGTTACGATTGAACCTAGGGTTAGGGTTATGTTGAGGGCTAGGGTTAGAGATCCGGTTAGGGTTCCGAATGGACCTAGGGTTAGGGTTATGTTGAGGGCTAGGGTTAGAGATCCGGTTAGGGTTCTGATTGGACCTAGGGTTAGGGTTTTGTTGAGTGCTAGGGTTAGAGATCCGGTTAGGGTTCCGATTGGACCTAGGGTTAGGGTTATGTTGAGGGCTAGAGTTAGAGATCTGGTTACTGTTACCATTGGACCTAGGGTTAGGGTTATGTTGAGGGCTAGGGTTAGAGATCCGGTTAGGGTTCCGATTGGACCTAGGGTTAGAGTTATGTTGAGGGCTAGGGTTAGAGATCCGGTTAGGGTTCCGATTGCACCTAGGGATAGGGTTATGTTGAGGGCTAGGGTTCGAGATCCGGTTAGGGTTCCGATTGGACCTAGGGTTAGGGTTATGTTGAGGGCTAGGGTTAGAGATCCGGTTAGGGTTCCGATTGGACCTAGGGTTAGGGTTATGTTGAGGGCTAGGCTTCCAGATCCGGTTAGGGTTCCCTTTGGACCTAGGGTTAGGGTTAGGTTGAGGGCTACTGTTAGAGATCCAGTTAGGGTTAAGATTGGACCCAGGGATAGGGTTATGTTGAGGGATAGGGTTAGAGATCCTTTTAGGGTTACGATTGGACCTAGGGTTAGGGTTATGTTGAGGGCTAGGGTTAGAGATCCGGTTAGGGTTTCGAATGGACCTAGGGTTAGGGTTATGTTGAGGGCTAGGGTTAGAGATCCGGTTAGCGTTCCGATTGGACCTATGGTTAGGGCTATATTGAGGGCTAGGGTTAGAGATCAGGTTAGGGTTCCGATTGGACCTAGGGTTAGGTTTTTGTTGAGGGCTAGGTTTAGAGATCCGGTTAGGGTTCCGATTGGACCTAGGCTTAGGGTTATTTTGAGGGCTAGGGTTAGAGATCCGGTTAGGGTTCCGATTGGACCTAGGGTTAGGGTTATGTTGAGGGCTAGGGTTAGAGATCCGGTTAGGGTTTCGAATGGACCTATGGTTAGGGCTATGTTGAGGGCTAGGGTTAGAGATCCGGTTAGGGTTTCGAATGGACCTAGGGTTAGGGTTATGTTGAGGGCTAGGGTTAGAGATCCGGTTAGCGTTCCGATTGGACCTATGGTTAGGGCTATGTTGAGGGCTAGGGTTAGAGATCAGGTTAGGGTTCCGATTGGACCTAGGGTTAGGTTTTTGTTGAGGGCTAGGTTTAGAGATCCGGTTAGGGTTCCGATTGGACCTAGGCTTAGGGTTATTTTGAGGGCTAGGGTTAGAGATCCGGTTAGGGTTCCGATTGGACCTAGGGTTAGGGTTATGTTGAGGGCTAGGGTTAGAGACCAGGTTAGGGTTCTGATTGGACCTAGGGTTAGGGTTATGTTGATGGCTAGGTTTAGAGATCCGGTTGGGGTACCGATTGGACCTAGTGTGAGGGTTATGTTGAGGGCTAGGCTTAGAGATCCGGTTAGGGTTCTCATTGGACCTACGGTTAGGGTTAGGTTGAGGGCTAGTGTTAGATATCCAGTTAGGGTTACGATTGGACCTAGGGTTAGGGTTATGTTGAGGGCTAGAGTTAGAGATCCGGTTAGGGTTCCGATTGGACCTAGGGTGAGGGTAATGTTGAGGGCTAGGCTTAGAGATCCGGTTAGGGTTCCGATTGGACCTAGGGTTAATGTTATGTTGAGGGCTAGGGTTAGAGATCCGGTTAGGTTTCCGATTGGACCTAGAGTTAGGGTTATGTTGAGGGCTAGGTTTAGAGATCCGGTTGGGGTACCGATTGGACCTAGTGTGAGGGTTATGTTGAGGGCTAGGCTTAGAGATCCGGTTAGGGTTCTCATTGGACCTACGGTTAGGGTTAGGTTGAGGGCTAGTGTTAGAGATCCAGTTAGGGTTACGATTGGACCTAGGGTTAGGGTGATGTTGAGGGGTAGGCTTAGAGATCCGGTTAGGGTTCCCTTTGGACCTAGGGTTAGGGTTAGGTTGAGGGCTACTGTTAGAGATCCAGTTAGGGTTACGATTGGACCTAGGGTTAGGGTTATGTTGACGGCTAGGGTGAGAGATCCGGTAAGGTTTCCGATTGGAAGTAGGTTTAGGGTTATATTGAGGGCTAGGGTTAGAGATCAGGTTATCGTTACGATTGGACCTAGGGTTAGGGTTATGTTGAGGGCTAGGTTTAGAGATCAGGTTAGAGTTGCGATTGGACCTAGGGTTAGGGTTATGATGAGGGCTAGGGTTAGAGATCCGGTTAGCGTTACGATTGGACCTAGGGTTAGGGTTATGTTGAGGGCTAGGGTTAGAGATCCGGTTAGGGTTCCGATTGGACCTAGGGTTAGAGTTATGTTGAGGGCTAGGGTTAGAGATCCGGTTAGGATTCCCATTGGACCTAGGGTTAGGGTTAGGTTGAGGGCTAGTGTTAGAGATCCAGTTAGGGTTACGATTGGACCTAGGGTTAGGGTTATGTTGAGGGATAGGCTTAGAGATCCTTTTAGGGTTACGATTGGGCCTAGGGTTAGGGTTATGTTGAGGGCTAGGGTTAGAGATCCGGTTAGGGTTCCGAATGGACCTAGGGTTAGGGTTATGTTGAGGGCTAGGATTAGAGATCCGGTTAGGGTTACGATTTGACCTAGGGTTAACCTTATGTAGAGGGCTAGTGTTAGAGATCCCGTTAGGGTTACGATTGGACCTAGGGTTAGGGTTGTGTTGAGGGCTAGGGTTAGAGATCCGATTACGGTTCCGATTGACCTAGGGTTAGGGTTATGTACAGGGCTAGCGATAGAGATCCCCATAGGGTTCCGATTGGACCTAGGGTTAGGGTTATGTTGATGGCTAGGTTTAGAGATCCAGTTAGGGTTCCGACTGGACCTAGGGTTAGGGTTATGTTGAGGGCTAGTGTTAGAGATCAGATTAGGGTTCCGATTGGACCTAGGGTTAGGGTTATGTTGAAGGCTAGGGTTAGAGATCCAGTTAGGGTTCCGATGGGACCTAGGGTTAGGGTTATGTTGACGGCTAGGGTTAGAGATCCGTTTAGTGTTACGATTTGACCTAGGGTTAGGGTTATGTGTAGGGCTAGGGTTAGAGATCCCGTTAGGGTTACGATTGGACCTAGGGTTAGGGTTATGTTGAAGGCTATGTTTAGAGATCCAGTTATGGTTCCGATTTCATCTAGGGTTAGGGTTATGTTGAGGGCTAGGGTTAGAGATCCGGTTAGGTTTCCGATTGACCTGGGATTAGGGTTATGTTGAGGGCTAGGGTTAGAGATCAGGTTAGGGTTCCGATTGGACCTAGGGTTAGGATTATGTTGAGGGCTAGTGTTAGAGATCCCGTTAGGGTTACGATTGGTCCTAGGGTTAGGGTTATGTTCAAGGCTATGTTTAGAGATCCAGTTAGGGTTCCGATTGGACCTAGGGTTAGGGTTATGTTGAGGGCTAGGTTTAGAGATCCGGTTAGGGTTCCGATTGGACCTAGGGTTAGGGTTATGTTGAGGGGTAGGGTTAGAGATCCGGTTAGGGTTCCGATTGGACCTAGGGTTAGGATTATGTTGAGGGCTAGTGTTAGAGATCCCGTTAGGGTTACGATTGGACCTAGGGTTAGGGTTATGTTGAGGGCTAGTGTTAGAGATCCGGTTATGGTTACGATTTGACCAAGGGTTAGGGTTATGTTGAGGGCTAGGATTAGAGATCTGGTTTGGGTTCCCATTGGACATAGGGTTAGGGTTATGTTGAGGGCTAGCGTTAGAGATCCGGTTTGGGTTTCCATTGGACATAGGGTTAGGGTTATGTTGAGGGCTAGGGTTAGAGATCCGGTTAGGGTTCCGATTGGACCAAGGGTTAGCGTTATGTTGAGGGCTAGGATTAGAGATCCGGTTTGGGTTCCCATTGGACATAGGGTTAGGGTTATGTTGAGGGCTAGGGTTAGAGATCCGGTTAGGGTTCCGATTGGACATTGGGTTAGGGTTATGTTGAGGGCTAGGGTTAGAAATCCGGTTAGGGTTCCGATTGGACCTAGGGTTAGGGTTATGTTGAGGGCTAGGGTTAGAGATCCGGTTAGTGTTCCGATTGGACCTAGGGTTAGGGTTATGTTCAGGGCTAGGGTTAGAGATCCGGTTAGGGTTCCGATTGGACCTAGGGTTAAGATTATGTTGAGGGCTAGGGTTAGACAGCCGGTTAGGGTTCCGATTGGACCTAGGGTTAAGGTTATGTGGAGGGCTAGGGTTAGAGATCCGGTTAGGGTTCCGATTGGACCTAGGGTGAGGGTTATGTTGAGGGCTAGGCTTAGAGATCCGGTTAGGATTCCCATTGGACCTAGGGTTAGGGTTAGGTTGAGGGCTAGTGTTAGAGATCCAGTTAGGGTTCCGATTGGACCTAGGGTTAGGGTTATGTTGAGGGCTAGGGTTAGAGATCCGGTTAGGGTTTCGAATGGACCTATGGTTAGGGCTATGTTGAGGGCTAGGGTTAGAGATCCCGTTAGCGTTACGATTGGACCTAGGGTTAGGGTTATGTTGAGGGCTAGGGTTAGAGATCCGGTTAGGGTTCCGAATGGACCTAGGGTTAGGGTTATGTTGAGGGCTAGGGTTAGAGATCCGGTTAGGGTTCTGATTGGACCTAGGGTTAGGGTTTTGTTGAGTGCTAGGGTTAGAGATCCGGTTAGGGTTCCGATTGGACCTAGGGTTAGGGTTATGTTGAGGGCTAGAGTTAGAGATCTGGTTACTGTTACCATTGGACCTAGGGTTAGGGTTATGTTGAGGGCTAGGGTTAGAGATCCGGTTAGGGTTCCGATTGGACCTAGGGTTAGGGTTATGTTGAGGGGTAGGGTTAGAGATCCGGTTAGGTTTCCGATTGGACCTAGGGTTAGGGTGATGTTGAGGGGTAGGCTTAGAGATCCGGTTAGGGTTCCCTTTGGACCTAGGGTTAGGGTTAGGTTGAGGGCTACTGTTAGAGATCCAGTTAGGGTTACGATTGGACCTAGGGTTAGGGTTATGTTGACGGCTAGGGTGAGAGATCAGGTTATGGTTACGATTGGACCTAGGGTTAGGGTTATGTTGAGGGCTAGGGTTAGAGATCCGGTTAGCGTTACGATTGGACCTAGGGTTAGGGTTATGTTGAGGGATAGGGTTAGAGATCCGGTTAGGGTTCCGATTGGACCTAGGGTTAGAGTTATGTTGAGGGCTAGGGTTAGAGATACGGTTAGGATTCCCATTGGACCGAGGGTTAGGGTTAGGTTGAGGGCTAGTGTTAGAGATCCAGTTAGGGTTACGATTGGACCTAGGGTTAGGGTTATGTTGAGGGATAGGCTTAGAGATCCTTTTAAGGTTACGATTGGGCCTAGGGTTAGGGTTATGTTGAGGGCTAGGGTTAGAGATCCGGTTAGGGTTCCGAATGGACCTAGGGTTAGGGTTATGTTGAGGGCTAGGGTTAGAGATCAGGTTAGTGTTGCGATTGGACATAGGGTTAGGGTTATGTTGAGGGCTAGGGTTAGAGATCCGGTTAGGGTTCCGATTGCACCTAGGGATAGGGTTATGTTGAGGGCTAGGGTTAGAGATCCGGTTAGGGTTCCGATTGGACCTAGGGTTAGGGTTATGTTGAGGGCTAGGGTTAGAGATTCGGTTAGGGTTCCGATTGGACCTAGGGTTAGGGTTATGTTGAGGGCTAGGGTTAGAGATCCGGTTAGCGTTACGATTGGACCTAGGGTTAGGGTTATGTTGAGGGCTAGGGTTAGAGATCCGGTTAGCGTTACTATTGGACCTAGGGTTAGGGTTATGTGGAGGGCTAGGGTTAGAGATCCGGTTAGGGTTCCGATTGGACCTAGGGTGAGGGTTATGTTGAGGGCTAGAGTTAGAGATCCGGTTAGGGTTCCGATTGGACCTAGGGTGAGGGTAATGTTGAGGGCTAGGCTTAGAGATCCGGTTAGGGTTCCGATTGGACCTAGGGTTAATGTTATGTTGAGGGCTAGGGTTAGAGATCCGGGTAGGGTACGAATTGGACCTAGCGTTAGGGTTATGTTGAGGGCTAGAGTTAGAGATCCGGTTAGGAATCCGATTGGACCTAGGGTTAGGGTTATGTTGAGGGCTAGGGTTAGAGATCCGGTTAGGGTTACGATTTGACCTAGGGTTAACCTTATGTAGAGGGCTAGTGTTTGAGATCCCGTTAGGGTTACGATTGGACCTGGGGTTAGGGTTATGTGGAAGGCTATGTTTAGAGATCCAGTTAGGGTTCCGATTTGACCTAGCGTTAGGGTTGTGTTGAGGGCTACGGTTAGAGATCCGATTAAGGTTCCGATTGACCTAGGGTTAGGGTTATGTACAGGGCTAGGGATAGAGATCCCCATAGGGTTCCGATTGGACCTAAGGTTAGGGTTATGTTGATGGCTAGGTTTAGAGATCCAGTTAGGGTTCCGACTGGACCTAGGGTTAGGGTTATGTTGAGGGCTAGTGTTAGAGATCAGATTAGGGTTCCGATTGGACCTAGGGTTAGGGTTATGTTGAGGGCTAGGGTTAGAGATCCAGTTAGGGTTCCGATTGGACCTAGGGTTAGGGTTATGTTGAGGGCTAGGGTTAGAGATCCGTTTAGTGTTACGATTTGACCTAGGGTTAGGGTTATGTGGAGGGCTAGGGTTAGAGATCCCGTTAGGGTTACGATTGGACCTAGGGTTAGGGTTATGTTGAAGGCTATGTTTAGAGATCCAGTTATGGTTCCGATTTGATCTAGGGTTAGGGTTATGTTGAGGGCTAGGGTTAGAGATCCGGTTAGGGTTCCGATTGACCTAGGATTAGGGTTATGTTGAGGGCTAGGGTTAGAGATCAGGTTAGGGTTCCGATTGCACCTAGGGTTAGGATTATGTTGAGGGCTAGTGTTAGAGATCCCGTTAGGGTTACGATTGGTCCTAGGGTTAGGGTTATGTTCAAGGCTATGTTTAGAGATCCAGTTATGGTTCCGATTTGATCTAGGGTTAGGGTTATGTTGAGGGCTAGGGTTAGAGATCCAGTTAGGGTTACGATTGGACCTATGGTTAGGGTAATGTTGAGGGCTAGGCTTAGAGATCCGGTTAGGATTCCCTTTGGACCTAGGGTTAGGGTTAGGTTGAGGGCTAGTGTTAGAGATCCAGGTAGGGTTACGATTGGACCTAGGGTTAGGGTTATGTTGAGGGATAGGCTTAGAGATCCTTTTAGGGTTACGATTGGACCTAGGGTTAGGGTTATGTTGAGGGCTAGGGTTAGAGATCCGGTTAGGGTTCCGAATGGACCTAGGGTTAGGGTTATGTTGAGGGCTAGGGTTAGAGATCAGGTTAGTGTTGCGATTGGACCTAGGGTTAGGGTTATGTTGAGGGCTAGGGTTAGAGATCCGGTTAGTGTTGCGATTGGACCTAGGGTTAGGGTTATGTTGAGGGCTAGGGTTAGAGATCAGGTTAGTGTTGCGATTGGACCTAGGGTTAGGGTTATGTTGAGGGCTAGGGTTAGAGATCCGGTTAGCGTTACGATTGGACCTAGGGTTAGGGTTATGTTGAGGGCTAGGGTTAGAGATCCGGTTAGGGTTCCGATTGGACCTAGGGTTAGAGTTATGTTGAGGGCTAGGGTTAGAGATCCGGTTAGGGTTCCGATTGCACCTAGGGATAGGGTTATGTTGAGGGCTAGGGTTAGAGATCCGGTTAGGGTTCCGATTGGACCTAGGGTTAGGGTTATGTTGAGGGCTAGGGTTAGAGTTCCGGTTAGGGTTCCGATTGGACCTAGGGTTAGGGTTATGTTGAGGGCTAGGCTTAGAGATCCGGTTAGGGTTCCGATTGGACCTAGGATTAGAGTTATGTTGAGGGCTAGGGTTAGAGATCCGGTTAGGGTTCCGATTGGACCTAGGGTTAGAGTTATGTTGAGGGCTAGGGTTAGAGATCCGGTTGGGGTACCGATTGGACCTAGTGTGAGGGTTATGTTGAGGGCTAGGCTTAGAGATCCGGTTAGGGTTCTCATTGGACCTACGGTTAGGGTTAGGTTGAGGGCTAGTGTTAGAGATCCAGTTAGGGTTACGATTGGACCTAGGGTTAGGGTTATGTTGAGGGCTAGGGTTAGAGATCCGGTTGGGGTACCGATTGGACCTAGGGTGAGGGTAATGTTGAGGGCTAGGCTTAGAGATCCGGTTAGGGTTCCGATTGGACCTAGGGTTAGGGTTATGTTGAGGGCTAGGGATAGAGATCCGGTTAGGGTTCCGATTGGACCTAGGGTTAGGGTTATGTTGAGGGCTAGGGTTAGAGATCCGATTAGGGTTCCGATTTGACCTAGGGTTAAGGTTATGTAGAGTGCTAGTGTTAGAGATCCCGTTAGGGTTACGATTGGACCTAGGGTTAGGATCATGTTCAGGGCTAGGGTTCGACATCCGGTTAGGGTTCCGATTGGACCTAGGTTTAGGGTTATTTTGAGAGCGAGGGATAAATTTCCGGTTAGTGTTCCGATTGGACCTAGGGTTAGGGTTTTGTTGAGGGCTAGGGTTAGAGATCCGGTTATGGTTACGATTGGACTTAGGGTTAGGGTTATGTTGAGGGCTAGGGTTAGAGATCCGGTTAGTGTTGCGATTGGACCTAGGGTTAGGGTTATGTTGAGGGCTAGGGTTAGAAATCCGGTTAGGGTTCCGATTGGACCTAGGGTTAGAGTTATGTTGAGGGCTAGGTTTAGAGATCCGGTTAGGGTTCCGATTGCACCTAGGGATAGGGTTATGTTGAGGGCTAGGGTTAGAGATCCGGTTAGGGTTCCGATTGGTCCTAGGGTTAGGGTTATGTTGAGGGCTAGGGTTAGAGATCCGGTTAGGGTTCCGATTGGACCTAGGGTTAGGGTTATGTTGAGGGCTAGGCTCAGAGATCCGGTTAGGGTTCCCTTTGGACCTAGGGTTAGGGTTAGGTTGAGGGCTACTGTTAGACATCCAGTTAGGGTTACGATTGGACCTTGGGTTAGGGTTATGTTGAGGGATAGGGTTAGAGATCCTTTTAGGGTTACGATTGGACCTAGGGTTAGGGTTATGTTGACGGCTAGGGTGAGAGATCCGGTAAGGTTTCCGATTGGATGTAGGGTTAGGGTTATATTGAGGGCTAGGTTTAGAGATCCGGTTATGGTTACGATTGGACCTAGGGTTAGGGTTATGTTGAGGGCTAGGGTTAGAGATCCGGTTAGGGTTTCGAATGGAACTAGGGTTAGAGGTATGTTGAGGGCTATGGTTACAGATACCGTTAGCGTTCTGATTGGACCTATGTTTAGGGTTATGTTGAGGGCTAGGGTTAGAGATCCGGTTAGGGTTCCGATTGACCTAGGATTAGGGTTATGTTGAGGGCTAGGGTTAGAGATCAGGTTAGGGTTCCGATTGCACCTAGGGTTAGGATTATGTTGAGGGCTAGTGTTAGAGATCCCGTTAGGGTTACGATTGGTCCTAGGGTTAGGGTTATGTTCAAGGCTATGTTTAGAGATCCAGTTATGGTTCCGATTTGATCTAGGGTTAGGGTTATGTTGAGGGCTAGGGTTAGAGATCCAGTTAGGGTTACGATTGGACCTATGGTTAGGGTAATGTTGAGGGCTAGGCTTAGAGATCCGGTTAGGATTCCCTTTGGACCTAGGGTTAGGGTTAGGTTGAGGGCTAGTGTTAGAGATCCAGGTAGGGTTACGATTGGACCTAGGGTTAGGGTTATGTTGAGGGATAGGCTTAGAGATCCTTTTAGGGTTACGATTGGACCTAGGGTTAGGGTTATGTTGAGGGCTAGGGTTAGAGATCCGGTTAGGGTTCCGAATGGACCTAGGGTTAGGGTTATGTTGAGGGCTAGGGTTAGAGATCAGGTTAGTGTTGCGATTGGACCTAGGGTTAGGGTTATGTTGAGGGCTAGTGTTAGAGATCCGGTTAGCGTTACGATTGGACCTAGGGTTAGGGTTATGTTGAGGGCTAGGGTTAGAGATCCGGTTAGTGTTGCGATTGGACCTAGGGTTAGGGTTATGTTGAGGGCTAGGTTTAGAGATCCGGTTAGGGTTCTGATTGGACCTAGGGTTAGAGTTATGTTGAGGGCTAGGGTTAGAGATCCGGTTAGGGTTCCGATTGCACCTAGGGATAGGGTTATGTTGAGGGCTAGGGTTAGAGATCAGGTTAGTGTTGCGATTGGACCTAGGGTTAGGGTTATGTTGAGGGCTAGGGTTAGAGATCCGGTTAGCGTTACGATTGGACCTAGGGTTAGGGTTATGTTGAGGGCTAGGGTTAGAGATCCGGTTAGGGTTCCGATTGGACCTAGGGTTAGAGTTATGTTGAGGGCTAGGGTTAGAGATCCGGTTAGGGTTCCGATTGCACCTAGGGATAGGGTTATGTTGAGGGCTAGGGTTAGAGATCCGGTTAGGGTTCCGATTGGACCTAGGGTTAGGGTTATGTTGAGGGCTAGGGTTAGAGTTCCGGTTAGGGTTCCGATTGGACCTAGGGTTAGGGTTATGTTGAGGGCTAGGCTTAGAGATCCGGTTAGGGTTCCGATTGGACCTAGGATTAGAGTTATGTTGAGGGCTAGGGTTAGAGATCCGGTTAGGGTTCCGATTGGACCTAGGGTTAGAGTTATGTTGAGGGCTAGGGTTAGAGATCCGGTTGGGGTACCGATTGGACCTAGTGTGAGGGTTATGTTGAGGGCTAGGCTTAGAGATCCGGTTAGGGTTCTCATTGGACCTACGGTTAGGGTTAGGTTGAGGGCTAGTGTTAGAGATCCAGTTAGGGTTACGATTGGACCTAGGGTTAGGGTTATGTTGAGGGCTAGGGTTAGAGATCCGGTTGGGGTACCGATTGGACCTAGGGTGAGGGTAATGTTGAGGGCTAGGCTTAGAGATCCGGTTAGGGTTCCGATTGGACCTAGGGTTAGCGTTATGTTGAGGGCTAGGGATAGAGATCCGGTTAGGGTTCCGATTGGACCTAGGGTTAGGGTTATGTTGAGGGCTAGGGTTAGAGATCCGATTAGGGTTCCGATTTGACCTAGGGTTAAGGTTATGTAGAGTGCTAGTGTTAGAGATCCCGTTAGGGTTACGATTGGACCTAGGGTTAGGATCATGTTCAGGGCTAGGGTTCGACATCCGGTTAGGGTTCCGATTGGACCTAGGTTTAGGGTTATTTTGAGAGCGAGGGATAAATTTCCGGTTAGTGTTCCGATTGGACCTAGGGTTAGGGTTTTGTTGAGGGCTAGGGTTAGAGATCCGGTTATGGTTACGATTGGACTTAGGGTTAGGGTTATGTTGAGGGCTAGGGTTAGAGATCCGGTTAGTGTTGCGATTGGACCTAGGGTTAGGGTTATGTTGAGGGCTAGGGTTAGAAATCCGGTTAGGGTTCCGATTGGACCTAGGGTTAGAGTTATGTTGAGGGCTAGGTTTAGAGATCCGGTTAGGGTTCCGATTGCACCTAGGGATAGGGTTATGTTGAGGGCTAGGGTTAGAGATCCGGTTAGGGTTCCGATTGGACCTAGGGTTAGGGTTATGTTGAGGGCTAGGGTTAGAGATCCGGTTAGGGTTCCGATTGGACCTAGGGTTAGGGTTATGTTGAGGGCTAGGCTCAGAGATCCGGTTAGGGTTCCCTTTGGACCTAGGGTTAGGGTTAGGTTGAGGGCTACTGTTAGACATCCAGTTAGGGTTACGATTGGACCTTGGGTTAGGGTTATGTTGAGGGATAGGGTTAGAGATCCTTTTAGGGTTACGATTGGACCTAGGGTTAGGGTTATGTTGACGGCTAGGGTGAGAGATCCGGTAAGGTTTCCGATTGGATGTAGGGTTAGGGTTATATTGAGGGCTAGGTTTAGAGATCCGGTTATGGTTACGATTGGACCTAGGGTTAGGGTTATGTTGAGGGCTAGGGTTAGAGATCCGGTTAGGGTTTCGAATGGACCTAGGGTTAGAGGTATGTTGAGGGCTATGGTTACAGATACCGTTAGCGTTCTGATTGGACCTATGTTTAGGGTTATGTTGAGGGCTAGGGTTAGAGATCAGGTTAGGGTTCCGATTGGACCTAGGGTTAATGTTATGTTGAGGGCTAGGGTTAGAGATCCGGTTAGGGTACGAATTGGACCTAGCGTTAGGGTTATGTTGAGGGCTAGAGTTAGAGATCCGGTTAGGAATCCGATTGGACCTAGGGTTAGGGTTATGTTGAGGGCTAGGATTAGAGATCCGGTTAGGGTTACGATTTGACCTAGGGTTAACCTTATGTAGAGGGCTAGTGTTAGAGATCCCGTTAGGGTTACGATTGGACCTAGGGTTAGGGTTGTGTTGAGGGCTAGGGTTAGAGATCCGATTACGGTTCCGATTGACCTAGGGTTAGGGTTATGTACAGGGCTAGCGATAGAGATCCCCATAGGGTTCCGATTGGACCTAGGGTTAGGGTTATGTTGATGGCTAGGTTTAGAGATCCAGTTAGGGTTCCGACTGGACCTAGGGTTAGGGTTATGTTGAGGGCTAGTTTTAGAGATCAGATTAGGGTTCCGATTGGACCTAGGGTTAGGGTTATGTTGAAGGCTAGGGTTAGAGATCCAGTTAGGGTTCCGATGGGACCTAGGGTTAGGGTTATGTTGACGGCTAGGGTTAGAGATCCGTTTAGTGTTACGATTTGACCTAGGGTTAGGGTTATGTGTAGGGCTAGGGTTAGAGATCCCGTTAGGGTTACGATTGCACCTAGGGTTAGGGTTATGTTGAAGGCTATGTTTAGAGATCCAGTTATGGTTCCGATTTCATCTAGGGTTAGGGTTATGTTGAGGGCTAGGGTTAGAGATACGGTTAGGTTTCCGATTGACCTGGGATTAGGGTTATGTTGAGGGCTAGGGTTAGAGATCAGGTTAGGGTTCCGATTGGACCTAGGGTTAGGATTATGTTGAGGGCTAGTGTTAGAGATCCCGTTAGGGTTACGATTGGTCCTAGGGTTAGGGTTATGTTCAAGGCTATGTTTAGAGATCCAGTTAGGGTTCCGATTGGACCTAGGGTTAGGGTTATGTTGAGGGCTAGGTTTAGAGATCCGGTTAGGGTTCCGATTGGACCTAGGGTTAGGGTTATGTTGAGGGGTAGGGTTAGAGATCCGGTTAGGGTTCCGATTGGACCTAGGGTTAGGATTATGTTGAGGGCTAGTGTTAGAGATCCCGTTAGGGTTACGATTGGACCTAGGGTTAGGGTTATGTTGAGGGCTAGTGTTAGAGATCCGGTTATGGTTACGATTTGACCAAGGGTTAGGGTTATGTTGAGGGCTAGGATTAGAGATCTGATTTGGGTTCCCATTGGACATAGGGTTAGGGTTATGTTGAGGGCTAGCGTTAGAGATCCGATTTGGGTTTCATTTGACATAGGGTTAGGGTTATGTTGAGGGCTAGGGTTAGAGATCCGGTTAGGGTTCCGATTGGACATTGGGTTAGGGTTATGTTGAGGGCTAGGGTTAGAAATCCGGTTAGGGTTCCGATTGGACCTAGGGTTAGGGTTATGTTGAGGGCTAGGGTTAGAGATCCGGTTAGTGTTCCGATTGGACCTAGGGTTAGGGTTATGTTCAGGGCTAGGGTTAGAGATCCGGTTAGGGTTCCGATTGGACCTAGGGTTAAGATTATGTTGAGGGCTAGGGTTAGACATCCGGTTAGGGTTCCGATTGGACCTAGGGTTAGGGTTATGTTGAGGGCTAGGCTTAGAGATCCGGTTAGGATTCCCATTGGACCTAGGGTTAGGGTTAGGTTGAGGGCTAGTGTTAGAGATCCAGTTAGGGTTCCGATTGGACCTAGGGTTAGGGTTATGTTGAGGGCTAGGGTTAGAGATCCGGTTAGGGTTTCGAATGGACCTATGGTTAGGGCTATGTTGAGGGCTAGGGTTAGAGATCCGGTTAGCGTTACGATTGGACCTAGGGTTAGGGTTATGTTGAGGGCTAGGGTTAGAGATCAGGTTAGGGTTCTGATTGGACCTAGGGTTAGGGTTTTGTTGAGGGCTAGGTTTAGAGATCCGGTTAGGGTTCCGATTGGACCTAGGGTTAGGGTTATGTTGAGGGCTAGGGTTAGATCCGTTTAGGGTTCCGATTTGACCTAGGGTTAAGGTTATGTAGAGGGCTAGTGTTAGAGATCCCCTTAGTGTTACGATTGGACCTAGGGTTAGGGTTATGTTGATGGCTAGGTTTAGAGATCCAGTTAGGGTTCCGATTGGACCTAGGGTTAGGGTTATGTTGAGGACTAGGGTTAGAGATCCGGTTAGGGTTCCGATTGGACCTAGGGTTAAGGTTATGTTTAGGGCTAGGGTTAGAGATCCGGTTAGGTTTCCGATTGAACCTAGAGTTTGGGTTATGTTGAGGGCTAGGTTTAGAGATCCGGTTGGGGTACCGATTGGACCTAGTGTGAGGGTTATGTTGAGGCCTAGACTTAGAGATCCGGTTAGGGTTCTCATTGGACCTACGGTTAGGGTTAGGTTGAGGGCTAGTGTTAGAGATCCAGTTAGGGTTACGATTGGACCTAGGGTTAGGGTTATGTTGAGGGCTAGGCTTAGAGATCCGTTTAGGGTTCCGATTGGACCTAGGGTGAGGGTAATGTTGAGGGCTAGGCTTAGAGATCCGGTTAGGGTACGAATTGGACCTAGCGTTAGGGTTATGTTGAGGGCTAGAGTTAGAGATCCGGTTAGGAATCCGATTGGACCTAGGGTTAGGGTTATGTTGAGGGCTAGGGTTAGAGATCCGGTTAGGGTTACGATTTGACCTAGGGTTAACCTTATGTAGAGGGCTAGTGTTTGAGATCCCGTTAGGGTTACGATTGGACCTAGGGTTAGGGTTATGTGGAAGGCTATGTTTAGAGATCCAGTTAGGGTTCCGATTTGACCTAGCGTTAGGGTTGTGTTGAGGGCTAGGGTTAGAGATCCGATTACGGTTCCGATTGACCTAGGGTTAGGGTTATGTACAGGGCTAGGGATAGAGATCCCCATAGGGTTCCGATTGGACCTAAGGTTAGGGTTATGTTGATGGCTAGGTTTTGAGATCCAGTTAGGGTTCCGACTGGACCTAGGGTTAGGGTTATGTTGAGGGCTAGTGTTAGAGATCAGATTAGGGTTCCGATTGGACCTAGGGTTAGGGTTATGTTGAGGGCTAGGGTTAGAGATCCAGTTAGGGTTCCGATTGGACCTAGGGTTAGGATTATGTTGAGGGCTAGGGTTAGAGATCCGTTTAGTGTTACGATTTGACCTAGGGTTAGGGTTATGTGGAGGGCTAGGGTTAGAGATCCCGTTAGGGTTACGATTGGACCTAGGGTTAGGGTTATGTTGAAGGCTATGTTTAGAGATCCAGTTATGGTTCCGATTTGATCTAGGGTTAGGGTTATGTTGAGGGCTAGGGTTAGAGATCCGGTTAGGGTTCCGATTGACCTAGGATTAGGGTTATGTTGAGGGCTAGGGTTAGAGATCAGATTAGGGTTCCGATTGCACCTAGGGTTAGGATTATGTTGAGGGCTAGTGTTAGAGATCCCGTTAGGGTTACGATTGGTCCTAGGGTTAGGGTTATGTTCAAGGCTATGTTTAGAGATCCAGTTATGGTTCCAATTTGATCTAGGGTTAGGGTTATGTTGAGGGCTAGGGTTAGAGATCCAGTTAGGGTTACGATTGGACCTATGGTTAGGGTTATGTTGAGGGTTAGGGTTAGAGATCCGGTTAGGGTTCCGAATGGACCTAGGGTTAGGGTTATGTTGAGGGCTAGGGTTAGAGATCCGGTTAGGGTTCTGATTGGACCTAGGGTTAGGGTTTTGTTGAGTGCTAGGGTTAGAGATCCGGTTAGGGTTCCGATTGGACCTAGGGTTAGGGTTATGTTGAGGGCTAGAGTTAGAGATCTGGTTACTGTTACCATTGGACCTAGGGTTAGGGTTATGTTGAGGGCTAGGGTTAGAGATCCGGTTAGGGTTCCGATTGGACCTAGGGTTAGGGTTATGTTGAGGGGTAGGGTTAGAGATCCGGTTAGGTTTCCGATTGGACCTAGGGTTAGGGTGATGTTGAGGGGTAGGCTTAGAGATCCGGTTAGGGTTCCCTTTGGACCTAGGGTTAGGGTTAGGTTGAGGGCTACTGTTAGAGATCCAGTTAGGGTTACGATTGGACCTAGGGTTAGGGTTATGTTGACGGCTAGGGTGAGAGATCCGGTAAGGTTTCCGATTGGATGTAGGTTTAGGGTTATATTGAAGGCTAGGGTTAGAGATCAGGTTATGGTTACGATTGGACCTAGGTTTAGGGTTATGTTGAGGGCTAGGGTTAGAGATCCGGTTAGCGTTACGATTGGACCTAGGGTTAGGGTTATGTTGAGGGCTAGGGTTAGAGATCCGGTTAGGGTTCCGATTGGACCTAGGGTTAGAGTTATGTTGAGGGCTAGGGTTAGAGATCCGGTTAGGATTCCCATTGGACCTAGGGTTAGGGTTAGGTTGAGGGCTAGTGTTAGAGATCCAGTTAGGGTTACGATTGGACCTAGGGTTAGGGTTATGTTGAGGGATAGGCTTAGAGATCCTTTTAGGGTTACGATTGGGCCTAGGGTTAGGGTTATGTTGAGGGCTAGGGTTAGAGATCCGGTTAGGGTTCCGAATGGACCTAGGGTTAGGGTTATGTTGAGGGCTAGGGTTAGAGATCAGGTTAGTGTTGCGATTGGACATAGGGTTAGGGTTATGTTGAGGGCTAGGGTTAGAGATCCGGTTAGCGTCACGATTGGACCTAGAGTTAGGGTTATGTTGAGGGCTAGGGTTAGAGATCCGGTTAGTGTTGCGATTGGACCTAGGGTTAGGGTTATGTTGGGGGCTAGGGTTAGAGATCCGGTTAGGGTTCCGATTGGACCTAGGGTTAGAGTTATGTTGAGGGCTAGGGTTAGAGATCCGGTTAGGGTTCCGATTGCACCTAGGGATAGGGTTATGTTGAGGGCTAGGGTTAGAGATCCGGTTAGGGTTCCGATTGGACCTAGGGTTAGGGTTATGTTGAGGGCTAGGGTTAGAGATTCGGTTAGGGTTCCGATTGGACCTAGGGTTAGGGTTATGTTGAGGGCTAGGGTTAGAGATCCGGTTAGCGTTACGATTGGACCTAGGGTTAGGGTTATGTTGAGGGCTAGGGTTAGAGATCCGGTTAGCGTTACTATTGGACCTAGGGTTAGGGTTATGTGGAGGGCTAGGGTTAGAGATCCGGTTAGGGTTCCGATTGGACCTAGGGTGAGGGTTATGTTGAGGGCTAGAGTTAGAGATCCGGTTAGGGTTCCGATTGGACCTAGGGTGAGGGTAATGTTGAGGGCTAGGCTTAGAGATCCGGTTAGGGTTCCGATTGGACCTAGGGTTAATGTTATGTTGAGGGCTAGGTTTAGAGATCCGGGTAGGGTACGAATTGGACCTAGCGTTAGGGTTATGTTGAGGGCTAGAGTTAGAGATCCGGTTAGGAATCCGATTGGACCTAGGGTTAGGGTTATGTTGAGGGCTAGAGTTAGAGATCCGGTTAGGGTTACGATTTGACCTAGGGTTAACCTTATGTAGAGGGCTAGTGTTTGAGATCCCGTTAGGATTACGATTGGACCTAGGGTTAGGGTTATGTGGAAGGCTATGTTTAGAGATCCAGTTAGGGTTCCGATTTGACCTAGCGTTAGGGTTGTGTTGAGGGCTAGGGTTAGAGATCCGATTAAGGTTCCGATTGACCTAGGGTTAGGGTTATGTACAGGGCTAGGGATAGAGATCCCCATAGGGTTCCGATTGGACCTAAGGTTAGGGTTATGTTGATGGCTAGGTTTAGAGATCCAGTTAGGGTTCCGACTGGACCTAGGGTTAGGGTTATGTTGAGGGCTAGTGTTAGAGATCAGATTAGGGTTCCGATTGGACCTAGGGTTAGGGTTATGTTGAGGGCTAGGGTTAGAGATCCAGTTAGGGTTCCGATTGGACCTAGGGTTAGGGTTATGTTGAGGGCTAGGGTTAGAGATCCAGTTAGGGTTCTGATTGGACCTAGGGTTAGGGTTATGTTGAAGGCTATGTTTAGAGATCCAGTTATGGTTCCGATTTGATCTAGGGTTAGGGTTATGTTGAGGGCTAGGGTTAGAGATCCGGTTAGGGTTCCGATTGACCTAGGATTAGGGTTATGTTGAGGGCTAGAGTTAGAGATCAGGTTAGGGTTCCGATTGCACCTAGGGTTAGGATTATGTTGAGGGCTAGTGTTAGAGATCCCGTTAGGGTTACGATTGGTCCTAGGGTTAGGGTTATGTTCAAGGCTATGTTTAGAGATCCAGTTATGGTTCCGATTTGATCTAGGGTTAGGGTTATGTTGAGGGCTAGGGTTAGAGATCCAGTTAGGGTTACGATTGGACCTATGGTTAGGGAAATGTTGAGGGTTAGGGTTAGAGATCCGGTTAGGGTTCCGAATGGACCTAGGGTTAGGGTTATGTTGAGGGCTAGGGTTAGAGATCCGGTTAGCGTTACGATTGGATTTAGGGTTAGGGTTATGTTTAGGGCTAGGGTTAGAGATCAGGTTAGGGTTCTGATTGGACCTAGGGTTAGGGTTTTGTTGAGTGCTAGGGTTAGAGATCCGGTTAGGGTTCCGATTGGACCTAGGGTTAGGGTTATGTTGAGGGCTAGAGTTAGAGATCTGGTTACTGTTACCATTGGACCTAGGGTTAGGGTTATGTTGAGGGCTAGGGTTAGAGATCCGGTTAGGTTTCCGATTGGACCTAGGGTTAGGGTGATGTTGAGGGGTAAGCTTAGAGATCCGGTTAGGGTTCCCTTTGGACCTAGGGTTAGGGTTAGGTTGAGGGCTACTGTTAGAGATCCAGTTAGGGTTACGATTGGACCTAGGGTTAGGGTTATGTTGACGGCTAGGGTGAGAGATCCGGTAAGGTTTCCGATTGGAAGTAGGTTTAGGGTTATATTGAGGGCTAGGGTTAGAGATCAGGTTATGGTTACGATTGGACCTAGGGTTAGGGTTATGTTGAGGGCTAGGGTTAGAGATCCGGTTAGGGTTCCGATTGGACCTAGGGTTAGAGTTATGTTGAGGGCTAGGGTTAGAGATCCGGTTAGGATTCCCATTGGACCTAGGGTTAGGGTTAGGTTGAGGGCTAGTGTTAGAGATCCAGTTAGGGTTACGATTGGACCTAGGGTTAGGGTTATGTTGAGGGATAGGCTTAGAGATCCTTTTAGGGTTACGATTGGGCCTAGGGTTAGGGTTATGTTGAGGGCTAGGGTTAGAGATCCGGTTAGGGTTCCGAATGGACCTAGGGTTAGGGTTATGTTGAGGGCTAGGGTTAGAGATCAGGTTAGTGTTGCGATTGGACATAGGGTTAGGGTTATGTTGAGGGCTAGGGTTAGAGATCCGGTTAGCGTCACGATTGGACCTAGAGTTAGGGTTATGTTGAGGGCTAGGGTTAGAGATCCGGTTAGTGTTGCGATTGGACCTAGGGTTAGGGTTATGTTGAGGGCTAGGGTTAGAGATCCGGTTAGGGTTCCGATTGGACCTAGGGTTAGAGTTATGTTGAGGGCTAGGGTTAGAGATCCGGTTAGGGTTCCGATTGCACCTAGGGATAGGGTTATGTTGAGGGCTAGGGTTAGAGATCCGGTTAGCGTTACGATTGCACCTAGGGTTAGGGTTATGTTGAGGGCTAGGGTTAGAGATCCGGTTAGCGTTACGATTGGACCTAGGGTTAGGGTTATGTGGAGGGCTAGGGTTAGAGATCCGGTTAGGGTTCCGATTGGACCTAGGGTTAGGATTATGTTGAGGGCTAGTGTGAGAGATCCCATTAGGGTTACGATTGGTCCTAGGGTTAGGGTTATGTTCAAGGCTATGTTTAGAGATCCAGTTATGGTTCCGATTTGATCTAGGGTTAGGGTTATGTTGTGGGCTAGGGTTAGAGATCCAGTTAGGGTTACGATTGGACCTATGGTTAGGGTTATGTTGAGGGTTAGGGTTAGAGATCCGGTTAGGGTTCCGAATGGACCTAGGGTTAGGGTTATGTTGAGGGCTAGGGTTAGAGATCCGGTTAGGGTTACGATTGGACCTAGGGTTAGGGTTATGTTGAGGGCTAGGGTTAGAGATCAGATTAGGGTTCCGATTGGACCTAGGGTTAGGGTTATGTTGAGGGTTAGGGTTAGAGATCCGGTTAGGGTTCCGAATGGACCTAGGGTTAGGGTTATGTTGAGGGCTAGGGTTAGAGATCCGGTTAGCGTTACGATTGGATTTAGGGTTAGGGTTATGTTTAGGGCTAGGGTTAGAGATCAGGTTAGGGTTCTGATTGGACCTAGGGTTAGGGTTTTGTTGAGTGCTAGGGTTAGAGATCCGGTTAGGGTTCCGATTGGACCTAGGGTTAGGGTTATGTTGAGGGCTAGAGTTAGAGATCTGGTTACTGTTACCATTGGACCTAGGGTTAGGGTTATGTTGAGGGCTAGGGTTAGAGATCCGGTTAGGGTTCCGATTGGACCTAGGGTTAGGGTTATGTTGAGGGGTAGGGTTAGAGATCCGGTTAGGTTTCCGATTGGACCTAGGGTTAGGGTGATGTTGAGGGGTAAGCTTAGAGATCCGGTTAGGGTTCCCTTTGGACCTAGGGTTAGGGTTAGGTTGAGGGCTACTGTTAGAGATCCAGTTAGGGTTACGATTGGACCTAGGGTTAGGGTTATGTTGACGGCTAGGGTGAGAGATCCGGTAAGGTTTCCGATTGGAAGTAGGTTTAGGGTTATATTGAGGGCTAGGGTTAGAGATCAGGTTATGGTTACGATTGGACCTAGGGTTAGGGTTATGTTGAGGGCTAGGGTTAGAGATCCGGTTAGGGTTCCGATTGGACCTAGGGTTAGAGTTATGTTGAGGGCTAGGGTTAGAGATCCGGTTAGGATTCCCATTGGACCTAGGGTTAGGGTTAGGTTGAGGGCTAGTGTTAGAGATCCAGTTAGGGTTACGATTGGACCTAGGGTTAGGGTTATGTTGAGGGATAGGCTTAGAGATCCTTTTAGGGTTACGATTGGGCCTAGGGTTAGGGTTATGTTGAGGGCTAGGGTTAGAGATCCGGTTAGGGTTCCGAATGGACCTAGGGTTAGGGTTATGTTGAGGGCTAGGGTTAGAGATCAGGTTAGTGTTGCGATTGGACATAGGGTTAGGGTTATGTTGAGGGCTAGGGTTAGAGATCCGGTTAGCGTCACGATTGGACCTAGAGTTAGGGTTATGTTGAGGGCTAGGGTTAGAGATCCGGTTAGTGTTGCGATTGGACCTAGGGTTATGGTTATGTTGAGGGCTAGGGTTAGAGATCCGGTTAGGGTTCCGATTGGACCTAGGGTTAGAGTTATGTTGAGGGCTAGGGTTAGAGATCCGGTTAGGGTTCCGATTGCACCTAGGGATAGGGTTATGTTGAGGGCTAGGGTTAGAGATCCGGTTAGCGTTACGATTGCACCTAGGGTTAGGGTTATGTTGAGGGCTAGGGTTAGAGATCCGGTTAGGGTTCCGATTTGACCTAGGGTTAGGATTATGTTGAGGGCTAGTGTGAGAGATCCCATTAGGGTTACGATTGGTCCTAGGGTTAGGGTTATGTTCAAGGCTATGTTTAGAGATCCAGTTATGGTTCCGATTTGATCTAGGGTTAGGGTTATGTTGTGGGCTAGGGTTAGAGATCCAGTTAGGGTTACGATTGGACCTATGGTTAGGGTTATGTTGAGGGTTAGGGTTAGAGATCCGGTTAGGGTTCCGAATGGACCTAGGGTTAGGGTTATGTTGAGGGCTAGGGTTAGAGATCCGGTTAGGGTTACGATTGGACCTAGGGTTAGGGTTATGTTGAGGGCTAGGGTTAGAGATCAGATTAGGGTTCCGATTGGACCTAGGGTTAGGGTTATGTTGAGGGCTAGGTTTAGAGATCCAGTTAGGGTTCCGACTGGACCTAGGGTTAGGGTTATGTTGAGGGCTAGTGTTAGAGATCAGATTAGGGTTCCGATTGGACCTAGGGTTAGGGTTATGTTGAGGGCTAGGGTTAGAGATCCAGTTAGGGTTCCGATTGGACCTAGGGTTAGGGTTATGTTGAGGGCTAGGGTTAGAGATCCGTTTAGTGTTACGATTTGACCTAGGGTTAGGGTTATGTGGAGGGCTAGGGTTAGAGATCCCGTTAGGGTTACGATTGGACCTAGGGTTAGGGTTATGTTGAAGGCTATGTTTAGAGATCCAGTTATGGTTCCGATTTGATCTAGGGTTAGGGTTATGTTGAGGGCTAGGGTTAGAGATCCGGTTAGGGTTCCGATTGACCTAGGATTAGGGTTATGTTGAGGGCTAGGGTTAGAGATCAGGTTAGGGTTCCGATTGCACCTAGGGTTAGGATTATGTTGAGGGCTAGTGTTAGAGATCCCGTTAGGGTTACGATTGGTCCTAGGGTTAGGGTTATGTTCAAGGCTATGTTTAGAGATCCAGTTATGTTTCCGATTTGATCTAGGGTTAGGGTTATGTTGAGGGCTAGGGTTAGAGATCCAGTTATTGTTACGATTGGACCTATGGTTAGGGTTATGTTGAGGGTTAGGGTTAGAGATCCGGTTAGGGTTCCGAATGGACCTAGGGTTAGGGTTATGTTGAGGGCTAGGGTTAGAGATCCGGTTAGAGTTACGATTGGACCTAGGGTTAGGGTTATGTTGAGGGCTAGGGTTAGAGATCAGGTTAGGGTTCTGATTGGACCTAGGGTTAGGGCTTTGTTGAGTGCTAGGGTTAGAGATCCGGTTAGGGTTCCGATTGGACCTAGGGTTAGGGTTATGTTGAGGGCTAGAGTTAGAGATCTGGTTACTGTTACCATTGGACCTAGGGTTAGGGTTATGTTGAGGGCTAGGGTTAGAGATCCGGTTAGGGTTCCGATTGGACCTAGGGTTAGGGTTATGTTGAGGGGTAGTGTTAGAGATCCGGTTAGGTTTCCGATTGGACCTAGGGTTAGGGTTATGTTGAGGGCTAGGGTTAGAGATCAGGTTAGGGTTCTGATTGGACCTAGGGTTAGGGTTTTGTTGAGTGCTAGGGTTAGAGATCCGGTTAGGGTTCCGATTGGACCTAGGGTTAGGGTTATGTTGAAGGCTATGTTTAGAGATCCAGTTATGGTTCCGATTTCATCTAGGGTTAGGGTTATGTAGAGGGCTAGTGTTAGAGATCCCCTTAGTGTTACGATTGGACCTAGGGTTAGGGTATTTTGATGGCTAGGTTTAGAGATCCAGTTAGGGTTCCCTTTGGACCTAGGGTTAGGGTTAGGTTGAGGGCTACTGTTAGAGATCCAGTTAGGGTTACGATTGGACCTAGGGTTAGGGTTATGTTGAGGGATAGGGTTAGAGATCCTTTTAGGGTTACGATTGGACCTAGGGTTAGGGTTATGTTGACGGCTAGGGTGAGATCCGGTAAGGTTTCCGATTGGACGTAGGGTTAGGGTTATATTGAGGGCTAGGGTTAGAGATCCGGTTATGGTTACGATTGGACCTAGGGTTAGGGTTATGTTGAGGGCTAGGGTTAGAGATCCGGTTAGGGTTCCGATTGGACCTAGGGTGAGGGTTATGTTGAGGGCTAGGCTTAGAGATCCGGTTAGAGTTCCGATTGAACCTAGGGTTAGGGTTATGTTGAGGGCTAGGATTAGAGATCCGGTTTGGGTTCCCATTGGACATAGGGTTAGGGTTATGTTGAGGGCTAGGGTTAGAGATCCGGTTAGGGTTCCGATTAAACCAAGGGTTAGGGTTATGTTGAGGGCTAGGGTTAGAGATCCGCTTAGGGTTCCGATTGGACCTAGGGTTAGGGTTATATTGAGGGCTAGGATTAGAGATCCGGTTAGGGTTCCGATTGGACATTGGGTTAGGGTTATGTTGAGGGCTAGGGTTAGAGATCCGGTTAGGGTTCCGATTGGACCTAGGGTTAGGGTTATGTTGAGGGCTAGGGTTAGAGATCCGGTTAGTGTTCCGATTGGACCTAGGGTTAGGGTTACGTTCAGGGCTAGGGTTAGAGATCCGGTTAGGGTTCCGATTGGACCTAGGGTTAGGATTATGTTGAGGGCTAGGGTTAGAGATCCGATTAGGGTTCCGATTTGACCTAGGGTTAAGGTTATGTAGAGGTCTAGTGTTAGAGATCCCGTTAGGGTTACGACTGGACCTAGGGTTAGGATCATGTTCAGGGCTAGGGTTAGACATCCGGTTAGGATTCCGATTGGACCTAGATTTAGGGTTATGTTGAGAGCGAGGGATAAAGATCCGGTTAGGGTTCCGATTGGACCTAGGGTTAGGGTTATGTTGAGGGCTAGGGTTAGATATCCGGTTATGTTTACGATTGGAACTAGGGTTAGGGTTATGTTGAGGGCTAGGGTTAGAGATCCGGTTAGTGTTCAGTTTGGACCTAGGGTTAGGGTTATGTTCAGGGCTAGGGTTAGAGATCCGGTTAGGGTTCCGATTGGACCTAGGGTTAGGATTATGTTGAGGGCTAGGTTTAGAGATCCGGTTGGGGTACCGATTGGACCTAGTGTGAGGGTTATGTTGAGGGCTAGGCTTAGAGATCCGGTTAGGGTTCTCATTGGACCTACGGTTAGGGTTAGGTTGAGGGCTAGTGTTAGAGATCCAGTTAGGGTTACGATTGGACCTAGGGTTAGGGTTATGTTGAGGGATAGGGTTAGAGATCCTTTTAGGGTTACGATTGGACCTAGGGTTAGGGTTATGTTGAGGGCTAGGGTTAGAGATCCGCTTAGGGTTCCGATTGGACCTAGGGTTAGGGTTATATTGAGGGCTAGGGTTAGAGATCCGGTTATGGTTACGATTTGACCAAGGGTTAGGGTTATGTTGAGGGCTAGGATTAGAGATCTGGTTTGGGTTCCCATTGGACATGGGGTTAGGGTTATGTTGAGGGCTAGCGTTAGAGATCCGGTTTGGGTTCCCATTGGACATAGGGTTAGGGTTATGTTGAGGGCTAGGGTTAGAGATCCAGTTAGGGTTCCGATTGGACCAAGGGTTAGGGTTATGTTGAGGGCTAGGATTAGAGATCCGGTTTGGGTTCCCATTGGACATAGGGTTAGGGTTATGTTGAGGGCTAGGGTTAGAGATCCGGTTAGGGTTCCGATTGGACATTGGGTTAGGGTTATGTTGAGGGCTAGGGTTAGAAATCCGGTTAGGGTTCCGATTGGACCTAGGGTTAGGGTTATGTTGAGGGCTAGGGTTAGAGATCCGGTTAGTGTTCCGATTGGACCTAAGGTTAGGGTTATGTTCAGGGCTAGGGTTAGAGATCCGGTTAGGGTTCCGATTGGACCTAGGGTTAGGATTATGTTGAGGGCTAGGGTTAGAGATCCGGTTAGGGTTCCGAATGGACCTAGGGTTAGGGTTATGTGGAGGGCTAGGGTTAGAGATCCGGTTAGGGTTCCGATTGGACCTAGGGTGAGGGTTATGTTGAGGGCTAGGCTTAGAGATCCGGTTAGGATTCCCATTGGACCTAGGGTTAGGGTTAGGTTGAGGGCTAGTGTTAGAGATCCAGTTAGGGTTACGATTGGACCTAGGGTTAGGGTTATGTTGAGGGATAGGCTTAGAGATCCTTTTAGGGTTACGATTGGACCTAGGGTTAGGGTTATGTTGAGGGCTAGGGTTAGAGATCCGGATAGGGTTCCGAATGGACCTAGGGTTAGGGTTATGTTGAGGGCTAGGGTTAGAGATCCGGTTAGCGTTACGATTGGACCTAGGGTTAGGGTTATGTTGAGGGCTAGGGTTAGAGATCAGGTTAGTGTTGCGATTGGACCTAGGTTTAGGGTTATGTTGAGGGCTAGGGTTAGAGATCCGGTTAGCGTTACGATTGGACCTACGGTTAGGGTTATGTTGATGGCTAGGGTTAGAGATCCGGTTAGTGTTGCGATTGGACCTAGGGTTAGGGTTATGTTGAGAGCTAGGGTTAGAGATCCGGTTAGGGTTCCGATTGGACCTAGGGTTAGAGTTATGTTGAGGGCTAGGGTTAGAGATCCGGTTAGGGTTCCGATTGCACCTAGGGATAGGGTTATGTTGAGGGCTAGGGTTCGAGATCCGGTTAGGGTTCCGATTGGACCTAGGGTTAGGGTTATGTTGAGGGCTAGGGTTAGAGATCCGGTTAGGGTTCCGATTGGACCTAGGGTTAGGGTTATGTTGAGGGCTAGGCTTCCAGATCCGGTTAGGGTTCCCTTTGGACCTAGGGTTAGGGTTAGGTTGAGGGCTACTGTTAGAGATCCAGTTAGGATTAAGATTGGACCTAGGGATAGGGTTATGTTGAGGGATAGGGTTAGAGATCCTTTTAGGGTTACGATTGGACCTAGGGTTAGGGTTATGTTGAGGGCTAGGGTTAGAGATCCGGTTAGGGTTTCGAATGGACCTACGGTTAGGGTTATGTTGATGGCTAGGGTTAGAGATCCGGTTAGTGTTGCGATTGGACCTAGGGTTAGGGTTATGTTGAGGGCTAGGGTTCGAGATCCGGTTAGGGTTCCGATTGGACCTAGGGTTAGAGTTATGTTGAGGGCTAGGGTTAGAGATCCGGTTAGGGTTCCAATTGCACCTAGGGATAGGGTTATGTTGAGGGCTAGGGTTCGAGATCCGGTTAGGGTTCCGATTGGACCTAGGGTTAGGGTTATGTTGAGGGCTAGGGTTAGAGATCCGGTTAGGGTTCCGATTGGACCTAGGGTTAGGGTTATGTTGAGGGCTAGGCTTCCAGATCCGGTTAGGGTTCCCTTTGGACCTAGGGTTAGGGTTAGGTTGAGGGCTACTGTTAGAGATCCAGTTAGGGTTAAGATTGGACCTAGGGATAGGGTTATGTTGAGGGATAGGGTTAGAGATCCTTTTAGGGTTACGATTGGACCTAGGGTTAGGGTTATGTTGAGGGCTAGGGTTAGAGATCCGGTTAGGGTTTCGAATGGACCTAGGGTTAGGGTTATGTTGAGGGCTAGGGTTAGAGATCCGGTTAGCGTTCCGATTGGACCTATGGTTAGGGCTATGTTGAGGGCTAGGGTTAGAGATCCGGTTAGCGTTACGATTGGACCTAGGGTTAGGGTTATGTTGAGGGCTAGGGTTAGAGATCAGGTTAGGGTTCCGATTGGACCTAGGGTTAGGTTTTTGTTGAGGGCTAGGTTTAGAGATCCGGTTAGGGTTCCGATTGGACGTAGGCTTAGGGTTATTTTGAGGGCTAGGGTTAGAGATCCGGTTAGGGTTCCGATTGGACCTAGGGTTAGGGTTATGTTGAGGGCTAGGGTTAGAGATCCGGTTAGGGTTTCGAATGGACCTATGGTTAGGGCTATGTTGAGGGCTAGGGTTAGAGATCCGGTTAGCGTTACGATTGGACCTAGGGTTAGGGTTATGTTGAGGGCTAGGGTTAGAGATCAGGTTAGGGTTCTGATTGGACCTAGGGTTAGGGTTATGTTGATGGCTAGGTTTAGAGATCCGGTTGGGGTACCGATTGGACCTAGTGTGAGGGTTATGTTGAGGGCTAGGCTTAGAGATCCGGTTAGGGTTCTCATTGGACCTACGGTTAGGGTTAGGTTGAGGGCTAGTGTTAGATATCCAGTTAGGGTTACGATTGGACCTAGGGTTAGGGTTATGTTGAGGGCTAGAGTTAGAGATCCGGTTAGGGTTCCGATTGGACCTAGGGTGAGGGTAATGTTGAGGGCTAGGCTTAGAGATCCGGTTAGGGTTCCGATTGGACCTAGGGTTAATGTTATGTTGAGGGCTAGGGTTAGAGATCCGGTTAGGTTTCCGATTGGACCTAGAGTTAGGGTTATGTTGAGGGCTAGGTTTAGAGATCCGGTTGGGGTACCGATTGGACCTAGTGTGAGGGTTATGTTGAGGGCTAGGCTTAGAGATCCGGTTAGGGTTCTCATTGGACCTACGGTTAGGGTTAGGTTGAGGGCTAGTGTTAGAGATCCAGTTAGGGTTACGATTGGACCTAGGGTTAGGGTTATGTTGAGGGCTAGAGTTAGAGATCCGGTTAGGGTTCCGATTGGACCTAGGGCGAGGGTAATGTTGAGGGCTAGGCTTAGAGATCCGGTTAGGGTTCCGATTGGACCTAGGGTTAATGTTATGTTGAGGGCTAGGGTTAGAGATCCGGTTAGGGTACGAATTGGACCTAGCGTTAGGGTTATGTTGAGGGCTAGAGTTAGAGATCCGGTTAGGAATCCGATTGGACCTAGGGTTAGGGTTATGTTGAGGGCTAGGGTTAGAGATCCGGTTAGGGTTACGATTTGACCTAGGGTTAACCTTATGTAGAGGGCTAGTGTTTGAGATCCCGTTAGGGTTACGATTGGACCTAGGGTTAGGGTTATGTGGAAGGCTATGTTTAGAGATCCAGTTAGGGTTCCGATTGGACCTAGGGTGAGGGTAATGTTGAGGGCTAGGCTTAGAGATCCGGTTAGGGTTCCGATTGGACCTAGGGTTAATGTTATGTTGAGGGCTAGGGTTAGAGATCAGGTTAGTGTTGCGATTGGACCTAGGGTTAGGGTTATGTTGAGGGCTAGGGTTAGAGATCCGGTTAGCGTTACGATTGGACCTAGGGTTAGGGTTATGTTGAGGGCTAGGGTTAGAGATCCGGTTAGGGTTCCGATTGGACCTAGGGTTAGGGTTATGTTGAGGGCTAGGGTTAGAGTTGCGGTTAGGGTTCCGATTGGACCTAGGGTTAGGGTTATGTTGAGGGCTAGGCTTAGAGATCCGGTTAGGGTTCCGATTGGACCTAGGGTTAGAGTTATGTTGAGGGCTAGGGTTAGAGATCCGGTTAGGGTTCCGATTGGACCTAGGGTTAGAGTTATGTTGAGGGCTAGGGTTAGAGATCCGGTTGGGGTACCGATTGGACCTAGTGTGAGGGTTATGTTGAGGGCTAGGCTTAGAGATCCGGTTAGGGTTCTCATTGGACCTACGGTTAGGGTTAGGTTGAGGGCTAGTGTTAGAGATCCAGTTAGGGTTACGATTGGACCTAGGGTTAGGGTTATGTTGAGGGCTAGGGTTAGAGATCCGGTTGGGGTACCGATTGGACCTAGGGTGAGGGTAATGTTGAGGGCTAGGCTTAGAGATCCGGTTAGGGTTCCGATTGGACCTAGGGTTAGGGTTATGTTGAGGGCTAGGGATAGAGATCCGGTTAGGGTTCCGATTGGACCTAGGGTTAGGGTTATGTTGAGGGCTAGGGTTAGAGATCCGATTAGGGTTCCGATTTGACCTAGGGTTAAGGTTATGTAGAGTGCTAGTGTTAGAGATCCCATTAGGGTTACGATTGGACCTAGGGTTAGGATCATGTTCAGGGCTAGGGTTCGACATCCGGTTAGGGTTCCGATTGGACCTAGGTTTAGGGTTATTTTGAGAGCGAGGGATAAATTTCCGGTTAGTGTTCCGATTGGACCTAGGGTTAGGGTTTTGTTGAGGGCTAGGGTTAGAGATCCGGTTATGGTTACGATTGGACTTAGGGTTAGGGTTATGTTGAGGGCTAGGGTTAGAGATCCGGTTAGTGTTGCGATTGGACCTAGGGTTAGGGTTATGTTGAGAGCTAGGGTTAGAAATCCGGTTAGGGTTCCGATTGGACCTAGGGTTAGAGTTATGTTGAGGGCTAGGTTTAGAGATCCGGTTAGGGTTCCGATTGCACCTAGGGATAGGGTTATGTTGAGGGCTAGGGTTAGAGATCCGGTTAGGGTTCCGATTGGACCTAGGGTTAGGGTTATGTTGAGGGCTAGGGTTAGAGATCCGGTTAGGGTTCCGATTGGACCTAGGGTTAGGGTTATGTTGAGGGCTAGGCTTAGAGATCCTGTTAGGGTTCCCTTTGGACCTAGGGTTAGGGTTAGGTTGAGGGCTACTGTTAGACATCCAGTTAGGGTTACGATTGGACCTTGGGTTAGGGTTATGTTGAGGGATAGGGTTAGAGATCCTTTTAGGGTTACGATTGGACCTAGGGTTAGGGTTATGTTGACGGCTAGGGTGAGAGATCCGGTAAGGTTTCCGATTGGACGTAGGGTTAGGGTTATATTGAGGGCTAGGGTTAGAGATCCGGTTATGGTTACGATTGGACCTAGGGTTAGGGTTATGTTGAGGGCTAGGGTTAGAGATCCGGTTAGGGTTTCGAATGGACCTAGGGTTAGGGGTATGTTGAGGGCTATGGTTACAGATACGGTTAGCGTTCTGATTGGACCTATGTTTAGGGTTATGTTGAGGGCTAGGGTTAGAGATCAGGTTAGGGTTCCGATTGGACCTAGGGTTAGTGTTATGTTGAGGGCTAGGGTTAGAGATCCGGTTAGCGTTCCGATTGGACCTAGGGTTAATGTTATGTTGAGGGCTAGGGTTAGAGATCCGGTTAGGGTACGAATTGGACCTAGCGTTAGGGTTATGTTGAGGGCTAGAGTTAGAGATCCGGTTAGGAATCCTATTGGACCTAGGGTTAGGGTTATGTTGAGGGCTAGGATTAGAGATCCGGTTAGGGTTACGATTTGACCTAGGGTTAACCTTATGTAGAGGGCTAGTGTTAGAGATCCCGTTAGGGTTACGATTGGACCTAGGGTTAGGGTTGTGTTGAGGGCTAGGGTTAGAGATCCGATTACGGTTCCGATTGACCTAGGGTTAGGGTTATGTACAGGGCTAGCGATAGAGATCCCCATAGGGTTCCGATTGGACCTAGGGTTAGGGTTATGTTGATGGCTAGGTTTAGAGATCCAGTTAGGGTTCCGACTGGACCTAGGGTTAGGGTTATGTTGAGGGCTAGTGGTAGAGATCAGATTAGGGTTCCGATTGGACCTAGGGTTAGGGTTATGTTGAAGGCTAGGGTTAGAGATCCAGTTAGGGTTCCGATGGGACCTAGGGTTAGGGTTATGTTGACGGCTAGGGTTAGAGATCCGTTTAGTGTTACGATTTGACCTAGGGTTAGGGTTATGTGTAGGGCTAGGGTTAGAGATCCCGTTAGGGTTACGATTGGACCTAGGGTTAGGGTTATGTTGAAGGCTATGTTTAGAGATCCAGTTATGGTTCCGATTTCATCTAGGGTTAGGGTTATGTTGAGGGCTAGGGTTAGAGATCCGGTTAGGTTTCCGATTGACCTGGGATTAGGGTTATGTTGAGGGCTAGGGTTAGAGATCAGGTTAGGGTTCCGATTGGACCTAGGGTTAGGATTATGTTGAGGGCTAGTGTTAGAGATCCGGTTAGGGTTCCGATTGGACCTAGGGTTAGGATTATGTTGAGGGCTAGTGTTAGAGATCCCGTTAGGGTTACGATTGGACCTAGGGTTAGGGTTATGTTGAGGGCTAGTGTTAGAGATCCGGTTAGGGTTCCGATTGGACCTAGGGTTAGGGTTATGTTGAGGGCTAGGTTTAGAGATCCGGTTAGGGTTCCGATTGGACCTAGGGTTAGGGTTATGTTGAGGGGTAGGGTTAGAGATCCGGTTAGGGTTCCGATTGGACCTAGGGTTAGGATTATGTTGAGGGCTAGTGTTAGAGATCCCGTTAGGGTTACGATTGGACCTAGGGTTAGGGTTATGTTGAGGGCTAGTGTTAGAGATCCGGTTATGGTTACGATTTGACCAAGGGTTAGGGTTATGTTGAGGGCTAGGATTAGAGATCTGGTTTGGGTTCCCATTGGACATAGGGTTAGGGTTATGTTGAGGGCTAGCGTTAGAGATCCGGTTTGGGTTTCCATTGGACATAAGGTTAGGGTTATGTTGAGGGCTAGGGTTAGAGATCCGGTTAGGGTTCCGATTGGACCAAGGGTTAGGGTTATGTTGAGGGCTAGGATTAGAGATCCGGTTTGGGTTCCCATTGGACATAGGGTTAGGGTTATGTTGAGGGCTAGGGTTAGAGATCCGGTTAGGGTTCCGATTGGACATTGGGTTAGGGTTATGTTGAGGGCTAGGGTTAGAAATCCGGTTAGGGTTCCGATTGGACCTAGGGTTAGGGTTATGTTGAGGGCTAGGGTTAGAGATCCGGTTAGTGTTCCGATTGGACCTAGGGTTAGGGTTATGTTCAGGGCTAGGGTTAGAGATCCGGTTAGGGTTCCGATTGGACCTAGGGTTAAGATTATTTTGAGGGCTAGGGTTAGACATCCGGTTAGGGTTCCGATTGGACCTAGGGTTAGGGTTATGTGGAGGGCTAGGGTTAGAGATCCGGTTAGGGTTCCGATTGGACCTAGGGTGATGGTTATGTTGAGGGCTAGGCTTAGAGATCCGGTTAGGATTCCCATTGGACCTAGGGTTAGGGTTAGGTTGAGGGCTAGTGTTAGAGATCCAGTTAGTTCCGATTGGACCTAGGGTTAGGGTTATGTTGAGGGCTAGGATTAGAGATCCGGTTAGGGTTACGATTTGACCTAGGGTTAGGGTTATGTTGAGGGCTAGGATTAGAGATCCGGTTAGGGTACGAATTGGACCTAGCGTTAGGGTTATGTTGAGGGCTAGAGTTAGAGATCCGGTTAGGAATCCGATTGGACCTAGGGTTAGGGTTATGTTGAGGTCTAGGATTAGAGATCCGGTTAGGGTTACGATTTGACCTAGGGTTAACCTTATGTAGAGGGCTAGTGTTAGAGATCCCGTTAGGGTTACGATTGGACCTAGGGTTAGGGTTGTGTTGAGGGCTAGGGTTAGAGATCCGATTACGGTTCCGATTGACCTAGGGTTAGGGTTATGTACAGGGCTAGCGATAGAGATCCCCATAGGGTTCCGATTGGACCTAGGGTTAGGGTTATGTTGATGGCTAGGTTTAGAGATCCAGTTAGGGTTCCGACTGGACCTAGGGTTAGGGTTATGTTGAGGGCTAGTGGTAGAGATCAGATTAGGGTTCCGATTGGACCTAGGGTTAGGGTTATGTTGAAGGCTAGGGTTAGAGATCCAGTTAGGGTTCCGATGGGACCTAGGGTTAGGGTTATGTTGACGGCTAGGGTTAGAGATCCGTTTAGTGTTACGATTTGACCTAGGGTTAGGGTTATATGTAGGGCTAGGGTTAGAGATCCCGTTAGGGTTACGATTGGACCTAGGGTTAGGGTTATGTTGAAGGCTATGTTTAGAGATCCAGTTATGGTTCCGATTTCATCTAGGGTTAGGGTTATGTTTAGGGCTAGGGTTAGAGATCCGGTTAGGTTTCCGATTGGACCTAGAGTTTGGGTTATGTTGAGGGCTAGGTTTAGAGATCCGGTTGGGGTACCGATTGGACCTAGTGTGAGGGTTATGTTGAGGGCTAGGCTTAGAGATCCGGTTAGGGTTCTCATTGGACCTACGGTTAGGGTTAGGTTGAGGGCTAGTGTTAGAGATCCAGTTAGGGTTACGATTGGACCTAGGGTTAGGGTTATGTTGAGGGCTAGGCTTAGAGATCCGGTTAGGGTTCCGATTGGACCTAGGGTGAGGGTAATGTTGAGGGCTAGGCTTAGAGATCCGGTTAGGGTTCCGATTGGACCTAGGGTTAATGTTATGTTGAGGGCTAGGGTTAGAGATCCGGTTAGGGTACGAATTGGACCTAGCGTTAGGGTTATGTTGCGGGCTAGAGTTAGAGATCCGGTTAGGAATCCGATTGGACCTAGGGTTAGGGTTATGTTGAGGGCTAGTGTTAGAGATCCGGTTATGGTTACGATTTGACCAAGGGTTAGGGTTATGTTGAGGGCTAGGATTAGAGATCTGGTTTGGGTTCCCATTGGACATAGGGTTAGGGTTATGTTGAGGGCTAGCGTTAGAGATCCGGTTTGGGTTTCCATTGGACATAGGGTTAGGGTTATGTTGAGGGCTAGGGTTAGAGATCCGGTTAGGGTTCCGATTGGACCAAGGGTTAGGGTTATGTTGAGGGCTAGGATTAGAGATCCGGTTTGGGTTCCCATTGGACATAGGGTTAGGGTTATGTTGAGGCCTGGGTTAGAGATCCGGTTAGGGTTCCGATTGGACATTGGGTTAGGGTTATGTTGAGGGCTAGGGTTAGAAATCCGGTTAGGGTTCTGATTGGACCTAGGGTTAGGGTTATGTTGAGGGCTAGGGTTAGAGATCCGGTTAGTGTTCCGATTGGACCTAGGGTTAGGGTTATGTTCAGGGCTAGGGTTAGAGATCCGGTTAGGGTTCCGATTGGACCTAGGGTTAAGATTATGTTGAGGGCTAGGGTTAGACATCCGGTTAGGGTTCCGATTGGACCTAGGGTTAGGGTTATGTGGAGGGCTAGGGTTAGAGATCCGGTTAGGGTTCCGATTGGACCTAGGGTGATGGTTATGTTGAGGGCTAGGCTTAGAGATCCGGTTAGGATTCCCATTGGACCTAGGGTTAGGGTTAGGTTGAGGGCTAGTGTTAGAGATCCAGTTAGGGTTCCGATTGGACCTAGGGTTAGGGTTATGTTGAGGGCTAGGGTTAGAGATCCGGTTAGGGTTTCGAATGGACCTATGGTTAGGGCTATGTTGAGGGCTAGGGTTAGAGATCCGGTTAGCGTTACGATTGGACCTAGGGTTAGGGTTATGTTGAGGGCTAGGGTTAGAGATCAGGTTAGGGTTCTGATTGGACCTAGGGTTAGGGTTTTGTTGAGGGCTAGGTTTAGAGATCCGGTTAGGGTTCCGATTGGACCTAGGGTTAGGGTTATGTTGAGGGCTAGGGTTAGATCCGTTTAGGGTTCCGATTTGACCTAGGGTTAAGGTTATGTAGAGGGCTAGTGTTAGAGATCCCCTTAGTGTTACGATTGGACCTAGGGTTAGGGTTATGTTGATGGCTAGGTTTAGAGATCCAGTTAGGGTTCCGATTGGACCTAGGGTTAGGGTTATGTTGAGGACTAGGGTTAGAGATCCGGTTAGGGTTCCGATTGGACCTAGGGTTAAGGTTATGTTTAGGGCTAGGGTTAGAGATCCGGTTAGGTTTCCGATTGGACCTAGAGTTTGGGTTATGTTGAGGGCTAGGTTTAGAGATCCGGTTGGGGTACCGATTGGACCTAGTGTGAGGGTTATGTTGAGGGCTAGGCTTAGAGATCCGGTTAGGGTTCTCATTGGACCTACGGTTAGGGTTAGGTTGAGGGCTAGTGTTAGAGATCCAGTTAGGGTTACGATTGGACCTAGGGTTAGGGTTATGTTGAGGGCTAGGCTTAGAGATCCGGTTAGGGTTCCGATTGGACCTAGGGTGAGGGT
The DNA here is from genome assembly GCF_054644295.1 of Miniopterus natalensis. Classification (NCBI taxonomy): domain Eukaryota; kingdom Metazoa; phylum Chordata; class Mammalia; order Chiroptera; family Miniopteridae; genus Miniopterus; species Miniopterus natalensis. The sequence continues at coordinate 501,220 of NW_028269986.1, forward strand.
AATGTTGAGGGCTAGGCTTAGAGATCCGGTTAGGGTTCCGATTGGACCTAGGGTTAATGTTATGTTGAGGGCTAGGGTTAGAGATCCGGTTAGGGTACGAATTGGACCTAGCGTTAGGGTTATGTTGCGGGCTAGAGTTAGAGATCCGGTTAGGAATCCGATTGGACCTAGGGTTAGGGTTATGTTGAGGGCTAGGGTTAGAGATCCGGTTAGGGTTACGATTTGACCTAGGGTTAACCTTATGTAGAGGGCTAGTGTTTGAGATCCCGTTAGGGTTACGATTGGACCTAGGGTTAGGGTTATGTGGAAGGCTATGTTTAGAGATCCAGTTAGGGTTCTGATTTGACCTAGCGTTAGGGTTGTGTTGAGGGCTAGGGTTAGAGATCCGATTACGGTTCCGATTGACCTAGGGTTAGGGTTATGTACAGGGCTAGGGATAGAGATCCCCATAGGGTTCCGATTGGACCTAAGGTTAGGGTTATGTTGATGGCTAGGTTTAGAGATCCAGTTAGGGTTCCGACTGGACCTAGGGTTAGGGTTATGTTGAGGGCTAGTGTTAGAGATCAGATTAGGGTTCCGATTGGACCTAGGGTTAGGGTTATGTTGAGGGCTAGGGTTAGAGATCCAGTTAGGGTTCCGATTGGACCTAGGGTTAGGATTATGTTGAGGGCTAGGGTTAGAGATCCGTTTAGTGTTACGATTTGACCTAGGGTTAAGGTTATGTGGAGGGCTAGGGTTAGAGATCCGTTAGGGTTACGATTGGACCTAGGGTTAGGGTTATGTTGAAGGCTATGTTTAGAGATCCAGTTATGGTTCCGATTTGATCTAGGGTTAGGGTTATGTTGAGGGCTAGGGTTAGAGATCCGGTTAGGGTTCCGATTGACCTAGGATTAGGGTTATGTTGAGGGCTAGGGTTAGAGATCAGATTAGGGTTCCGATTGCACCTAGGGTTAGGATTATGTTGAGGGCTAGTGTTAGAGATCCCGTTAGGGTTACGATTGGTCCTAGGGTTAGGGTTATGTTCAAGGCTATGTTTAGAGATCCAGTTATGGTTCCGATTTGATCTAGGGTTAGGGTTATGTTGAGGGCTAGGGTTAGAGATCCAGTTAGGGTTACGATTGGACCTATGGTTAGGGTTATGTTGAGGGTTAGGGTTAGAGATCCGGTTAGGGTTCCGAATGGACCTAGGGTTAGGGTTATGTTGAGGGCTAGGGTTAGAGATCCAGTTAGGGTTACGATTGGACCTATGGTTAGGGTTATGTTGAGGGTTAGGGTTAGAGATCCAGTTAGGGTTACGATTGGACCTAGGGTTAGGGTTATGTTGACGGCTAGGGTGAGAGATCCGGTAAGGTTTCCGATTGGATGTAGGTTTAGGGTTATATTGAGGGCTAGGGTTAGAGATCAGGTTATGGTTACGATTGTTCCTAGGGTTAGGGTTATGTTGAGGGCTAGGGTTAGAGATCCGGTTAGCGTTACGATTGGACCTAGGGTTAGGGTTATGTTGAGGGCTAGGGTTAGAGATCCGGTTAGGGTTCCGATTGGACCTAGGGTTAGCGTTATGTTGAGGGCTAGGGTTAGAGATCCGGTTAGGATTCCCATTGGACCTAGGGTTAGGGTTAGGTTGAGGGCTAGTGTTAGAGATCCAGTTAGGGTTACGATTGGACCTAGGGTTAGGGTTATGTTGAGGGATAGGCTTACAGATCCTTTTAGGGTTACGATTGGGCCTAGGGTTAGGGTTATGTTGAGGGCTAGGGTTAGAGATCCGGTTAGGGTTCCGAATGGACCTAGGGTTAGGGTTATGTTGAGGGCTAGGGTTAGAGATCAGGTTAGTGTTGCGATTGGACATAGGGTTAGGGTTATGTTGAGGGCTAGGGTTAGAGATCCGGTTAGCGTCACGATTGGACCTAGAGTTAGGGTTATGTTGAGGGCTAGGGTTAGAGATCCGGTTAGTGTTGCGATTGGACCTAGGGTTAGGGTTATGTTGGGGGCTAGGGTTAGAGATCCGGTTAGGGTTCCGATTGGACCTAGGGTTAGAGTTATGTTGAGGGCTAGGGTTATAGATCCGGTTAGGGTTCCGATTGCACCTAGGGATAGGGTTATGTTGAGGGCTAGGGTTAGAGATCCGGTTAGGGTTCCGATTGGACCTAGGGTTAGGGTTATGTTGAGGGCTACGGTTAGAGATTCGGTTAGGGTTCCGATTGGACCTAGGGTTAGGGTTATGTTGAGGGCTAGGGTTAGAGATCCGGTTAGCGTTACGATTGGACCTAGGGTTAGGGTTATGTTGAGGGCTAGGGTTAGAGATCCGGTTAGCGTTACGATTGGACCTAGGGTTAGGGTTATGTGGAGGGCTAGGGTTAGAGATCCGGTTAGGGTTCCGATTGGACCTAGGGTGAGGGTTATGTTGAGGGCTAGAGTTAGAGATCCGGTTAGGGTTCCGATTGGACCTAGGGTGAGGGTAATGTTGAGGGCTAGGCTTAGAGATCCGGTTAGGGTTCCGATTGGACCTAGGGTTAATGTTATGTTGAGGGCTAGGGTTAGAGATCCGGGTAGGGTACGAATTGGACCTAGCGTTAGGGTTATGTTGAGGGCTAGAGTTAGAGATCCGGTTAGGAATCCGATTGGACCTAGGGTTAGGGTTATGTTGAGGGCTAGGGTTAGAGATCCGGTTAGGGTTACGATTTGACCTAGGGTTAACCTTATGTAGAGGGCTAGTGTTTGAGATCCCGTTAGGGTTACGATTGGACCTAGGGTTAGGGTTATGTGGAAGGCTATGTTTAGAGATCCAGTTAGGGTTCCGATTTGACCTAGCGTTAGGGTTGTGTTGAGGGCTAGGGTTAGAGATCCGATTAAGGTTCCGATTGACCTAGGGTTAGGGTTATGTACAGGGCTAGGGATAGAGATCCCCATAGGGTTCCGATTGGACCTAAGGTTAGGGTTATGTTGATGGCTAGGTTTAGAGATCCAGTTAGGGTTCCGACTGGACCTAGGGTTAGGGTTATGTTGAGGGCTAGTGTTAGAGATCAGATTAGGGTTCCGATTGGACCTAGGGTTAGGGTTATGTTGAGGGCTAGGGTTAGAGATCCAGTTAGGGTTCCGATTGGACCTAGGGTTAGGGTTATGTTGAGGGCTAGGGTTAGAGATCCGTTTAGTGTTACGATTTGACCTAGGGTTAGGGTTATGTGGAGGGCTAGGGTTAGAGATCCCGTTAGGGTTACGATTGGACCTAGGGTTAGGGTTATGTTGAAGGCTATGTTTAGAGATCCAGTTATGGTTCCGATTTGATCTAGGGTTAGGGTTATGTTGAGGGCTAGGGTTAGAGATCCGGTTAGGGTTCCGATTGACCTAGGATTAGGGTTATGTTGAGGGCTAGGGTTAGAGATCAGGTTAGGGTTCCGATTGCACCTAGGGTTAGGATTATGTTGAGGGCTAGTGTTAGAGATCCCGTTAGGGTTACGATTGGTCCTAGGGTTAGGGTTATGTTCAAGGCTATGTTTAGAGATCCAGTTATGGTTCCGATTTGATCTAGGGTTAGGGTTATGTTGAGGGCTAGGGTTAGAGATCCAGTTAGGGTTACGATTGGACCTATGGTTAGGGTAATGTTGAGGGTTAGGGTTAGAGATCCGGTTAGGGTTCCGAATGGACCTAGGGTTAGGGTTATGTTGAGGACTAGGGTTAGAGATCCGGTTAGCGTTACGATTGGACCTAGGGTTAGGGTTATGTTGAGGGCTAGGGTTAGAGATCAGGTTAGGGTTCTGATTGGACCTAGGGTTAGGGTTTTGTTGAGTGCTAGGGTTAGAGATCCGGTTAGGGTTCCGATTGGACCTAGGGTTAGGGTTATGTTGAGGGCTAGAGTTAGAGATCTGGTTACTGTTACCATTGGACCTAGGGTTAGGGTTATGTTGAGGGCTAGGGTTAGAGATCCGGTTAGGGTTCCGATTGGACCTAGGGTTAGGGTTATGTTGAGGGGTAGGGTTAGAGATCCGGTTAGGTTTCCGATTGGACCTAGGGTTAGGGTGATGTTGAGGGGTAGGCTTAGAGATCCGGTTAGGGTTCCCTTTGGACCTAGGGTTAGGGTTAGGTTGAGGGCTACTGTTAGAGATCCAGTTAGGGTTACGATTGGACCTAGGGTTAGAGTTATGTTGACGGCTAGGGTGAGAGATCCGGTAAGGTTTCCGATTGGAAGTAAGTTTAGGGTTATATTGAGGGCTAGGGTTAGAGATCAGGTTATGGTTACGATTGGACCTAGGGTTAGGGTTATGTTGAGGGCTAGGGTTAGAGATCCGGTTAGGGTTCCGATTGGACCTAGGGTTAGAGTTATGTTGAGGGCTAGGGTTAGAGATCCGGTTAGGATTCCCATTGGACCTAGGGTTAGGGTTAGGTTGAGGGCTAGTGTTAGAGATCCAGTTAGGGTTACGATTGGACCTAGGGTTAGGGTTATGTTGAGGGATAGGCTTAGAGATCCTTTTAGGGTTACGATTGGGCCTAGGGTTAGGGTTATGTTGAGGGCTAGGGTTAGAGATCCGGTTAGGGTTCCGAATGATCCTAGGGTTAGGGTTATGTTGAGGGCTAGGGTTAGAGATCAGGTTAGTGTTGCTATTGGACATAGGGTTAGGGTTATGTTGAGGGCTAGGGTTAGAGATCCGGTTAGCGTCACGATTGGACCTAGAGTTAGGGTTATGTTGAGGGCTAGGGTTAGAGATCCGGTTAGTGTTGCGATTGGACCTAGGGTTAGGTTTATGTTGAGGGCTAGGGTTAGAGATCCGGTTAGGGTTCCGATTGGACCTAGGGTTAGAGTTATGTTGAGGGCTAGGGTTAGAGATCCGGTTAGGGTTCCGATTGCACCTAGGGATAGGGTTATGTTGAGGGCTAGGGTTAGAGATCCGGTTAGCGTTACGATTGCACCTAGGGTTAGGGTTATGTTGAGGGCTAGGGTTAGAGATCCGGTTAGCGTTACGATTGGACCTAGGGTTAGGGTTATGTGGAGGGCTAGGGTTAGAGATCCGGTTAGGGTTCCGATTGGACCTAGGGTGAGGGTTATGTTGAGGGCTAGGCTTAGAGATCCGGTTAGGATTCCCATTGGACCTAGGGTTAGGGTTAGGTTGAGGGCTAGTGTTAGAGATCCAGTTAGGGTTACGATTGGACCTAGGGTTAGGGTTATGTTGAGGGATAGGCTTAGATATCCTTTTAGGGTTACCATTGGACCTAGGGTTAGGGTTATGTTGAGGGCTAGGGTTAGAGATACGGTTAGGGTTCCGAATGGACCTAGGGTTAGGGTTATGTTGAGGGCTAGGGTTAGAGATCAGGTTAGTGTTGCGATTGGACCTAGGGTTAGGGTTATGTTGAGGGCTAGGGTTAGAGATCCGGTTAGCGTTACGATTGGACCTAGGGTTAGGGTTATGTTGAGGGCTAGGGTTAGAGATCCGGTTAGTGTTGCGATTGGACCTAGGGTTAGGGTTATGTTGAGGGCTAGGGTTAGAGATCCGGTTAGTGTTCCGATTGGACCTAGGGTTAGAGTTATGTTGAGGGCTAGGGTTAGAGATCCGGTTAGGGTTCCGATTGCACCTAGGGATAGGGTTATGTTGAGGGCTAAGGTTAGAGATCCGGTTAGGGTTCCGATTTGACCTAGGGTTAGGGTTATGTTGAGGGCTAGGGTTAGAGATCAGGTTAGTGTTGCGATTGGACCTAGGGTTAGGGTTATGTTGAGGGCTAGGGTTAGAGATCCGGTTAGCGTTACGATTGGACCTAGGGTTAGGGTTATGTTGAGGGCTAGGGTTAGAGATCCGGTTAGTGTTGCGATTGGACCTAGGGTTAGTGTTATGTTGAGGGCTAGGGTTAGAGATCCGGTTAGGGTTCCGATTGGACCTAGGGTTAGAGTTATGTTGAGGGCTAGGGTTAGAGATCCGGTTAGGGTTCCGATTGCTCCTAGGGATAGGGTTATGTTGAGGGCTAGGGTTAGAGATCCGGTTAGGGTTCCGATTGGACCTAGGGTTAGGGTTATGTTGAGGGCTAGGGTTAGAGTTCCGGTTAGGGTTCCGATTGGACCTAGGGTTAGGGTTATGTTGAGGGCTAGGCTTAGAGATCCGGTTAGGGTTCCCTTTGGACCTAGGGGTAGGGTTAGGTTGAGGGCTACTGTTAGAGATCCAGTTAGGGTTACGATTGGACCTAGGGATAGGGTTATGTTGAGGGATAGGGTTAGAGATCCTTTTAGGGTTACGATTGGACCTAGGGTTAGGGTTATGTTGAGGGCTAGGGTTAGAGATCCGGTTAGGGTTTCGAATGGACCTAGGGTTAGGGTTATGTTGAGGGCTAGGTTTAGAGATCCGGTTAGCGTTTTGATTGGAACTATGGTTAGGGTTATGTTGAGGGCTAGGGTTAGAGATCAGGTTAGGGTTCCGATTGGACCTAGGTTTAGTGTTATGTTGAGGGCTAGGGTTAGAGATCCGGTTAGCGTTCCGATTGGACCTAGGCTTAATTTAATGTTGAGGGCTAGGGTTAGAGATCCGGTTAGGGTTCCGATTGGACCTAGGGTTAGGGTTATGTTGAGGGCTAGGGTTAGAGATCCGGTTAGCGTTCCGATTGGACCTAGGCTTAATGTAATGTTGAAGGCTATGTTTAGAGATCCAGTTATGGTTCCGATTTGATCTAGGGTTAGGGTTATGTTGAAGGCTAGGGTTAGAGACCCGGTTAGGGTTCCGATTGACCTAGGATTAGGGTTATGTTGAGGGCTAGGGTTAGAGGTCAGGTTAGGGTTCCGATTGGACCTAGGGTTAGGATTATGTTGAGGGCTAGTGTTAGAGATCCCGTTAGGGTTACGATTGGTCCTAGGGTTAGGGTTATGTTCAAGGCTATGTTTAGAGATCCAGTTAGGGTTCCGATTGGACCTAGGGTTAGGGTTATGTTGAGGGCTAGGTTTAGAGATCCGGTTAGGGTTCCGATTGGACCTAGGGTTAGGGTTATGTTGAGGGTTGGGGTTAGAGATCCGGTTAGGGTTCCGATTGGACCTAGGTTTAGGGTTATGTTGAGGGCTAGGTTTAGAGATCCGGTTAGGGTTCCGATTGGACCTAGGGTTAGGGTTATGTTGAGGGCTAGGCTTAGAGAACCGGTTAGGGTTCCCATTGGACCTAGGGTTAGGGTTAGGTTGAGGGCTAGGGTTAGAGATCCGGTTAGCGTTAAGATTGGACATAGGGTTAGGGTTATGTTGAGGGCTAGGGTTAGAGATCAGGTTAGGGTTCTGATTGTACCTAGGGTTAGGGTTTTGTTGAGGGCTAGGGTTAGAGATCCGGTTACGGTTCCGATTGGACCTAGGGTTAGGGTTATGTTGAGGGCTAGGGTTAGAGATCCGGTTAGGGTTCCGATTGGACCTAGGGTTAGGGTTATGTTGAGGGCTAGGGTTAGATCCGATTAGGGTTCCGATTTGACCTAGGGTTAAGGTTATGTAGAGGGCTAGTGTTAGAGATCCCCTTAGTGTTACGATTGGACCTAGGGTTAGGGTTATTTTGATGGCTAGGTTTAGAGATCCAGTTAGGGTTCCGATTGGACCTAGGGTTAGGGTTATGTTGAGGGCTAGGGTTAGAGATCCGGTTAGGGTTCCGATTGGACCTAGGGTTAGGGTTATGTTGAGGGGTAGGGTTAGAGATCCGGTTAGGTTTCTGATTGGACCTAGGGTTAGGGTTATGTTGAGGGCTAGGGTTAGAGATCCGGTTGGGGTACCGATTGGACCTAGTGTGAGGGTTATGTTGAGGGCTAGGCTTAGAGATCCGGTTAGGGTTCTCATTGGACCTACGGTTAGGGTTAGGTTGAGGGCTAGGGTTAGAGATCAGGTTAGTGTTGCGATTGGACATAGGGTTAGGGTTATGTTGAGGGCTAGGGTTAGAGATCCGGTTAGCGTCACGATTGGACCTAGAGTTAGGGTTATGTTGAGGGCTAGGGTTAGAGATCCGGTTAGTGTTGCGATTGGACCTAGGGTTAGGGTTATGTTGAGGGCTAGGGTTAGAGATCCGGTTAGGGTTCCGATTGGACCTAGGGTTAGAGTTATGTTGAGGGCTAGGGTTAGAGATCCGGTTAGGGTTCCGATTGCACCTAGGGATAGGGTTATGTTGAGGGCTAGGGTTAGAGATCCGGTTAGGGTTCCGATTGGACCTAGGGTTAGGGTTATGTTGAGGGCTAGGGTTAGAGATTCGGTTAGGGTTCCGATTGGACCTAGGGTTAGGGTTATGTTGAGGGCTAGGGTTAGAGATCCGGTTAGCGTTACGATTGGACCTAGGGTTAGGGTTATGTTGAGGGCTAGGGTTAGAGATCCGGTTAGCGTTACGATTGGACCTAGGGTTAGGGTTATGTGGAGGGCTAGGGTTAGAGATCCGGTTAGGATTCCGATTGGACCTAGGGTGAGGGTTATGTTGAGGGCTAGGCTTAGAGATCCGGTTAGGATTCCCATTGGACCTAGGGTTAGGGTTAGGTTGAGGGCTAGTGTTAGAGATCCAGTTAGGGTTACGATTGGACCTAGGGTTAGGGTTATGTTGAGGGATAGGCTTAGAGATCCTTTTAGGGTTACGATTGGACCTAGGGTTAGGGTTATGTTGAGGGCTAGGGTTAGAGATCCGGTTAGGGTTCCGAATGGACCTACGGTTAGGGTTATGTTTAGGGCTAGGGTTAGAGATCAGGTTAGTGTTGCGATTGGACCTAGGGTTAGGGTTATGTTGAGGGCTAGGGTTAGAGATCCGGTTAGCGTTACGATTGGACCTAGGGTTAGGGTTATGTTGAGGGCTAGGGTTAGAGATCCGGTTAGTGTTGCGATTGGACCTAGGGTTAGGGTTATGTTGAGGGCTAGGGTTAGAGATCCGGTTAGGGTTCCGATTGGACCTAGGGTTAGAGTTATGTTGAGGGCTAGGGTTAGAGATCCGGTTAGGGTTCCGATTGCACCTAGGGATAGGGTTATGTTGAGGGCTAGGGTTAGAGATCCGGTTAGGGTTCCGATTGAACCTAGGGTTAGGGTTATGTTGAGGGCTAGGGTTAGAGATCAGGTTAGTGTTGCGATTGGACCTAGGGTTAGGGTTATGTTGAGGGCTAGGGTTAGAGATCCGGTTAGCGTTACGATTGGAACTAGGGTTAGGGTTATGTTGAGGGCTAGGGTTAGAGATCCGGTTAGGGTTCCGATTGGACCTAGGGTTAGAGTTATGTTGAGGGCTAGGGTTAGAGATCCGGTTAGGGTTCCGATTGCTCCTAGGGATAGGGTTATGTTGAGGGCTAGGGTTAGAGATCCGGTTAGGGTTCCGATTGGACCTAGGGTTAGGGTTATGTTGAGGGCTAGGGTTAGAGTTCCGGTTAGGGTTCCGATTGGACCTAGGGTTAGGGTTATGTTGAGGGCTAGGCTTAGAGATCCGGTTAGGGTTCCCTTTGGACCTAGGGGTAGGGTTAGGTTGAGGGCTACTGTTAGAGATCCAGTTAGGGTTACGATTGGACCTAGGGATAGGGTTATGTTGAGGGATAGGGTTAGAGATCCTTTTAGGGTTACGATTGGACCTAGGGTTAGGGTTATGTTGAGGGCTAGGGTTAGAGATCCGGTTAGGGTTTCGAATGGACCTAGGGATAGGGTTATGTTGAGGGCTAGGTTTAGAGATCCGGTTAGCGTTTTGATTGGAACTATGGTTAGGGTTATGTTGAGGGCTAGGGTTAGAGATCAGGTTAGGGTTCCGATTGGACCTAGGTTTAGTGTTATGTTGAGGGCTAGGGTTAGAGATCCGGTTATCGTTCCGATTGGACCTAGGCTTAATGTAATGTTGAGGGCTAGGGTTAGAGATCCGGTTAGGGTTCCGATTGGACCTAGGGTTAGGGTTATGTTGAGGGCTAGGGTTAGAGATCCGGTTAGGAATCTGATTGGACCTAGGGTTAGGGTTATGTTGAGGGCTAGGGTTAGAGATCCGGTTAGGGTTCCGAATGGACCTAGGGTTAGGGCTATGTTGAGGGCTAGGGTTAGAGATCCGGTTAGGGTTCCGATTGGACCTAGGGTTAGGGTTATGTTGAGGGCTAGGTACACAGACCCGGTTAGGGTTCCGATTGGACCTAGGGTTAGGGTTATGTTGTGGGCTAGGGTTAGAGATCCGGTTAGGGTTCCGATTGGACCTAGGGTTAGGGTTATGTTGAGGGCTAGGTATACAGATCCGGTTAGGGTTCCGATTGGACCTAGGGTTAGGGTTATGTTGATGGCTACGGTTAGAAATCCTTTTAGGGTTCCGATTGGACCTAGGGTTAGGGTTATGTTGAGGGCTAGGGTTAGATATCCGTTTAGGGTTCCGATTGGACCTAGGGTTAGGGTTATGTTGAATGCTAGGGTTAGAGATCCGGTTGGGGTTCCGATTGGACCAAGGGTTAGGGTTATGTTGAGGGCTAGGTACACAGATCCGGTTAGGGTTCCGATTGGACCTAGGGTTAGGGTTATGTTGTGGGCTAGGGTTAGAGATCCGGTTAGGGTTCCGATTGGACCTAGGGTTAGGGTTATGTTGAGGGCTAGGGTTAGAGATCCGGTTAGGCTTCCGATTGGACCTAGGGTTAGGGTTATGTTGAGGGCTAGGTTTAGAGATCCGGTTGGGGTTCCGATTGGACCTAGGGATAGGGTTATGTTGAGGGCTAGGTACACAGATCCGGTTAGGGTTCCGATTGGACCTAGGGTTAGGGTTATGTTGTGGGCTAGGGTTAGAGATCCGGTTAGGGTTCCGATTGGACCTAGGGTTAGGGTTATGTTGAGGGCTAGGTATACAGATCCGGTTAGGGTTCCGATTGGACCTAGGGTTAGGGTTATGTTGAGGGCTAGGTATACAGATCCGGTTAGGGTTCCGATTGGACCTAGGGTTAGGGTTATGTTGAAGGCTAGGGTTAGAAATCCGGTTAGGGTTCCGATGGACGTAGGGTTAGGTTTATGTTGAGGGCTAGGGTTAGAGATCCGGTTAGGGTACTGATTGGACCTAGGGTTAGGTTTATGTTGAGAGCTAGGGTTAGAGATCCGGTTAGGGTTCCGATTGGACCTAGGGTTAGGGTTATGTTGAGGGCTAGGGTTAGAAATCCAGTTAGTGTTTTCATTGGACCTAGGGTTAGGGTTATGTTGAGGGCTAGGGTTAGAGATCCGGTTAGGATTCCGATTGGACCTAGGGTTAGGGTTATGTTGAGGGCTAGGGTTAGAGATCCGGTTAGGCTTCCGATTGGACCTAGGGTTAGGGTTATGTTGAGGGCTAGGGTTAGAGATCCGGTTGGGGTTCCGATTGGACCTAGGGTTAGGGTTATGTTGAGGGCTAGGTACACAGATCCGGTTAGGGTTCCGATTGGACCTAGGGTTAGGGTTATGTTGAGGGCTAGCGTTAGAGATCCGGTTAGGGATACGATTGAACCTAGGGTTAGGGTTATGTTGAGGGCTAGGGTTAGAGATCCTGTTAGGGTTCCGATTGGACCTAGGGTTAGGGTTATGTTGAGGGCTAGGTATACAGATACGGTTAGGGTTCCAATTGGACCTAGGGTTAGGGTTATGTTGAGGTCTAGGTACACAGATCCGGTTAGGGTTCCGATTGGACCTAGGGTTAGGGTTATGTAGAGGGCCAGGGTTAGATATCCGGTTAGGGTTCCGATTGGACCTAGGGTTAGGGTTATGTTGAGGGCTAGGTTTAGATATCCGTTTAGGGTTCCGATTGGACCTAGGGTTAGGGTTATGTTGCGGGCTGGGTTAGAGATCCTGTTAGGGTTCCGATTGGACCTAGGGTTAGGGTTATGTTGAGGGCTAGGTATACAGATCCGGTTAGGGTTCCGATTGGACCTAGGGTTAGTGTTATGTTGAGGGCTAGGTATACAGATCCGGTTACGGTTCCGATTGGACCTAGGGTTAGGGTTATGTTGATGGCTACGGTTAGAAATCCGTTTAGGGTTCCGATTGGACCTAGGGTTAGGGTTATGTTGAGGGCTAGGGTTAGAGATCCGGTTAGGGTTCCGATTTTTACCTAGGGTTAGGGTTATGTTGAGGGCTAGTGTTAGATATCCGGTTAGGGTTCCGATTGGACCAAGGTTTAGTGTTATGTTGAGGGCGAGATGTAGAGATCCGGTTAGGGTTCCGATTGGACCTCGGGTTAGGGTTATGTTGAGGGCTAGGTTTAGATATCCATTTAGGGTTCCGATTGGACCTAGGGTTAGGGTTATGTTGAGGGCTAGGTATACAGATCCGGTTAGGGTTCCGATTGGACGTAGGGTTAGGGTTATGTTGAGGGCTAGGTATACAGATCCGGTTAGGGTTCCGATTGGACCTAGGGTTAGGGTTATGTTGAAGGCTAGGGTTAGAAATCCGGTTAGGGTTCCGATTGGACGTAGGGTTTGGTTTATGTTGAGGGCTAGTGTTAGAGATCCGGTTAGGGTACTGATTGGACCTAGGGTTAGGGTTATTTTGAGAGCTAGGGTTAGAGATCCGGTTAGGGTTCCGATTGGACCTAGGGTTAGGGTTATGTTGAGTGCTAGGGTTAGAGATCCAGTTAGTGTTTTGATTGGACCTAGGGTTAGGGTTATGTTGAGGGCTAGGTGTTAGAGATCCGGTGAGGATTCCGATTGGACCTAGGGTTAGGGTTATGTTGAGGGCTAGGGTTAGAGATCCGGTTAGGCTTCCGATTGGACCTAGGGTTAGGGTTATGTTGCGAGCTAGGGTTAGAGATCCGGTTAGGGTTCCGATTGGACCTAGGGTTAGGGTTATGTTGAGGGCGAGGGGTAGAGATCCGGTTAGGGTTCCGATTGGACCTAGGGTTAGGGTTATGTTGCGGGCTGGGTTAGAGATCCTGTTAGGGTTCCGATTGAAACTAGGGTTAGTGTTATGTAGAGGGCTAGGGTTAGATATCCGGTTAGGGTTCCGATTGGACCTAGGGTTAGGGTTATGTTGAGGGCTAGGGTTAGATATCCGTTTAGGGTTCCGATTGGACCTAGGGTTAGGGTTACGTTGAGGGCTAGGGTTAGAGATCCGGTTAGGGTTCCGATTGGACCTAGGGTTAGGGTTATATTGAGGGCTAGGGTTAGAGATCCAGTTAGGGTTTTGATTGGACCTAGGGTTAGGGTTATGTTGAGGGCTAGGGTTAGAGATCCGGTTACGGTTCCGATTGGACCTAGGATTAGGGTTATGTTGAGGGCTAGGGTTAGAGATCCGGTTAGGGTTCCGATTGGACCTAGGGTTAGGGTTATGTTGAGGGCTAGGTATACAGATCCGGTTAGGGTTCCGATTGGACCTAGGGTTAGGGTTATGTTGAGGGCTAGGGTTAGAGATCCCGTTAGGGTTGCGATTGGACCTAGGGTTAGGGTTAGGTTGAGGGCTAGGGTTAGAGATCCGGTTAGGGTTCCGATTGGACCTAGGGTTAGGGTTATGTTGAGGGCGAGGTATAGAGATCCGGTTAGGGTTCCGATTGGACCTAGGGTTAGGGTTATGTTGAGGGCTAGCGTTAGAGATCCGGTTAGGGATACGATTGAACCTAGGGTTAGGGTTATGTTGAGGGCTAGGGTTAGAGATCCTGTTAGGGTTCCGATTGGACCTAGGGTTAGGGTTATGTTGAGGGCTAGGTATACAGATCCGGTTAGGGTACCGATTGGACCTAGGGTTAGGGTTATGTTGAGGTCTAGGTACACAGATCCGGTTAGGGTTCCGATTGGACCTAGGGTTAGGGTTATGTAGAGGGCAAGGGTTAGATATCCGGTTAGGGTTCCGATTGGACCTAGGGTTAGGGTTATGTTGAGGGCTAGGTTTAGATATCCATTTAGGGTTCCGATTGGACCTAGGGTTAGGGTTATGTTGCGGGCTGGGTTAGAGATCCTGTTAGGATTCCGATTGGAACTAGGGTTAGGGTTATGTAGAGGGGTAGGGTTAGATATCCGGTTAGGGTTCCGATTGGACCTAGGGTTAGGGTTATGTTGAGAGCTAGGGTTAGAGATCCTGTTAGGGTTCCGATTGGACCTAGGGTTAGGGTTATGTAGAGGGCTAGGGTTAGAGATCCGGTTAGGCTTCCGATTGGACCTAGGGTTAGGGTTATGTTGAGGGCTAGGGTTAGAGATCCGGTTGGGGTTCCGATTGGACCTAGGGTTAGGGTTATGTTGAGGGCTAGGTACACAGATCCGGTTAGGGTTCCGATTGGACCTAGGGTTAGGGTTATGTTGAGGGCTAGGTTTGGAGATCCGGTTAGGGTTCCGATTGGACCTAGGGTTAGGGTTATGTTGAGGGCTAGCGTTAGAGATCCGGTTAGGGATACGATTGAACCTAGGGTTAGGGTTATGTTGAGGGCTAGGGTTAGAGATCCTGTTAGGGTTCCGATTGGACCTAGGGTTAGGGTTATGTTGAGGGCTAGGTATACAGATCCGGTTAGCGTTCCAATTGGACCTAGGGTTAGGGTTATGTTGAGGTCTAGGTACACAGATCCGGTTAGGGTTCCGATTGGACCTAGGGTTAGGGTTATGTAGAGGGCCAGGGTTAGATATCCGGTTAGGGTTCCGATTGGACCTAGGGTTAGGGTTATGTTGAGGCCTAGGTTTAGATATCCGGTTAGGGTTCCGATTGGACCTAGGGTTAGGGTTATGTTGAGGGCTAGGTATACAGATCCGGTTAGGGTTCCGATTGGACCTAGGGTTAGGGTTATGTTGAGGGCTAGGTATACAGATACGGTTAGGGTTCCGATTGGACCTAGGGTTAGGGTTATGTTGAAGGCTAGGGTTAGAAATCCGGTTAGGGTTTCGATTGGACGTAGGGTTAGGTTTATGTTGAGGGCTAGGGTTAGAGATCCGGTTAGGGTACTGATTGGACCTAGGGTTAGGGTTATGTTGAGAGCTAGGGTTAGAGATCCAGTTGGGGTTCCGATTGGACCTACGGTTAGGGTTATGTTGAGGGCTAGGGTTAGAGATCCAGTTAGTGTTTTCATTGGACCTAGGGTTAGGGTTATGTTGAGGGCTAGGGTTAGAGATCCGGTTAGGATTCCGATTGGACCTAGGGTTAGGGTTATGTTGAGGGCTAGGGTTAGAGATCCGGTTAGGCTTCCGATTGGACCTAGTGTTAGGGTTATGTTGAGAGCTAGGGTTAGAGATCCGGTTAGGGTTCCGATTGGACCTAGGGTTAGGGTTATGTTGAGGGCTAGTGTTAGATATCCGGTTAGGGTTCCGTTTGGACCAAGTTTTAGCGTTATGTTGAGGGCGAGTGGTAGAGATCCGGTTAGGGTTCCGATTGGACCTCGGGTTAGGGTTATGTTGAGGGCGAGGGGTAGATATCCGGTTAGGGTTCCGATTGGACCTAAGGTTAGGGTTATGTTGCGGGCTGGGTTAGAGATCCTGTTAGGGTTCCGATTGAAACTAGGGTTAGTGTTATGTAGAGGGCTAGGGTTAGATATCCGGTTAGCGTTCCGATTGGACCTAGGGTTAGGGTTATGTTGAGGGCTAGGGTTAGATATCCGTTTAGGGTTCCGATTGGACCTAGGGTTAGGGTTATGTTGAGGGCTAGGGTTAGATATCCGTTTAGGGTTCCGATTGGACCTAGGGTTATGATTATGTTGAGGGCTAGGGATAGAGATCCGGTTAGGGTTCTGATTGGACCTAGGGTTAGGGTTATGTTGAGGGCGAGGGGTAGAGTTCCTGTTAGGGTTCCGATTGTACCTAGGGTTAGTGTTATTTTGAGGGCTAGGGTTAGATATCCGTTTAGGGTTCCGATTGGACCTATGGTTAGGCTTATGTTGAGGGCTAGGGTTAGATAAACGTTTAGGGTTCCGATTGGACCTAGGGTTAGGGTTATGTTGAGGGCTAGGGTTAGAGATCCGGTTAGGGTTCCGATTGGACTAGGGTTAGGGTTATGTTGAGGGCGAGGGTTAGAGATCTGGTTAGGGTTCCGATTGGACCTAGGGTTAGAGTTATGTTTAGGGCGAGGGGTAGAGAACCGGCTAGGGTTCCGATTAGAACTAGGGTTAGGGTTATGTTGAGGGCGAGGTGTAGAGATCCGGTTAGGGTTCCGATTGGACCTAGGATTAGGGTTATGTTGAGGGCGAGGGTTATAGATTCGGTTAGGTTTCCGATTGGACCCAGGGTTAGGGTTATGTTGAGGGCTAGGGTTAGATATCCGTTTACTGTTCCGATTGGACCTAGGGTTAGGGTTACGTTGAGGGCTAGGGTTAGAGATCCGGTTAGGGTTCCGATTGGACCTAGGGTTAGGGTTATTTTGAGGGCTAGGGTTAGAGATCCAGTTAGGGTTTTGATTCGACCTAGGGTTAGGGTTATGTTGAGGGCTAGGGTTAGAGATCCGGTTAGGGTTCCGATTGGACCTCCGGTTAGGGTTATGTTGAGTGCTAGGGTTAGAGATCCTGTTACGGTTCCGATTGGACCTAGGGTTAGGGTTATGTTGAGGGCTAGGGTTAGAGATCCGGTTAGGGTTCCGATTGGACCTAGGGTTAGGGTTATGTTGAGGGCTAGGTACACAGACCCGGTTAGGGTTCCGATTGGACCTAGGGTTAGGGTTATGTTGTGGGCTAGGGTTAGAGATCCGGTTAGGGTTCCGATTGGACCTAGGGTTAGGGTTATGTTGAGGGCTAGGTATACAGATCCGGTTAGGGTTCCGATTGGACCTAGGGTTAGGGTTATGTTGATGGCTACGGTTAGAAATCCTTTTAGGGTTCCGATTGGACCTAGGGTTAGGGTTATGTTGAGGGCTAGGGTTAGATATCCGTTTAGGGTTCCGATTGGACCTAGGGTTAGGGTTATGTTGAATGCTAGGGTTAGAGATCCGGTTGGGGTTCCGATTCGACCAAGGGTTAGGGTTATGTTGAGGGCTAGGTACACAGATCCGGTTAGGGTTCCGATTGGACCTAGGGTTAGGGTTATGTTGTGGGCTAGGGTTAGAGATCCGGTTAGGGTTCCGATTGGACCTAGGGTTAGGGTTATGTTGAGGGCTAGGGTTAGAGATCCGGTTAGGCTTCCGATTGGACCTAGGGTTAGGGTTATGTTGAGGGCTAGGTTTAGAGATCCGGTTGGGGTTCCGATTGGACCTAGGGATAGGGTTATGTTGAGGGCTAGGTACACAGATCCGGTTAGGGTTCCGATTGGACCTAGGGTTAGGGTTATGTTGTGGGCTAGGGTTAGAGATCCGGTTAGGGTTCCGATTGGACCTAGGGTTAGGGTTATGTTGAGGGCTAGGTATACAGATCCGGTTAGGGTTCCGATTGGACCTAGGGTTAGGGTTATGTTGAGGGCTAGGTATACAGATCCGGTTAGGGTTCCGATTGGACCTAGGGTTAGGGTTATGTTGAAGGCTAGGGTTAGAAATCCGGTTAGGGTTCCGATTGGACGTAGGGTTAGGTTTATGTTGAGGGCTAGGGTTAGAGATCCGGTTAGGGTACTGATTGGACCTAGGGTTAGGTTTATGTTGAGAGCTAGGGTTAGAGATCCGGTTAGGGTTCCGATTGGACCTAGGGTTAGGGTTATGTTGAGGGCTAGGGTTAGAAATCCAGTTAGTGTTTTCATTGGACCTAGGGTTAGGGTTATTTTGAGGGCTAGGGTTAGAGATCCGGTTAGGATTCCGATTGGACCTAGGGTTAGGGTTATGTTGAGGGCTAGGGTTAGAGATCCGGTTAGGCTTCCGATTGGACCTAGGGTTAGGGTTATGTTGAGGGCTAGGGTTAGAGATCCGGTTGGGGTTCCGATTGGACCTAGGGTTAGGGTTATGTTGAGGGCTAGGTACACAGATCCGGTTAGGGTTCCGATTGGACCTAGGGTTAGGGTTATGTTGTGGGCTGGGGTTAGAGATCCGGTTAGGGTTCCGATTGGACCTAGGGTTAGGGTTATGTTGAGGGCTAGGTATACAGATCCGGTTAGGGTTCCGATTGGACCTAGGGTTAGGGTTATGTTGAGGGCTAGCGTTAGAGATCCGGTTAGGGATACGATTGAACCTAGGGTTAGGGTTATGTTGAGGGCTAGGGTTAGAGATCCTGTTAGGGTTCCGATTGGACCTAGGGTTAGGGTTATGTTGAGGGCTAGGTATACATATCCGGTTAGGGTTCCAATTGGACCTAGGGTTAGGGTTATGTTGAGGTCTAGGTACACAGATCCGGTTAGGGTTCCGATTGGACCTAGGGTTAGGGTTATGTAGAGGGCCAGGGTTAGATATCCGGTTAGGGTTCCGATTGGACCTAGGGTTAGGGTTATGTTGAGGGCTAGGTTTAGATATCCGTTTAGGGTTCCGATTGGACCTAGGGTTAGGGTTATGTTGCTGGCTGGGTTAGAGATCCTGTTAGGGTTCCGATTGGACCTAGGGTTAGGGTTATCTTGAGGGCTAGGTATACAGATCCGGTTAGGGTTCCGATTGGACCTAGGGTTAGTGTTATGTTGAGGGCTAGGTATACAGATCCGGTTACGGTTCCGATTGGACCTAGGGTTAGGGTTATGTTGATGGCTACGGTTAGAAATCCGTTTAGGGTTCCGATTGGACCTAGGGTTAGGGTTATGTTGAGGGCTAGGGTTAGAGATCCGGTTAGGGTTCCGATTTTTACCTAGGGTTAGGGTTATGTTGAGGGCTAGTGTTAGATATCCGGTTAGGGTTCCGATTGGACCAAGGTTTAGTGTTATGTTGAGGGCGAGATGTAGAGATCCGGTTAGGGTTCCGATTGGACCTCGGGTTAGGGTTATGTTGAGGGCTAGGTTTAGATATCCATTTAGGGTTCCGATTGGACCTAGGGTTAGGGTTATGTTGAGGGCTAGGTATACAGATCCGGTTAGGGTTCCGATTGGACCTAGGGTTAGGGTTATGTTGAGGGCTAGGTATACAGATCCGGTTAGGGTTCCGATTGGACCTAGGGTTAGGGTTATGTTGAAGGCTAGGGTTAGATATCCGGTTAGGGTTCCGATTGGACGTAGGGTTTGGTTTATGTTGAGGGCTAGTGTTAGAGATCCGGTTAGGGTACTGATTGGACCTAGGGTTAGGGTTATTTAGAGAGCTAGGGTTAGAGATCCGGTTAGGGTTCCGATTGGACCTAGGGTTAGGGTTATGTTGAGTGCTAGGGTTAGAGATTCAGTTAGTGTTTTGATTGGACCTAGGGTTAGGGTTATGTTGAGGGCTAGGTGTTAGAGATCCGGTGAGGATTCCGATTGGACCTAGGGTTAGGGTTATGTTGAGGGCTAGGGTTAGAGATCCGGTTAGGCTTCCGATTGGACCTAGGGTTAGGGTTATGTTGCGAGCTAGGGTTAGAGATCCGGTTAGGGTTCCGATTGGACCTAGGGTTAGGGTTATGTTGAGGGCGAGGGGTAGAGATCCGGTTAGGGTTCCGATTGGACCTAGGGTTAGGGTTCTGTTGCGGGCTGGGTTAGAGATCCTGTTAGGGTTCCGATTGAAACTAGGGTTAGTGTTATGTAGAGGGCTAGGGTTAGATATCCGGTTAGGGTTCCGATTGGACCTAGGGTTAGGGTTATGTTGAGGGCTAGGGTTAGATATCCGTTTAGGGTTCCGATTGGACCTAGGGTTAGGGTTACGTTGAGGGCTAGGGTTAGAGATCCGGTTAGGGTTCCGATTGGACCTAGGGTTAGGGTTATATTGAGGGCTAGGGTTAGAGATCCAGTTAGGGTTTTGATTGGACCTAGGGTTAGGGTTATGTTGAGGGCTAGGGTTAGAGATCCGGTTACGGTTCCGATTGGACCTAGGATTAGGGTTATGTTGAGGGCTAGGGTTAGAGATCCGGTTAGGGTTCCGATTGGACCTAGGGTTAGGGTTATGTTGAGGGCTAGGTATACAGATCCGGTTAGGGTTCCGATTGGACCTAGGGTTAGGGTTATGTTGAGGGCTAGGGTTAGAGATCCCGTTAGGGTTGCGATTGGACCTAGGGTTAGGGTTAGGTTGAGGGCTAGGGTTAGAGATCCGGTTAGGGTTCCGATTGGACCTAGGGTTAGGGTTATGTTGAGGGCGAGGTATAGAGATCCGGTTAGGGTTCCGATTGGACCTAGGGTTAGGGTTATGTTGAGGGCTAGCGTTAGAGATCCGGTTAGGGATACGATTGAACCTAGGGTTAGGGTTATGTTGAGGGCTAGGGTTAGAGATCCTGTTAGGGTTCCGATTGGACCTAGGGTTAGGGTTATGTTGAGGGCTAGGTATACAGATCCGGTTAGGGTACCGATTGGACCTAGGGTTAGGGTTATGTTGAGGTCTAGGTACACAGATCCGGTTAGGGTTCCGATTGGACCTAGGGTTAGGGTTATGTAGAGGGCAAGGGTTAGATATCCGGTTAGGGTTCCGATTGGACCTAGGGTTAGGGTTATGTTGAGGGCTAGGTTTAGATATCCATTTAGGGTTCCGATTGGACCTAGGGTTAGGGTTATGTTGCGGGCTGGGTTAGAGATCCTGTTAGGATTCCGATTGGAACTAGGGTTAGGGTTATGTAGAGGGGTAGGGTTAGATATCCGGTTAGGGTTCCGATTGGACCTAGGGTTAGGGTTATGTTGAGAGCTAGGGTTAGAGATCCTGTTAGGGTTCCGATTGGACCTAGGGTTAGGGTTATGTAGAGGGCTAGGGTTAGAGATCCGGTTAGGCTTCCGATTGGACCTAGGGTTAGGGTTATGTTGAGGGCTAGGGTTAGAGATCCGGTTGGGGTTCCGATTGGACCTAGGGTTAGGGTTATGTTGAGGGCTAGGTACACAGATCCGGTTAGGGTTCCGATTGGACCTAGGGTTAGGGTTATGTTGAGGGCTAGGTATACAGATCCGGTTAGGGTTCCGATTGGACCTAGGGTTAGGGTTATGTTGAGGGCTAGCGTTAGAGATCCGGTTAGGGATACGATTGAACCTAGGGTTAGGGTTATGTTGAGGGCTAGGCTTAGAGATCCTGTTAGGGTTCCGATTGGACCTAGGGTTAGGGTTATGTTGAGGGCTAGGTATACAGATCCGGTTAGCGTTCCAATTGGACCTAGGGTTAGGGTTATGTTGAGGTCTAGGTACACAGATCCGGTTAGGGTTCCGATTGGACCTAGGGTTAGGGTTATGTAGAGGGCCAGGGTTAGATATCCGGTTAGGGTTCCGATTGGACCTAGGGTTAGGGTTATGTTGAGGCCTAGGTTTAGATATCCGGTTAGGGTTCCGATTGGACCTAGGGTTAGGGTTATGTTGAGGGCTAGGTATACAGATCCGGTTAGGGTTCCGATTGGACCTAGGGTTAGGGTTATGTTGAGGGCTAGGTATACAGATACGGTTAGGGTTCCGATTGGACCTAGGGTTAGGGTTATGTTGAAGGCTAGGGTTAGAAATCCGGTTAGGGTTCCGATTGGACGTAGGGTTAGGTTTATGTTGAGGGCTAGGGTTAGAGATCCGGTTAGGGTACTGATTGGACCTAGGGTTAGGGTTATGTTGAGAGCTAGGGTTAGAGATCCAGTTGGGGTTCCGATTGGACCTACGGTTAGGGTTATGTTGAGGGCTAGGGTTAGAGATCCAGTTAGTGTTTTCATTGGACCTAGGGTTAGGGTTATGTTGAGGGCTAGGGTTAGAGATCCGGTTAGGATTCCGATTGGACCTAGGGTTAGGGTTATGTTGAGGGCTAGGGTTAGAGATCCGGTTAGGCTTCCGATTGGACCTAGTGTTAGGGTTATGTTGAGAGCTAGGGTTAGAGATCCGGTTAGGGTTCCGATTGGACCTAGGGTTAGGGTTATGTTGAGGGCTAGTGTTAGATATCCGGTTAGGGTTCCGTTTGGACCAAGTTTTAGCGTTATGTTGAGGGCGAGTGGTAGAGATCCGGTTAGGGTTCCGATTGGACCTCGGGTTAGGGTTATGTTGAGGGCGAGGGGTAGATATCCGGTTAGGGTTCCGATTGGACCTAAGGTTAGGGTTATGTTGCGGGCTGGGTTAGAGATCCTGTTAGGGTTCCGATTGAAACTAGGGTTAGTGTTATGTAGAGGGCTAGGGTTAGATATCCGGTTAGCGTTCCGATTGGACCTAGGGTTAGGGTTATGTTGAGGGCTAGGGTTAGATATCCGTTTAGGGTTCTGATTGGACCTAGGGTTAGGGTTATGTTGAGGGCTAGGGTTAGATATCCGTTTAGGGTTCCGATTGGACCTAGGGTTATGATTATGTTGAGGGCTAGGGATAGAGATCCGGTTAGGGTTCTGATTGGACCTAGGGTTAGGGTTATGTTGAGGGCGAGGGGTAGAGTTCCTGTTAGGGTTCCGATTGTACCTAGGGTTAGTGTTATTTTGAGGGCTAGGGTTAGATATCCGTTTAGGGTTCCGATTGGACCTATGGTTAGGCTTATGTTGAGGGCTAGGGTTAGATAAACGTTTAGGGTTCCGATTGGACCTAGGGTTAGGGTTATGTTGAGGGCTAGGGTTAGAGATCCGGTTAGGGTTCCGATTGGACTAGGGTTAGGGTTATGTTGAGGGCGAGGGTTAGAGATCTGGTTAGGGTTCCGATTGGACCTAGGGTTAGAGTTATGTTTAGGGCGAGGGGTAGAGAACCGGCTAGGGTTCCGATTAGAACTAGGGTTAGGGTTATGTTGAGGGCGAGGTGTAGAGATCCGGTTAGGGTTCCGATTGGACCTAGGATTAGGGTTATGTTGAGGGCGAGGGTTATAGATTCGGTTAGGTTTCCGATTGGACCCAGGGTTAGGGTTATGTTGAGGGCTAGGGTTAGATATCCGTTTACTGTTCCGATTGGACCTAGGGTTAGGGTTACGTTGAGGGCTAGGGTTAGAGATCCGGTTAGGGTTCCGATTGGACCTAGGGTTAGGGTTATTTTGAGGGCTAGGGTTAGAGATCCAGTTAGGGTTTTGATTCGACCTAGGGTTAGGGTTATGTTGAGGGCTAGGGTTAGAGATCCGGTTAGGGTTCCGATTGGACCTCCGGTTAGGGTTATGTTGAGTGCTAGGGTTAGAGATCCTGTTACGGTTCCGATTGGACCTAGGGTTAGGGTTATGTTGAGGGCTAGGGTTAGAGATCCGGTTAGGGTTCCGATTGGACCTAGGGTTAGGGTTATGTTGAGGGCTAGGTACACAGACCCGGTTAGGGTTCCGATTGGACCTAGGGTTAGGGTTATGTTGTGGGCTAGGGTTAGAGATCCGGTTAGGGTTCCGATTGGACCTAGGGTTAGGGTTATGTTGAGGGCTAGGTATACAGATCCGGTTAGGGTTCCGATTGGACCTAGGGTTAGGGTTATGTTGATGGCTACGGTTAGAAATCCTTTTAGGGTTCCGATTGGACCTAGGGTTAGGGTTATGTTGAGGGCTAGGGTTAGATATCCGTTTAGGGTTCCGATTGGACCTAGGGTTAGGGTTATGTTGAATGCTAGGGTTAGAGATCCGGTTGGGGTTCCGATTCGACCAAGGGTTAGGGTTATGTTGAGGGCTAGGTACACAGATCCGGTTAGGGTTCCGATTGGACCTAGGGTTAGGGTTATGTTGTGGGCTAGGGTTAGAGATCCGGTTAGGGTTCCGATTGGACCTAGGGTTAGGGTTATGTTGAGGGCTAGGGTTAGAGATCCGGTTAGGCTTCCGATTGGACCTAGGGTTAGGGTTATGTTGAGGGCTAGGTTTAGAGATCCGGTTGGGGTTCCGATTGGACCTAGGGATAGGGTTATGTTGAGGGCTAGGTACACAGATCCGGTTAGGGTTCCGATTGGACCTAGGGTTAGGGTTATGTTGTGGGCTAGGGTTAGAGATCCGGTTAGGGTTCCGATTGGACCTAGGGTTAGGGTTATGTTGAGGGCTAGGTATACAGATCCGGTTAGGGTTCCGATTGGACCTAGGGTTAGGGTTATGTTGAGGGCTAGGTATACAGATCCGGTTAGGGTTCCGATTGGACCTAGGGTTAGGGTTATGTTGAAGGCTAGGGTTAGAAATCCGGTTAGGGTTCCGATTGGACGTAGGGTTAGGTTTATGTTGAGGGCTAGGGTTAGAGATCCGGTTAGGGTACTGATTGGACCTAGGGTTAGGTTTATGTTGAGAGCTAGGGTTAGAGATCCGGTTAGGGTTCCGATTGGACCTAGGGTTAGGGTTATGTTGAGGGCTAGGGTTAGAAATCCAGTTAGTGTTTTCATTGGACCTAGGGTTAGGGTTATTTTGAGGGCTAGGGTTAGAGATCCGGTTAGGATTCCGATTGGACCTAGGGTTAGGGTTATGTTGAGGGCTAGGGTTAGAGATCCGGTTAGGCTTCCGATTGGACCTAGGGTTAGGGTTATGTTGAGGGCTAGGGTTAGAGATCCGGTTGGGGTTCCGATTGGACCTAGGGTTAGGGTTATGTTGAGGGCTAGGTACACAGATCCGGTTAGGGTTCCGATTGGACCTAGGGTTAGGGTTATGTTGTGGGCTGGGGTTAGAGATCCGGTTAGGGTTCCGATTGGACCTAGGGTTAGGGTTATGTTGAGGGCTAGGTATACAGATCCGGTTAGGGTTCCGATTGGACCTAGGGTTAGGGTTATGTTGAGGGCTAGCGTTAGAGATCCGGTTAGGGATACGATTGAACCTAGGGTTAGGGTTATGTTGAGGGCTAGGGTTAGAGATCCTGTTAGGGTTCCGATTGGACCTAGGGTTAGGGTTATGTTGAGGGCTAGGTATACATATCCGGTTAGGGTTCCAATTGGACCTAGGGTTAGGGTTATGTTGAGGTCTAGGTACACAGATCCGGTTAGGGTTCCGATTGGACCTAGGGTTAGGGTTATGTAGAGGGCCAGGGTTAGATATCCGGTTAGGGTTCCGATTGGACCTAGGGTTAGGGTTATGTTGAGGGCTAGGTTTAGATATCCGTTTAGGGTTCCGATTGGACCTAGGGTTAGGGTTATGTTGCTGGCTGGGTTAGAGATCCTGTTAGGGTTCCGATTGGACCTAGGGTTAGGGTTATCTTGAGGGCTAGGTATACAGATCCGGTTAGGGTTCCGATTGGACCTAGGGTTAGTGTTATGTTGAGGGCTAGGTATACAGATCCGGTTACGGTTCCGATTGGACCTAGGGTTAGGGTTATGTTGATGGCTACGGTTAGAAATCCGTTTAGGGTTCCGATTGGACCTAGGGTTAGGGTTATGTTGAGGGCTAGGGTTAGAGATCCGGTTAGGGTTCCGATTTTTACCTAGGGTTAGGGCTATGTTGAGGGCTAGTGTTAGATATCCGGTTAGGGTTCCGATTGGACCAAGGTTTAGTGTTATGTTGAGGGCGAGATGTAGAGATCCGGTTAGGGTTCCGATTGGACCTCGGGTTAGGGTTATGTTGAGGGCTAGGTTTAGATATCCATTTAGGGTTCCGATTGGACCTAGGGTTAGGGTTATGTTGAGGGCTAGGTATACAGATCCGGTTAGGGTTCCGATTGGACCTAGGGTTAGGGTTATGTTGAGGGCTAGGTATAAAGATCCGGTTAGGGTTCCGATTGGACCTAGGGTTAGGGTTATGTTGAAGGCTAGGGTTAGAAATCCGGTTAGGGTTCCGATTGGACGTAGGGTTTGGTTTATGTTGAGGGCTAGTGTTAGAGATCCGGTTAGGGTACTGATTGGACCTAGGGTTAGGGTTATTTAGAGAGCTAGGGTTAGAGATCCGGTTAGGGTTCCGATTGGACCTAGGGTTAGGGTTATGTTGAGTGCTAGGGTTAGAGATTCAGTTAGTGTTTTGATTGGACCTAGGGTTAGGGTTATGTTGAGGGCTAGGTGTTAGAGATCCGGTGAGGATTCCGATTGGACCTAGGGTTAGGGTTATGTTGAGGGCTAGGGTTAGAGATCCGGTTAGGCTTCCGATTGGACCTAGGGTTAGGGTTATGTTGCGAGCTAGGGTTAGAGATCCGGTTAGGGTTCCGATTGGACCTAGGGTTAGGGTTATGTTGAGGGCGAGGGGTAGAGATCCGGTTAGGGTTCCGATTGGACCTAGGGTTAGGGTTCTGTTGCGGGCTGGGTTAGAGATCCTGTTAGGGTTCCGATTGAAACTAGGGTTAGTGTTATGTAGAGGGCTAGGGTTAGATATCCGGTTAGGGTTCCGATTGGACCTAGGGTTAGGGTTATGTTGAGGGCTAGGGTTAGATATCCGTTTAGGGTTCCGATTGGACCTAGGGTTAGGGTTACGTTGAGGGCTAGGGTTAGAGATCCGGTTAGGGTTCCGATTGGACCTAGGGTTAGGGTTATATTGAGGGCTAGGGTTAGAGATCCAGTTAGGGTTTTGATTGGACCTAGGGTTAGGGTTATGTTGAGGGCTAGGGTTAGAGATCCGGTTACGGTTCCGATTGGACCTAGGATTAGGGTTATGTTGAGGGCTAGGGTTAGAGATCCGGTTAGGGTTCCGATTGGACCTAGGGTTAGGGTTATGTTGAGTGCTAGGGTTAGAGATTCAGTTAGTGTTTTGATTGGACCTAGGGTTAGGGTTATGTTGAGGGCTAGGTGTTAGAGATCCGGTGAGGATTCCGATTGGACCTAGGGTTAGGGTTATGTTGAGGGCTAGGGTTAGAGATCCGGTTAGGCTTCCGATTGGACCTAGGGTTAGGGTTATGTTGCGAGCTAGGGTTAGAGATCCGGTTAGGGTTCCGATTGGACCTAGGGTTAGGGTTATGTTGAGGGCGAGGGGTAGAGATCCGGTTAGGGTTCCGATTGGACCTAGGGTTAGGGTTATGTTGCGGGCTGGGTTAGAGATCCTGTTAGGGTTCCGATTGAAACTAGGGTTAGTGTTATGTAGAGGGCTAGGGTTAGATATCCGGTTAGGGTTCCGATTGGACCTAGGGTTAGGGTTATGTTGAGGGCTAGGGTTAGATATCCGTTTAGGGTTCCGATTGGACCTAGGGTTAGGGTTACGTTGAGGGCTAGGGTTAGAGATCCGGTAGGGTTCCGATTGGACCTAGGGTTAGGGTTATATTGAGGGCTAGGGTTAGAGATCCAGTTAGGGTTTTGATTGGACCTAGGGTTAGGGTTATGTTGAGGGCTAGGGTTAGAGATCCGGTTACGGTTCCGATTGGACCTAGGATTAGGGTTATGTTGAGGGCTAGGGTTAGAGATCCGGTTAGGGTTCCGATTGGACCTAGGGTTAGGGTTATGTTGAGGGCTAGGTATACAGATCCGGTTAGGGTTCCGATTGGACCTACGGTTAGGGTTATGTTGAGGGCTAGGGTTAGAGATCCCGTTAGGGTTGCGATTGGACCTAGGGTTAGGGTTAGGTTGAGGGCTAGGGTTAGAGATCCGGTTAGGGTTCCGATTGGACCTAGGGTTAGGGTTATGTTGAGGGCGAGGTATAGAGATCCGGTTAGGGTTCCGATTGGACCTAGGGTTAGGGTTATGTTGAGGGCTAGCGTTAGAGATCCGGTTAGGGATACGATTGAACCTAGGGTTAGGGTTATGTTGAGGGCTAGGGTTAGAGATCCTGTTAGGGTTCCGATTGGACCTAGGGTTAGGGTTATGTTGAGGGCTAGGTATACAGATCCGGTTAGGGTTCCGATTGGACCTAGGGTTAGGGTTATGTTGAGGTCTAGGTACACAGATCCGGTTAGGGTTCCGATTGGACCTAGGGTTAGGGTTATGTAGAGGGCAAAGGTTAGATATCCGGTTAGGGTTCCGATTGGACCTAGGGTTAGGGTTATGTTGAGGGCTAGGTTTAGATATCCATTTAGGGTTCCGATTGGACCTAGGGTTAGGGTTATGTTGCGGGCTGGGTTAGAGATCCTGTTAGGATTCCGATTGGAACTAGGGTTAGGGTTATGTAGAGGGCTAGGGTTAGATATCCGGTTAGGGTTCCGATTGGACCTAGGGTTAGGGTTATGTTGAGAGCTAGGGTTAGAGATCCTGTTATGGTTCCGATTGGACCTAGGGTTAGGGTTATGTAGAGGGCTAGGGTTAGAGATCCGGTTAGGCTTCCGATTGGACCTAGGGTTAGGGTTATGTTGAGGGCTAGGGTTAGAGATCCGGTTGGGGTTCCGATTGGACCTAGGGTTAGGGTTATGTTGAGGGCTAGGTACACAGATCCGGTTAGGGTTCCGATTGGACCTAGGGTTAGGGTTATGTTGTGGCCTGGGGTTAGAGATCCGGTTAGGGTTCCGATTGGACCTAGGGTTAGGGTTATGTTGAGGGCTAGGTATACAGATCCGGTTAGCGTTCCGATTGGACCTAGGGTTAGGGTTATGTTGAGGGCTAGGGTTAGATATCCGTTTAGGGTTCTGATTGGACCTAGGGTTAGGGTTATGTTGAGGGCTAGGGTTAGATATCCGTTTAGGGTTCCGATTGGACCTAGGGTTATGATTATGTTGAGGGCTAGGGATAGAGATCCGGTTAGGGTTCTGATTGGACCTAGGGTTAGGGTTATGTTGAGGGCGAGGGGTAGAGTTCCTGTTAGGGTTCCGATTGTACCTAGGGTTAGTGTTATTTTGAGGGCTAGGGTTAGATATCCGTTTAGGGTTCCGATTGGACCTATGGTTAGGCTTATGTTGAGGGCTAGGGTTAGATATCCGTTTAGGGTTCCGATTGGACCTAGGGTTAGGGTTATGTTGAGGGCTAGGGTTAGAGATCCGGTTAGGGTTCCGATTGGACTAGGGTTAGGGTTATGTTGAGGGCGAGGGTTAGAGATCTGGTTAGGGTTCCGATTGGACTTAGGGTTAGGGTTATGTTTAGGGCGAGGGGTAGAGAACCGGCTAGGGTTCCGATTAGAACTAGGGTTAGGGTTATGTTGAGGGCGAGGTGTAGAGATCCGGTTAGGGTTCCGATTGGACCTAGGATTAGGGTTATGTTGAGGGCGAGGGTTATAGATTCGGTTAGGTTTCCGATTGGACCCAGGGTTAGGGTTATGTTGAGGGCTAGGGTTAGATATCCGTTTACTGTTCCGATTGGACCTAGGGTTAGTGTTACGTTGAGGGCTAGGGTTAGAGATCCGGTTAGGGTTCCGATTGGACCTAGGGTTAGGGTTATTTTGAGGGCTAGGGTTAGAGATCCAGTTAGGGTTTTGATTCGACCTAGGGTTAGGGTTATGTTGAGGGCTAGGGTTAGAGATCCGGTTAGGGTTCCGATTGGACCTCCGGTTAGGGTTATGTTGAGTGCTAGGGTTAGAGATCCTGTTACGGTTCCGATTGGACCTAGGGTTAGGGTTATGTTGAGGGCTAGGGTTAGAGATCCGGTTAGGGTTCCGATTGGACCTAGGGTTAGGGTTATGTTGAGGGCTAGGTACACAGACCCGGTTAGGGTTCCGATTGGACCTAGGGTTAGGGTTATGTTGTGGGCTAGGGTTAGAGATCCGGTTAGGGTTCCGATTGGACCTAGGGTTAGGGTTATGTTGAGGGCTAGGTATACAGATCCGGTTAGGGTTCCGATTGGACCTAGGGTTAGGGTTATGTTGATGGCTACGGTTAGAAATCCTTTTAGGGTTCCGATTGGACCTAGGGTTAGGGTTATGTTGAGGGCTAGGGTTAGATATCCGTTTAGGGTTCCGATTGGACCTAGGGTTAGGGTTATGTTGAATGCTAGGGTTAGAGATCCGGTTGGGGTTCCGATTGGAC
Organism: Miniopterus natalensis; assembly: GCF_054644295.1. NCBI lineage: Eukaryota > Metazoa > Chordata > Mammalia > Chiroptera > Miniopteridae > Miniopterus > Miniopterus natalensis. Next base: position 530,649 of record NW_028269986.1, read on the forward strand.
CAAGGGTTAGGGTTATGTTGAGGGCTAGGTACACAGATCCGGTTAGGGTTCCGATTGGACCTAGGGTTAGGGTTATGTTGTGGGCTAGGGTTAGAGATCCGGTTAGGGTTCCGATTGGACCTAGGGTTAGGGTTATGTTGAGGGCTAGGGTTAGAGATCCGGTTAGGCTTCCGATTGGACCTAGGGTTAGGGTTATGTTGAGGGCTAGGTTTAGAGATCCGGTTGGGGTTCCGATTGGACCTAGGGATAGGGTTATGTTGAGGGCTAGGTACACAGATCCGGTTAGGGTTCCGATTGGACCTAGGGTTAGGGTTATGTTGTGGGCTAGGGTTAGAGATCCGGTTAGGGTTCCGATTGGACCTAGGGTTAGGGTTATGTTGAGGGCTAGGTATACAGATCCGGTTAGGGTTCCGATTGGACCTAGGGTTAGGGTTATGTTGAGGGCTAGGTATACAGATCCGGTTAGGGTTCCGATTGGACCTAGGGTTAGGGTTATGTTGAAGGCTAGGGTTAGAAATCCGGTTAGGGTTCCGATTGGACGTAGGGTTAGGTTTATGTTGAGGGCTAGGGTTAGAGATCCGGTTAGGGTACTGATTGGACCTAGGGTTAGGTTTATGTTGAGAGCTAGGGTTAGAGATCCGGTTAGGGTTCCGATTGGACCTAGGGTTAGGGTTATGTTGAGGGCTAGGGTTAGAGATCGGGTTAGGGTTCCGATTGGACCTAGGGTTAGTGTTATGTTGAGGGCTAGGTATACAGATCCGGTTACGGTTCCGATTGGACCTAGGGTTAGGGTTATGTTGATGGCTACGGTTAGAAATCCGTTTAGGGTTCCGATTGGACCTAGGGTTAGGGTTATGTTGAGGGCTAGGGTTAGAGATCCGGTTAGGGTTCCGATTTTTACCTAGGGTTAGGGTTATGTTGAGGGCTAGTGTTAGATATCCATTTAGGGTTCCGATTGGACGTAGGGTTTGGTTTATGTTGAGGGCTAGTGTTAGAGATCCGGTTAGGGTACTGATTGGACCTAGGGTTAGGGTTATTTTGAGAGCTAGGGTTAGAGATCCGGTTAGGGTTCCGATTGGACCTAGGGTTAGGGTTATGTTGAGTGCTAGGGTTAGAGATCCAGTTAGTGTTTTGATTGGACCTAGGGTTAGGGTTATGTTGAGGGCTAGGTGTTAGAGATCCGGTGAGGATTCCGATTGGACCTAGGGTTAGGGTTATGTTGAGGGCTAGGGTTAGAGATCCGGTTAGGCTTCCGATTGGACCTAGGGTTAGGGTTATGTTGCGAGCTAGGGTTAGAGATCCGGTTAGGGTTCCGATTGGACCTAGGGTTAGGGTTATGTTGAGGGCGAGGGGTAGAGATCCGGTTAGGGTTCCGATTGGACCTAGGGTTAGGGTTATGTTGCGGGCTGGGTTAGAGATCCTGTTAGGGTTCCGATTGAAACTAGGGTTAGTGTTATGTAGAGGGCTAAGGTTAGATATCCGGTTAGGGTTCCGATTGGACCTAGGGTTAGGGTTATGTTGAGGGCTAGGGTTAGATATCCGTTTAGGGTTCCGATTGGACCTAGGGTTAGGGTTACGTTGAGGGCTAGGGTTAGAGATCCGGTTAGGGTTCCGATTGGACCTAGGGTTAGGGTTATATTGAGGGCTAGGGTTAGAGATCCAGTTAGGGTTTTGATTGGACCTAGGGTTAGGGTTATGTTGAGGGCTAGGGTTAGAGATCCGGTTACGGTTCCGATTGGACCTAGGATTAGGGTTATGTTGAGGGCTAGGGTTAGAGATCCGGTTAGGGTTCCGATTGGACCTAGGGTTAGGGTTATGTTGAGGGCTAGGTATACAGATCCGGTTAGGGTTCCGATTGGACCTAGGGTTAGGGTTATGTTGAGGGCTAGGGTTAGAGATCCCGTTAGGGTTGCGATTGGACCTAGGGTTAGGGTTAGGTTGAGGGCTAGGGTTAGAGATCCGGTTAGGGTTCCGATTGGACCTAGGGTTAGGGTTATGTTGAGGGCGAGGTATAGAGATCCGGTTAGGGTTCCGATTGGACCTAGGGTTAGGGTTATGTTGAGGGCTAGCGTTAGAGATCCGGTTAGGGATACGATTGAACCTAGGGTTAGGGTTATGTTGAGGGCTAGGGTTAGAGATCCTGTTAGGGTTCCGATTGGACCTAGGGTTAGGGTTATGTTGAGGGCTAGGTATACAGATCCGGTTAGGGTTCCGATTGGACCTAGGGTTAGGGTTATGTTGAGGTCTAGGTACACAGATCCGGTTAGGGTTCCGATTGGACCTAGGGTTAGGGTTATGTAGAGGGCAAGGGTTAGATATCCGGTTAGGGTTCCGATTGGACCTAGGGTTAGGGTTATGTTGAGGGCTAGGTTTAGATATCCATTTAGGGTTCCGATTGGACCTAGGGTTAGGGTTATGTTGCGGGCTGGGTTAGAGATCCTGTTAGGATTCCGATTGGAACTAGGGTTAGGGTTATGTAGAGGGCTAGGGTTAGATATCCGGTTAGGGTTCCGATTGGACCTAGGGTTAGGGTTATGTTGAGAGCTAGGGTTAGAGATCCTGTTAGGGTTCCGATTGGACCTAGGGTTAGGGTTATGTAGAGGGCTAGGGTTAGAGATCCGGTTAGGCTTCCGATTGGACCTAGGGTTAGGGTTATGTTGAGGGCTAGGGTTAGAGATCCGGTTGGGGTTCCGATTGGACCTAGGGTTAGGGTTATGTTGAGGGCTAGGTACACAGATCCGGTTAGGGTTCCGATTGGACCTAGGGTTAGGGTTATGTTGTGGGCTGGGGTTAGAGATCCGGTTAGGGTTCCGATTGGACCTAGGGTTAGGGTTATGTTGAGGGCTAGGTATACAGATCCGGTTAGGGTTCCGATTGGACCTAGGGTTAGGGTTATGTTGAGGGCTAGCGTTAGAGATCCGGTTAGGGATACGATTGAACCTAGGGTTAGGGTTATGTTGAGGGCTAGGGTTAGAGATCCTGTTAGGGTTCCGATTGGACCTAGGGTTAGGGTTATGTTGAGGGCTAGGTATACAGATCCGGTTAGCGTTCCAATTGGACCTAGGGTTAGGGTTATGTTGAGGTCTAGGTACACAGATCCGGTTAGGGTTCCGATTGGACCTAGGGTTAGGGTTATGTAGAGGGCCAGGGTTAGATATCCGGTTAGGGTTCCGATTGGACCTAGGGTTAGGGATATGTTGAGGGCTAGGTTTAGATATCCGTTTAGGGTTCCGATTGGACCTAGGGTTAGGGTTATGTTGCGGGCTGGGTTAGAGATCCTGTTAGGGTTCCGATTGGACCTAGGGTTAGGGTTACGTTGAGGGCTAGGGTTAGAGATCCGGTTAGGGTTCCGATTGGACCTAGGGTTAGGGTTATATTGAGGGCTAGGGTTAGAGATCCAGTTAGGGTTTTGATTGGACCTAGGGTTAGGGTTATGTTGAGGGCTAGGGTTAGAGATCCGGTTACGGTTCCGATTGGACCTAGGATTAGGGTTATGTTGAGGGCTAGGGTTAGAGATCCGGTTAGGGTTCCGATTGGACCTAGGGTTAGGGTTATGTTGAGGGCTAGGTATACAGATCCGGTTAGGGTTCCGATTGGACCTAGGGTTAGGGTTATGTTGAGGGCTAGGGTTAGAGATCCCGTTAGGGTTGCGATTGGACCTAGGGTTAGGGTTAGGTTGAGGGCTAGGGTTAGAGATCCGGTTAGGGTTCCGATTGGACCTAGGGTTAGGGTTATGTTGAGGGCGAGGTATAGAGATCCGGTTAGGGTTCCGATTGGACCTAGGGTTAGGGTTATGTTGAGGGCTAGCGTTAGAGATCCGGTTAGGGATACGATTGAACCTAGGGTTAGGGTTATGTTGAGGGCTAGGGTTAGAGATCCTGTTAGGGTTCCGATTGGACCTAGGGTTAGGGTTATGTTGAGGGCTAGGTATACAGATCCGGTTAGGGTTCCGATTGGACCTAGGGTTAGGGTTATGTTGAGGTCTAGGTACACAGATCCGGTTAGGGTTCCGATTGGACCTAGGGTTAGGGTTATGTAGAGGGCAAGGGTTAGATATCCGGTTAGGGTTCCGATTGGACCTAGGGTTAGGGTTATGTTGAGGGCTAGGTTTAGATATCCATTTAGGGTTCCGATTGGACCTAGGGTTAGGGTTATGTTGCGGGCTGGGTTAGAGATCCTGTTAGGATTCCGATTGGAACTAGGGTTAGGGTTATGTAGAGGGCTAGGGTTAGATATCCGGTTAGGGTTCCGATTGGACCTAGGGTTAGGGTTATGTTGAGAGCTAGGGTTAGAGATCCTGTTAGGGTTCCGATTGGACCTAGGGTTAGGGTTATGTAGAGGGCTAGGGTTAGAGATCCGGTTAGGCTTCCGATTGGACCTAGGGTTAGGGTTATGTTGAGGGCTAGGGTTAGAGATCCGGTTGGGGTTCCGATTGGACCTAGGGTTAGGGTTATGTTGAGGGCTAGGTACACAGATCCGGTTAGGGTTCCGATTGGACCTAGGGTTAGGGTTATGTTGTGGGCTGGGGTTAGAGATCCGGTTAGGGTTCCGATTGGACCTAGGGTTAGGGTTATGTTGAGGGCTAGGTATACAGATCCGGTTAGGGTTCCGATTGGACCTAGGGTTAGGGTTATGTTGAGGGCTAGCGTTAGAGATCCGGTTAGGGATACGATTGAACCTAGGGTTAGGGTTATGTTGAGGGCTAGGGTTAGAGATCCTGTTAGGGTTCCGATTGGACCTAGGGTTAGGGTTATGTTGAGGGCTAGGTATACAGATCCGGTTAGCGTTCCAATTGGACCTAGGGTTAGGGTTATGTTGAGGTCTAGGTACACAGATCCGGTTAGGGTTCCGATTGGACCTAGGGTTAGGGTTATGTAGAGGGCCAGGGTTAGATATCCGGTTAGGGTTCCGATTGGACCTAGGGTTAGGGTTATGTTGAGGGCTAGGTTTAGATATCCGTTTAGGGTTCCGATTGGACCTAGGGTTAGGGTTATGTTGCGGGCTGGGTTAGAGATCCTGTTAGGGTTCCGATTGGACCTAGGGTTAGGGTTATGTTGAGGGCTAGGTATACAGATCCGGTTAGGGTTCCGATTGGACCTAGGGTTAGTGTTATGTTGAGGGCTAGGTATACAGATCCGGTTACGGTTCCGATTGGACCTAGGGTTAGGGTTATGTTGATGGCTACGGTTAGAAATCCGTTTAGGGTTCCGATTGGACCTAGGGTTAGGGTTATGTTGAGGGCTAGGGTTAGAGATCCGGTTAGGGTTCCGATTTTTACCTAGGGTTAGGGTTATGTTGAGGGCTAGTGTTAGATATCCGGTTAGGGTTCCGATTGGACCAAGGTTTAGTGTTATGTTGAGGGCGAGATGTAGAGATCCGGTTAGGGTTCCGATTGGACCTCGGGTTAGGGTTATGTTGAGGGCTAGGTTTAGATATCCATTTAGGGTTCCGATTGGACCTAGGGTTAGGGTTATGTTGAGGGCTAGGTATACAGATCCGGTTAGGGTTCCGATTGGACCTAGGGTTAGGGTTATGTTGAGGGCTAGGTATAAAGATCCGGTTAGGGTTCCGATTGGACCTAGGGTTAGGGTTATGTTGAAGGCTAGGGTTAGAAATCCGGTTAGGGTTCCGATTGGACGTAGGGTTAGGTTTATGTTGAGGGCTAGGGTTAGAGATCCGGTTAGGGTACTGATTGGACCTAGGGTTAGGGTTATTTTGAGAGCTAGGGTTAGAGATCCGGTTAGGGTTCCGATTGGACCTAGGGTTAGGGTTATGTTGAGTGCTAGGGTTAGAGATCCAGTTAGTGTTTTGATTGGACCTAGGGTTAGGGTTATGTTGAGGGCTAGGTGTTAGAGATCCGGTGAGGATTCCGATTGGACCTAGGGTTAGGGTTATGTTGAGGGCTAGGGTTAGAGATCCGGTTAGGGTTCCGATTGGACCTAGGGTTAGGGTTATGTTGAGGGCGAGGGGTAGAGATCCGGTTAGGGTTCCGATTGGACCTAGGGTTAGGGTTATGTTGCGGGCTGGGTTAGAGATCCTGTTAGGCTTCCGATTGAAACTAGGGTTAGTGTTATGTAGAGGGCTAGGGTTAGATATCCGGTTAGGATTCCGATTGGACCTAGGGTTAGGGTTATGTTGAGGGCTAGGGTTAGATATCCGTTTAGGGTTCCGATTGGACCTAGGGTTAGGGTTACGTTGAGGGCTAGGGTTAGAGATCCGGTTAGGGTTCCGATTGGACCTAGGGTTAGGGTTATGTTGAGAGCTAGGGTTAGAGATCCGGTTACGGTTCCTATTGGACCTAGGATTAGGGTTATGTTGAGGGCTAGGGTTAGAGATCCGGTTAGGGTTCCGATTGGACCTAGGGTTAGGGTTATGTTGAGGGCTAGGTATACAGATCCGGTTAGGGTTCCGATTGGACCTAGGGTTAGGGTTATGTTGAGGGCTAGGGTTAGAGATCCCGTTAGGGTTGCGATTGGACCTAGGGTTAGGGTTAGGTTGAGGGCTAGGGTTAGAGATCCGGTTAGGGTTCCGATTGGACCTAGGGTTAGGGTTATGTTGAGGGCGAGGTATAGAGATCCGGTTAGGGTTCCGATTGGACCTAGGGTTAGGGTTATGTTGAGGGCTAGCGTTAGAGATCCGGTTAGGGATACGATTGAACCTAGGGTTAGGGTTATGTTGAGGGCTAGGGTTAGAGATCCTGTTAGGGTTCCGATTGGACCTAGGGTTAGGGTTATGTTGAGGGCTAGGTATACAGATCCGGTTAGGGTTCCGATTGGACCTAGGGTTAGGGTTATGTTGAGGTCTAGGTACACAGATCCGGTTAGGGTTCCGATTGGACCTAGGGTTAGGGTTATGTAGAGGGCCAGGGTTAGATATCCGGTTAGGGTTCCGATTGGACCTAGGGTTAGGGTTATGTTGAGGGCTAGGTTTAGATATCCATTTAGGGTTCCGATTGGACCTAGGGTTAGGGTTACGTTGAGGGCTAGGGTTAGAGATCCGGTTAGGCTTCCGATTGGACCTAGGGTTAGGGTTATGTTGAGGGCTAGGGTTAGAGTTCCGGTTGGGGTTCCGATTGGACCTAGGGTTAGGGTTATGTTGAGGGCTAGGTACACGGAGTCGGTTAGGGTTCCGATTGGACCTAGGGTTAGGGTTATGTTGTGGGCTAGGGTTAGAGATCCGGTTAGGGTTCCGATTGGACCTAGGGTTAGGGTTATGTTGAGGGCAAGTTATACAGATCCGGTTAGGGTTCCGATTGGACCTAGGGTTAGTGTTATGTTGAGGGCTAGGTATACAGATCCGGTTAGGGTTCCGATTGGACCTAGGGTTAGGGTTATGTTGACGGCTACGGTTAGAAATCCGTTTAGGGTTCCGATTGGACCTAGGGTTAGGGTTATGTTGAGGGCTAGGGTTAGATATCCGGTTACGGTTCCGATTGGACCTAGGGTTAGAATTAAGTAGAGGGCTAGGGTTAGAGATTCGGTTAGGGTTTTGATTGGACCTAGGGTTAGGTTTATGTTGAGGGCTAGGTAAACAGATCCGGTTAGGGTTCCGATTGGACTTAGTGTTAGGGTTATGTTGAGGGCTAGGGTTAGAGATCCGTTTGGGGTTCGGATTGGACCAAGGGTTAGGGTTATGTTTAGGGCTATGTACACAGATCCGTTTAGGGTTCCGATTGGACCTACGGTTAGGGTTATGTTGAGGGCTAGGTTTAGAGATCGGGTTAGGGTTCCGATTGGACCTAGGGGTAGGGTTATGTTGAGGGAGAGGGGTAGAGATCCTGTTAGGATTCCGATTGGACATAGGTTTAGGATTATGTTGAGGGCTAGGTATACAGATCCGGTTAGGGTTCCGATTGGACCTAGGGTTAGGGTTATGTTGAGGGCTAGGTATACAGATCCGGTTAGGGTTCCGATTGGACCTAGGGTTAGGGTTATGTTGAGGGCGAGGGGTAGAGATCCGGTTAGGGTTCCGATTGGACCTAGCCTTAGGGTTATGTTGAGGGCTGGGGTAGAGATCCTGTTAGGGTTCCGATTGGAACTAGGGTTAGGGTTATGTTGAGGGCTAGGGTTAGTTATCCGGTTAGGGTTCCTATTGGACCTAGGGTTAGGGTTATGTTGAGGGCTAGGGTTAGATATCCGGTTAGGGTTCCGATTGGACCTAGGGTTAGGGTTATGTTGAGGGCTAGGGTTAGATATCCGTTTAGGGTTCCGATTGGACCTAGGGTTAGGGTTATTTTGAGGGCTAGGGTTAGAGTTCCGGTTAGGGTTCCGATTGGACCTAGGGTTAGGGTTATGTTGAGGGCTAGGGTTAGAGATCCGGTTACGGTTCCGATTGGACCTAGGGTTAGGGTTATGTTGAGGGCTAGGGTTAGAGATCCGGTTAGGCTTCCGATTGGACCTAGGGTTAGGGTTATGTTGAGGGCTAGGTATAAAGATCCGGTTAGGGTTCCCATTGGACCTAGGGTTAGGGTTATGGTGAAGGCTAGGGTTAGAAATCCGGTTAGGGTTCCGATTGGACGTAGTGTTAGGTTTATGTTGAGGGCTAGGGTTAGAGATCCGGTTAGGGTACTGATTGGACCTAGGGTTAGGGTTATGTGGAGAGCTAGGGTTAGAGATCCGGTTAGGGTTCCGATTGGACCTAGGGTTAGGGTTATGTTGAGGGCTAGCGTTAGAGATCCGGTTAGGGATACGATTGAACCTAGGGTTAGGGTTATGTTGAGGGCTAGGGTTAGAGATCCGGTTAGGGTTGCGATTGGACCTAGGGTTAGGGCTAGGTTGAGGGCGAGGGGTAGAGATCCTGTTAGGGTTCTGATTGGACCTAGGGTTAGGGTTATGTTGAGGGCTAGGTATACAGATCCGGTTAGGGTTCCGATTGGACCTAGGGTTAGGGTTATGTTTAGGTCTAGGTACACAGATCCGGTTAGGGTTCCGATTGGACCTAGGGTTAGGGTTATGTAGAGGGCTAGGGTTAGATATCCGGTCAGGGTTCCGATTGGACCTAGGGTTAGGGTTATGTTGAGGGCTAGGTTTAGATATCCGTTTAGGGTTCCGATTGGACCTAGGGTTAGGGTTATGTTGCGGGCTGGGTTAGAGATCGGGTTAGGGTTCCGATTGGACCTAGGATTAGGGTTATGTTGAGGGCGAGGTTTAGAGATCCGGTTAGGTTTCCGATTGGACCAAGGGTTCGGGTTATGTTGAGGGCTAGGGTTAGATATCCGTTTACTGTTCCGATTGGACCTAGGGTTAGGGTTACGTTGAGGGCTAGGGATAGAGATCCGGTTAGGGTTCCGATTGGACCTAGGATTAGGGTTATGTTGAGGGCTAGGGTTAGAGATCCGGTTAGGGTTCCGATTGGACCTAGGGTTAGGGTTATGTTGAGGGCAAGGTATACAGATCCGGATAGGGTTCCGATTGGACCTAGGGTTAGGGTTATGTTGAGGGCTAGGGTTAGAGATCCGGTTAGGGTTCCGATTGGACCTAGGGTTAGGGTTATGTTGAGGGCTAGGGGTAGAGATCCGGTTAGGGTTCCGATAGGACCTAGGGTTAGGGTTATGTTGAGGTCTAGGTACACAGATCCGGTTAGGGTTCCGATTGGACCTATGGTTATGGTTATGTTGAGGGCTAGGTATACAGATCCGGTTAGGGTTCCGATTGGACCTAGGGTTAGGGTTATGTTGAGGGCTAGGTATACAGATCCGGTTAGGGTTCCGATTAGACCTAGGGTTAGGGTTATGTTGAAGGCTAGGGTTAGAAATCCGGTTAGGGTTCCGATTGGACGTAGGGTTAGGTTTATGTTGAGGGCTAGGGTTAGAGATCAGGTTGGGGTTCCGATTGGACCTAGGGTTAGGGTTATGTTGAGGGCTAGGGTTAGAGATCCAGTTAGTGTTTTCATTGGACCTATGGTTAGGGTTATGTTGAGGGCTAGGGTTAGAGATCCGGTTAGGATTCCGATTGGACCTAGGGTTAGGGTTATGTTGAGGGCTAGGGTTAGAGATCCGGTTAGGCTTCATATTGGACCTTGGGTTAGGGTTATGTTGAGAGCTAGGGTTAGAGATCCGGTTAGGGTTCCGATTGGACTTAGGGTTAGGGTTATGTTGAGGGCTAGTGTTAGATATCCGGTTAGGGTTCCGTTTGGACCAAGTTTTAGCGTTATGTTGAGGGCGAGTGGTAGAGATCCGGTTAGGGTTCCGATTGGACGTCGGGTTAGGGTTATGTTGAGGGCGAGGGGTAGAGATCCGGTTAGGGTTCCGATTGGACCGAGGATTAGGGTTATGTTGCTGGCTGGGGTAGAGATCCTGTTAGGGTTCCGATTGAAACTAGGGTTAGTGTTATGTAGAGGGCTAGGGTTAGATATCCGGTTAGCGTTCCGATTGGACCTAGGGTTAGGGTTATGTTGAGGGCTAGGGTTAGATATCCGTATAGGGTTCCGATTGGACCTAGGGTTAGGGTTATGTTGAGGGCTAGGGTTAGATTTCCGGTTGGGGTTCCGATTGGACCTAGGGTTAGGGTTATGTTGAGGGCTAGGTACACAGATCCGGTTATTGTTCCGATTGGACCTAGGGTTAGGGTTATGTTGTGGGCTAGGGTTAGAGATCCGGTTAGGGTTCCGATTGGTCCTAGGGTTAGGGTTATGTTGAAGGCTAGGGTTAGAGATCCGGTTGGGGTTCCGATTGGACCTAGGGTTAGGGTTATGTTGTGGGCTAGGGTTAGAGATCCGGTTAGGGTTCCGATGGGACCTAGGGTTAGGGTTATGTTGAGGGCCAGGTATACAGATCCGGTTAGGGTTCCGATTGGACCTAGGGTTAGGGTTATGTTGAGGGCTAGGTATACAGATCCGGTTAGGGTTCCGATTGGACCTAGGGTTAGGGTTACGTTGAAGGCTAGGGTTAGAAATCGGGTTAGAGTTCCGATTGGACGTAGGGTTAGGTTTATGTTGAGGGCTAGGGTTAGAGATCCGGTTAGGGTACTGATTGGACCTAGGGTTAGGGTTATGTTGAGGGCTAGCGTTAGAGATCCGGTTAGGGATACGATTGAACCTAGGGTTAGGGTTATGTTGAGGGCTAGGGTTAGAGATCCGGTTAGGGTTGCGATTGGACCTAGGGTTAGGGCTAGGTTGAGGGCGAGGGGTAGAGATCCTGTTAGGGTTCCGATTGGACCTAGGGTTAGGGTTATGTTGAGGGCTAGGTATACAGATCCGGTTAGGGTTCCGATTGGACCTAGGGTTAGGGTTATGTTGAGGTCTAGGTACACAGATCCGGTTAGGGTTCCGATTGGACCTAGGGTTAGGGTTATGTAGAGGGCTAGGGTTAGAGATCCGGTTAGGGTTCCGATTGGACCTAGGGTTAGGGTTATGTTGAGGGCTAGGTATACAGATCCGGTTAGGGTTCCGATTGGACCTAGGGTTAGGGTTATGTTGAGGGCTAGGTATACAGATCCGGTTAGGGTTCCGATTGGACCTAGGGTTAGGGTTATGTTGAAGGGTAGGGTTAGAGATCCGGTTAGGGTTCCGATTGGACCTAGGGTTAGGGTTATGTTGAGGGCTAGGGTTAGAGATCCGATTAGGGTTCCGATAGGACCTAGGGTTAGGGTTATGTTGAGGTCTAGGTACACAGATCCGGTTAGGGTTCCGATTGGACCTAGGGTTAGGGTTATGTTGAGGGCTAGGTATACAGATCCGGTTAGGGTTCCGATTGGACCTAGGGTTAGGGTTATGTTGAGGGCTAGGTATACAGATACGGTTAGGGTTCCGATTGGACCTAGGGTTAGGGTTATGTTGAAGGCTAGGGTTAGAAATCCGGTTAGGGTTCCGATTGGACGTAGGGTTAGGTTTATGTTGAGGGCTAGGGTTAGAGATCCGGTTAGGGTACTGATTGGACCTAGGGTTAGGGTTATGTTGAGAGCTAGGGTTAGAGATCCAGTTGGGGTTCCGATTGGACCTACGGTTAGGGTTATGTTGAGGGCTAGGGTTAGAGATCCAGTTAGTGATTTCATTGGACCTAGGGTTAGGGTTATGTTGAGGGCTAGGGTTAGAGATCCGGTTAGGATTCCGATTGGACCTAAGGTTAGGGTTATGTTGAGGGCTAGGGTTAGAGATCCGGTTAGGCTTCCGATTGTACCTAGGGTTAGGGTTATGTTGAGAGCTAGGGTTAGAGATCCGGTTAGGGTTCCGATTGGACCTAGGGTTAGGGTTATGTTGAGGGCTAGTGTTAGATATCCGGTTAGGGTTCCGTTTGGACCAAGTTTTAGCGTTATGTTGAGGGCGAGTGGTAGAGATCCGGTTAGGGTTCCGATTTGACCTCCGGTTAGGGTTATGTTGAGGGCGAGGGGTAGATATCCGGTTAGGGTTCCGATTGGACCTAGGGTTAGGGTTATGTTGCGGGCTGGGTTAGAGATCCTGTTAGGGTTCCGATTGAAACTAGAGTTAGTGTTATGTAGAGGGCTAGGGTTAGATATCCGGTTAGCGTTCCGATTGGACCTAGGGTTAGGGTTATGTTGAGGGCTAGGGTTAGATATCCGTTTAGGGTTCTGATTGGACCTAGGGTTAGGGTTATGTTGAGGGCTAGGGTTAGATATCCGTTTAGGGTTCCGATTGGACCTAGGGTTATGATTATGTTGAGGGCTAGGGATAGAGATCCGGTTAGGGTTCTGATTGGACCTAGGGTTAGGGTTATGTTGAGGGCGAGGGGTAGAGTTCCTGTTAGGGTTCCGATTGTACCTAGGGTTAGTGTTATTTGGAGGGCTAGGGTTAGATATCCGTTTAGGGTTCCGATTGGACCTAGGGTTAGGGTTATGTTGAGGGCTAGGGTTAGAGATCCGGTTAGGGTTCCGATTGGACCTAGGGTTAGGGTTATGTTGAGGGCGAGGGTTAGAGACCTGGTTAGGGTTCCGATTGGACCTAGGGTTAGGGTTATGTTTAGGGCGAGGGGTAGAGATCCGGTTAGGGTTCCGATTGGACCTAAGATTAGGGTTATGTTGAGGGCGAGGGTTATAGATTCGGTTAGGTTTCCGATTGGACCCAGGGTTAGGGTTATGTTGAGGGCTAGGGTTAGATATCCGTTTACTGTTGCGATTGGACCTAGGGTTAGGGTTACGTTGAGGGCTAGGGTTAGAGATCCGGTTAGGGTTCCGATTGGACCTAGGGTTAGGGTTATATTGAGGGCTAGGGTTAGAGATCCAGTTAGGGTTTTGATTGGACCTAGGGTTAGTGTTATGTTGAGGGCTAGGGTTAGAGATCCGGTTAGGGTTCCGATTGGACCTCCGGTTAGGGTTATGTTGAGTGCTAGGGTTAGAGATCCGGTTACGGTTCCGATTGGACCTAGGGTTAGGGTTATGTTGAGGGCTAGGGTTAGAGATCCGGTTAGGGTTCCGATTGGACCTAGGGTTAGGGTTATGTTGAGGGCTAGGTACACAGATCCGGTTAGGGTTCCGATTGGACCTAGGGTTAGGGTTATGTTGTGGGCTAGGGTTAGAGATCCGGTTAGGGTTCCGATTGGACCTAGGGTTAGGGTTATGTTGAGGGCTAGGTATACAGATCCGGTTAGGGTTCCGATTGGACCTAGGGTTAGTGTTATGTTGAGGGCTAGGTATACAGATCCGGTTAGGGTTCCGATTGGACCTAGGGTTAGGGTTATGTTGATGGCTACGGTTAGAAATCCATTTAGGGTTCCGATTGGACCTAGGGTTAGGGTTATGTTGAGGGCTAGGGTTAGATATCCGTTTAGGGTTCCGATTGGACCTAGGGTTAGGGTTATGTTGAATGCTAGGGTTAGAGATCCGGTTGGGGTTCCGATTGGACCAAGGGTTAGGGTTATGTTTAGGGCTAGGTACACAGATCCGGTTAGGGTTCCGATTGGACCCAGGGTTAGGGTTATGTTGAGGGCTAGGGGTAGAGATTCGGTTAGGGTTCCGATTGGACCTACGGTTAGGGTTCTGTTGAGGGCTAGGTTTAGAGATCGGGTTAGGGTTCCGATTGGACCTAGGGTTAGGGTTATGTTGAGGGCGAGGGGTAGAGATCCTGTTAGGATTCCGATTGGACATAGGTTTAGGATTATGTTGAGGGCTAGGTATACAGATTCGGTTAGGGTTCCGATTGGACCTAGGGTTAGGGTTATGTTGAGGGCTAGGTATACACATCCGGTTAGAGTTCCGATTGGACCTAGGGTTAGGGTTATGTTGAAGGCTAGGGTTAGAAATCCCGTTAGGGTTCCGATTGGGCCTAGTGTTAGGGTTATGTTGAGGGCTAGGGTTAGAGATCCGGTTAGGGTTCAGATTGGACCTAGGGTTAGGGTTATGTTGAGAGCTAGGGTTAGAGATCCGGTTAGGGTTCCGATTTTTACCTAGGGTTAGGGTTATGTTGAGGGCTAGTGTTAGATATCCGGTTAGGGTTCCGATTGGACCAAGGTTTAGGGTTATGTTGAGGGCGAGATGTAGAGATCCGATTAGGGTTCCGATTGGACCTCGGGTTAGGGTTATGTTGAGGGCGAGGGGTAGAGATCGGTTAGGGTTCCGATTGGACCTAGCGTTAGGGTTATGTTGAGGGCTGGCGTAGAGATCCTGTTAGGGTTCCGATTGGAACTAGGGTTAGGGTTATGTTGAGGGCTAGGGTTAGATATTCGGTTAGGGTTCCGATTGGACCTAGGGTTAGGGTTATGTTGAGGGCTAGGGTTAGATATCCGTTTAGGGTTCCGATTGGACCTAGAGTAGGGTTATGTTGAGGGCTAGGGTTAGATATCCGTTTAGGGTTCCGATTGGACCTAGGGTTAGTGATATGTTGAGCGCTAGGGTTAGAGATCCGCTTAGGGTTCCGATTGGACCTAGGTTTAGGGTTATTTTGAGGGCTAGGGTTAGAGTTCCGGTTAGGGTTCCGATTGGACCTAGGGTTAGGGTTATGTTGAGGGCTAGGGTTAGAGATCCGGTTAGGGTTCCGATTGGACCTAGGGTTAGGGTTATGTTGAGGGCTATAGTTAGAGATCCGGTTAGGCTTCCGATTGGACCTAGGGTTAGGGTTATGTTGAGGGCTAGGTTTAGAGATCCGGTTGGGGTTCCGATTGGACCTAGGGATAGGGTTATGTTGAGGGCTAGGTACACAGATCCGGTTAGGGTTCCGATTGGACCTAGGGTTAGGGTTATGTTGTGGGCTAGGGTTAGAGATCCAGTTAGGGTTCCGATTGGACCTAGGGTTAGGGTTATGTTGAGGGCTAGGTATACAGATCTGGTTAGGGTTCCGATTGGACCTAGGGTTAGGGTTATGTTGAGGGCTAGGTATACAGATCCGGTTAGGGTTCCGATTGGACCTAGGGTTATGGTTATGTTGAAGGCTAGGGTTAGAAATCCGGTTAGGGTTCCGATTGGACGTAGGGTTAGGTTTATGTTGAGGGCTATGGTTAGAGATCCGGTTAGGGTACTGATTGGACCTAGGGTTAGGTTTATGTTGAGAGCTAGGGTTAGAAATCCGGTTAGGGTTGCGATTGGACCTAGGGTTCGGGTTATGTTGAGGGCTAGGGTTAGAAATCCAGTTAGTGTTTTCATTGGACCTAGGGTTAGGGTTATGTTGAGGGCTAGGGTTAGAGATCCGGTTAGGATTCCGATTGGACCTAGGGTTAGGGTTATGTTGAGGGCTAGGGTTAGAGATCCGGTTAGGCTTACGATTGGACCTAGGGTTAGGGTTACGTTGAGGGCTAGGGTTAGAGATCCGGTTGGGGTTCCGATTGGACCTAGGGTTAGGGTTATGTTGAGGGCTAGGTACACAGATCCGGTTAGGGTTCCGATTGTACCTAGGGTTAGGGTTATGTTGTGGGCTGGGGTTAGAGATCCGGTTAGGGTTCCGATTGGACCTAGGGTTAGGGTTATGTTGAGGGCTAGGTATACAGATCCGGTTAGGGTTCCGATTGGACCTAGGGTTAGGGTTATGTTGAGGGCTAGCGTTAGAGATCCGGTTAGGGATACGATTGAACCTAGGGTTAGTGTTATGTTGAGGGCTAGGGTTAGAGATCCTGTTAGGGTTCCGATTGGACCTACGGTTAGGGTTATGTTGAGGGCTAGGTATACAGATCCGGTTAGGGTTCCAATTGGACCTAGGGTTAGGGTTATGTTGAGGTCTAGGTACACAGATCCGGTTAGGGTTCCGATTGGACCTAGGGTTAGGGTTATGTAGAGGGCCAGGGTTAGATATCCGGTTAGGGTTCCGATTGGACCTAGGGTTAGGGTTATGTTGAGGGCTAGGTTTAGATATCCGTTTAGGGTTCCGATTGGACCTAGGGTTAGGGTTATGTTGCGGGCTGGGTTAGAGATCCTGTTAGGGTTCCGATTGGACCTAGGGTTAGGGTTATGTTGAGGGCTAGGTATACAGATCCGGTTAGGGTTCCGATTGGACCTAGGGTTAGTGTTATGTTGAGGGCTAGGTATACAGTTCCGGTTAGGGTTCCGATTGGACCTAGGGTTAGGGTTATGTTGATGGCTACGGTTAGAAATCTGTTTAGGGTTCCGATTGGACCTAGGGTTAGGGTTATGTTGAGGGCTAGGGTTAGAGATCCGGTTAGGGTTCCGATTTTTACCTAGGGTTAGGGTTATGTTGAGGGCTAGTGTTAGATATCCGGTTAGGGTTCCGATTGAACCAAGGTTTAGGGTTATGTTTAGGGCGAGATGTAGAGATCCGGTTAGGGTTCCGATTGGACCTCGGGTTAGGGTTATGTTGAGGGCGGGGGGTAGAGATCCGGTTAGGGTTCCGATTGGACCTAGCGTTAGAGTTATGTTGAGGGCTGGGGTAGAGATCCTGTTAGGGTTCCGATTGGAACTAGGGTTAGGGTTATGTTGAGGGCTAGGGTTAGATATCCGGTTAGGGTTCCGATTGGACCTAGGGTTAGGGTTATGTTGAGGGCTAGGGTTAGATATCCGTTTAGGGTTCCGATTGGACCTAGGGTTAGGGTTATGTTGAGGGCTAGGGTTAGATATCCGTTTAGGGTTCCGATTGGACCTAGGGTTAGTGATATGTTGAGCGCTAGGGTTAGAGATCCTGTTAGGGTTCCGATTGGACCTAGGGTTAGGGTTATTTTGAGGGCTAGGGTTAGAGTTCCGGTTAGGGTTCCGATTGGACCTAGGGTTAGGGTTATGTTGAGTGCTAGGGTTAGAGATCCGGTTAGGGTTCCGATTGGACCTAGGGTTAGTGTTATGTTGAGGGCTAGGGTTAGAGATCCGGTTAGGCTTCCGATTGGACCTAGGGTTAGGGTTATGTTGAAGGCTAGGATTAGAGATCCGGTTGGGGTTCCGATTGGACCTAGGGTTAGGGTTATGTTGATGGCTAGGTACACAGATCCGGTTAGGGTTCCGATTGGACCTAGGGTTAGTGTTATGTTGTGGGCTAGGGTTAGAGATCCGGTTAGGGTTCCGATTGGACCTAGGGTTAGGGTTATGTTGAGTGCTAGGTATACAGATCCGGTTAGGGTTCCGATTGGACCTAGGGTTAGGGTTATGTTGAGGGCTAGGTATACAGATCCGGTTAGGGTTCCGATTGGACCTAGGGTTAGGGTTATGTTGAAGGCTAGGGTTAGAAATCCGGTTAGGGTTCCGATTGGACGTAGGGTTAGGTTTATGTTGAGGGCTAGGGTTAGAGATCCGCTTAGGGTACTGATTGGACCTAGGGTTAGGGTTATGTTGAGAGCTAGGGTTAGAGATCCGGTTAGGGTTCCGATTGGACCTAGGGTTAGGGTTATGTTGAGTGCTAGGGTGAGAGATCCAGTTAGTGTTTTGATTGGACCTAGGGTTAGGGTTATGTTGAGGGCTAGGGGTTAGAGATCCGGTTAGGATTCCGATTGGACCTAGGGTTAGGGTTATGTTGAGGGCTAGGGTTAGAGATCCGGTTAGGCTTGCGATTGGACCTAGGGTTAGGGTTATGTTGCGAGCTAGGGTTAGAGATTCGGTTAGGGTTCCGATTGGACCTAGGGTAAGGGTTATGTTGAGGGCGAGGGGTAGAGATCCGGTTAGGGTTCCGATTGGACCTAGGGTTAGGGTTATGTTGCGGGCTGGGTTAGAGATCCTGTTAGGGTTCCGATTGAAACTAGGGTTAGTGTTATGTAGAGGGCTAGGGTTAGATATCCGGTTAGGGTTCCGATTGGACCTAGGGTTAGGGTTATGTTGAGGGCTAGGGTTAGATATCCGTTTAGGCTTCCGATTGGACCTAGGGTTAGGGTTACGTTGAGGGCTAGGGTTAGAGATCCGGTTATGGTTCCGATTGGACCTAGGGTTAGGGTTATATTGAGGGCTAGGGTTAGAGATCCAGTTAGGGTTTTGATTGGACCTAGGGTTAGGGTTATGTTGAGGGCTAGGGTTAGAGATCCTGTTAGGGTTCCGATTGGACCTAGGGTTAGGGTTATGTTGCGGGCTGGGTTAGAGATCCTGTTAGGGTTCCGATTGAAACTAGGGTTAGTGTTATGTAGAGAGCTAGGGTTAGATATCCGTTTAGGGTTCTGATTGGACCTAGGGTTAGGGTTATGTTGAGGGCTAGGGTTAGATATCCGTTTAGGGTTCCGATTGGACCTAGGGTTATGATTATGTTGAGGGCTAGGGATAGAGATCCGGTTAGGGTTCTGATTGGACCTAGGGTTAGGGTTATGTTGAGGGCTAGGGGTAGAGTTCCTGTTAGGGTTCCGATTGTACCTAGGGTTAGTGTTATTTTGAGGGCTAGGGTTAGATATTCGTTTAGGGTTCCGATTGGACCTAGGGTTAGGGTTATGTTGAGGGCTAGGGTTAGAGACCTGGTTAGGGTTCCGATTGGACCTAGGGTTAGGGTTATGTTTAGGGCGAGGGGTAGAGAACCGGCTAGGGTTCCGATTAGAACTAGGGTTAGGGTTATGTTGAGGGCGAGGTGTAGAGATCCGGTTAGGGTTCCGATTGGACCTAGGATTAGGGTTATGTTGAGGGCGAGGGTTATAGATTCGGTTAGGTTTCCGATTGGACCCAGGGTTTGGGTTATGTTGAGGGCTAGGGTTAGATATCCGTTTACTGTTCCGATTGGACCTAGGGTTAGGGTTACGTTGAGGGCTAGGGTTAGAGATCCAGTTAGGGTTTTGATTGGACCTAGGGTTAGTGTTATGTTGAGGGCTAGGGTTAGAGATCCGGTTAGGGTTCCGATTGGACCTCCGGTTAGGGTTATGTTGAGTGCTAGGGTTAGAGATCCGGTTACGGTTCCGATTGGACCTAGGGTTAGGGTTATGTTGAGGGCTAGGGTTAGAGATCCGGTTAGGGTTCCGATTGGACCTAGGGTTAGGGTTATGTTGAGGGCTAGGTACACAGATTCGGTTAGGGTTCCGATTGGACCTAGGGTTAGGGTTATGTTGTGGGCTAGGGTTAGAGATCCGGTTAGGGTTCCGATTGGACCTAGGGTTAGGGTTATGTTGAGGGCTAGGTATACAGATCCGGTTAGGGTTCCGATTGGACCTAGGGTTAGTGTTATGTTGAGGGCTAGGTATACAGATCCGGTTAGGGTTCCGATTGGACCTAGGGTTAGGGTTATGTTGATGGCTACGGTTAGAAATCCGTTTAGGGTTCCGATTGCACCTAGGGTTAGGGTTATGTTGAGGGCTAGGGTTAGATATCCGTTTAGGGTTCCGATTGGACCTAGGGTTAGGGTTATGTTGAATGCTAGTGTTAGAGATCCGGTTGGGGTTCCGATTGGACCAAGGGTTAGGGTTATGTTTAGGGCTAGGTACACAGATCCGGTTAGGGTTCCGATTGGACCTAGGGTTAGGGTTATGTTGAGGGCTAGGTACACAGATCCGGTTAGGGTTCCGATTGGACCTAGGGTTAGGGTTATGTTGTGGGCTAGGGTTAGAGATCCGGTTAGGGTTCCGATTGGACCTAGGGTTAGGGTTATGTTGAGGGCTAGGTATACAGATCCGGTTAGGGTTCCGATTGGACCTAGGGTTAGTGTTATGTTGAGGGCTAGGTATACAGATCCGGTTAGGGTTCCGATTGGACCTAGGGTTAGGGTTATGTTGAGGGCTAGGGTTAGAGATTCGGTTAGGGTTCCGATTGGACCTACGGTTAGGGTTATGTTGAGGGCTAGGTTTAGAGATCGGGTTAGGGTTCCGATTGGACCTAGGGTTAGGGTTATGTTGAGGGCGAGGGGTAGAGATCCTGTTAGGATTCCGATTGGACATAGGTTTAGGATTATGTTGACGGCTAGGTATACAGATTCGGTTAGGGTTCCGATTGGACCTAGGGTTAGGGTTATGTTGAGGGCTAGGTATACACATCGGGTTAGAGTTCCGATTGGACCTAGGGTTAGGGTTATGTTGAAGGCTAGGGTTAGAAATCCCGTTAGGGTTCCGATTGGGCCTAGTGTTAGGAATATGTTGAGGGCTAGGGTTAGAGATCCGGTTAGGGTTCAGATTGGACCTAGGGTTAGGGTTATGTTGAGAGCTAGGGTTAGAGATCCGGTTAGGGTTCCGATTTTTACCTAGGGTTAGGGTTATGTTGAGGGCTAGTGTTAGATATCCGGTTAGGGTTCCGATTGGACCAAGATTTAGGGTTATTTTGAGGGCGAGATGTAGAGATCCGATTAGGGTTCCGAATGGACCTCGGGTTAGGGTTATGTTGAGGGCGAGGGGTAGAGATCCGGTTAGGGTTCCGATTGGACCTAGCGTTAGGGTTATGTTGAGGGCTGGCGTAGAGATCCTGTTAGGGTTCCGATTGGAACTAGGGTTAGGGTTATGTTGAGGGCTAGGGTTAGATATCCGGTTAGGGTTCCGATTGGACCTAGGGTTAGGGTTATGTTGAGGGCTAGGGTTAGATATCCGTTTAGGGTTCCGATTGGACCTAGAGTAGGGTTATGTTGAGGGCTAGGGTTAGATATCCGTTTAGGGTTCCGATTGGACCTAGGGTTAGTGATATGTTGAGCGCTAGGGTTAGAGATCCGCTTAGGGTTCCGATTGGACCTAGGTTTAGGGTTATGTTGAGGGCTAGGGTTAGAGATCCGGTTAGGGTTCCGATTGGACCTAGGGTTAGGGTTATGTTGAGGGCTAGGGTTAGAGATCCGGTTAGGCTTCCGATTGGACCTAGGGTTAGGGTTATGTTGAGGGCTAGGTTTAGAGATCCGGTTGGGGTTCCGATTGGACCTAGGGATAGGGTTATGTTGAGGGCTAGGTACACAGATCCGGTTAGGGTTCCGATTGGACCTAGGGTTAGGGTTATGTTGTGGGCTAGGGTTAGAGATCCAGTTAGGGTTCCGATTGGACCTAGGGTTAGGGTTATGTTGAGGGCTAGGTATACAGATCCGGTTAGGGTTCCGATTTTACCTAGGGTTAGGGTTATGTTGAGGGCTAGGTATACAGATCCGGTTAGGGTTCCGATTGGACCTAGGGTTAGGGTTATGTTGAAGGCTAGGGTTAGAAATCCGGTTAGGGTTCCGATTGGACGTAGGGTTAGGTTTATGTTGAGGGCTATGGTTAGAGATCCGGTTAGGGTACTGATTGGACCTAGGGTTAGGTTTATGTTGAGAGCTAGGGTTAGAAATCCGGTTAGGGTTGCGATTGGACCTAGGGTTAGGGTTATGTTGAGGGCTAGGGTTAGATATCCGTTTAGGGTTCCGATTGGACCTAGGGTTAGTGATATGTTGAGCGCTAGGGTTAGAGATCCGCTTAGGGTTCCGATTGGACCTAGGGTTAGGGTTATTTTGAGGGCTAGGGTTAGAGTTCCGGTTAGGGTTCCGATTGGACCTAGGGTTAGGGTTATGTTGAGGGCTAGGGTTAGAGATCCGGTTAGGGTTCCGATTGGACCTAGGGTTAGTGTTATGTTGAGGGCTAGGGTT
The DNA here is from genome assembly GCF_054644295.1 of Miniopterus natalensis. Lineage (NCBI taxonomy): Eukaryota > Metazoa > Chordata > Mammalia > Chiroptera > Miniopteridae > Miniopterus > Miniopterus natalensis. The sequence continues at coordinate 552,450 of NW_028269986.1, forward strand.
AGAGATCCGGTTAGGCTTCCGATTGGACCTAGGGTTAGGGTTATGTTGAAGGCTAGGATTAGAGATCCGGTTGGGGTTCCGATTGGACCTAGGGTTAGGGTTATGTTGAGGGCTAGGTACACAGATCCGGTTAGGGTTCCGATTGGACCTAGGGTTAGTGTTATGTTGTGGGCTAGGGTTAGAGATCCGGTTAGGGTTCCGATTGGACCTAGGGTTAGGGTTATGTTGAGTGCTAGGTATACAGATCCGGTTAGGGTTCCGATTGGACCTAGGGTTAGGGTTATGTTGAGGGCTAGGTATACAGATCCGGTTAGGGTTACGATTGGACCTAGGGTTAGGGTTATGTTGAAGGCTAGGGTTAGAAATCCGGTTAGGGTTCCGATTGGACGTAGGGTTAGGTTTATGTTGAGGGCTAGGGTTAGAGATCCGGTTAGGGTACTGATTGGACCTAGGGTTAGGCTTATGTTGAGAGCTAGGGTTAGAGATCCGGTTAGGGTTCCGATTGGACCTAGTGTTAGGGTTATGTTGAGTGCTAGGGTGAGAGATCCAGTTAGTGTTTTGATTGGACCTAGGGTTAGGGTTATGTTGAGGGCTAGGTGTTAGAGATCCGGTTAGGATTCCGATTGGACCTAGGGTTAGGGTTATGTTGAGGGCTAGGGTTAGAGATCCGGTTAGGCTTCCGATTGGACCTAGGGTTAGGGTTATGTTGCGAGCTAGGGTTAGAGATTCGGTTAGGGTTCCGATTGGACCTAGGGTAAGGGTTATGTTGAGGGCGAGGGGTAGAGATCCGGTTAGGGTTCCGATTGGACCTAGGGTTAGGGTTATGTTGCGGGCTGGGTTAGAGATCCTGTTAGGGTTCCGATTGAAACTAGGGTTAGTGTTATGTAGAGGGCTAGGGTTAGATATCCGGTTAGGGTTCCGATTGGACCTAGGGTTAGGGTTATGTTGAGGGCTAGGGTTAGATATCCGTTTAGGGTTCCGATTGGACCTAGGGTTAGGGTTACGTTGAGGGCTAGGGTTAGAGATCCGGTTAGGGTTCCGATTGGACCTAGGGTTAGGGTTATATTGAGGGCTAGGGTTAGAGATCCAGTTAGGGTTTTGATTGGACCTAGGGTTAGGGTTATGTTGAGGGCTAGGGTTAGAGATCCGGTTACGGTTCCGATTGGACCTAGGGTTAGGGTTATGTTGAGGGCTAGGGTTAGAGATCCGGTTAGGGTTCCGATTGGACCTAGGGTTAGGGTTATGTTGAGGGCTAGGTATACAGATCCGGTTAGGGTTCCGATTGGACCTAGGGTTAGGGTTATGTTGAGGGCTAGCGTTAGAGATCCGGTTAGGGATATCATTGAACCTAGGGTTAGGGTTATGTTGAGGGCTAGGGTTAGAGATCCTGTTAGGGTTCCGATTGGACCTAGGGTTAGGGTTATGTTGAGGGCTAGGTATACAGATCCGGTTAGGGTTCCGATTGGACCTAGGGTTATGGTTATGTTGAGGTCTAGGTACACAGATCCGGTTAGGGTTCCGATTGGACCTAGGGATAGGGTTATGTAGAGGGCCAGGGTTAGATATCCGGTTAGAGTTCCGATTGGACCTAGGGTTAGGGTTATGTTGAGGGCGAGGGTTAGAGATCTGGTTAGGGTTCCGATTGGACCTAGGGTTAGGGTTATGTTGCGGGCTGGGTTAGAGATCCTGTTAGGATTCCGATTGGAACTCGGGTTAGGGTTATGTAGAGGGCTAGGGTTAGATATCCGGTTAGGGTTCCGATTGGACCTAGGGTTAGGGTTATGTTGAGAGCTAGGGTTAGAGATCCTGTTAGGGTTCCGATTGGACCTAGGGTTAGGGTTACGTTGAGGGCTAGGATTAGAGATCCGGTTAGGCTTCCGATTGGACCTAGGGTTAGGGTTATGTTGAGGGCTAGGTACACAGATCCGGTTAGGGTTCCGATTGGACCTAGGGTTAGGGTTATGTTGTGGGCTAGGGTTAGAGATCCGGTTAGGGTTCCGATTGGACCTAGGGTTACGGTTATGTTGAGGGCTAGGTATACAGATCCGGTTAGGGTTCCGATTGGACCTAGGGTTAGTGTTATGTTGAGGGCTAGGTATACAGATCCGGTTAGGGTTCCGATTCGACCTAGGGTTAGGGTTATGTTGACGGCTACGGTTAGAAATCCGTTTAGGGTTCCGATTGGACCTAGGGTTAGGGTTATGTTGAGGGCTAGGGTTAGATATCCGGTTACGGTTCCGATTGGACCTAGGGTTAGGGTTAAGTAGAGGGCTAGGGTTAGAGATTCGGTTAGGGTTCCGATTGGACCTAGGGTTAGGTTTACGTTGAGGGCTAGGTAAACAGATCCGGTTAGGGTTCCGATTGGACCTAGTGTTAGGGTTATGTTGAGGGCTAGGGTTAGAGATCCGGTTGGGGTTCGGATTGGACCAAGGGTTAGGGTTCTGTTTAGGGCTAGGTACACAGATCCGTTTAGGGTTCCGATTGGACCTACGGTTAGGGTTATGTTGAGGGCTAGGTTTAGAGATCGGGTTAGGGTTCCGATTGGACCTAGGGTTAGGGTTATGTTGAGGGCGAGGGGTAGAGATCCTTTTAGGATTCCGATTGGACATAGGTTTAGAATTATGTTGAGGGCTAGGTATACAGATCCGGTTAGGGTTCCGATTGGACCTAGGGTTAGGGTTATGTTGAGGGCTAGGTATACAGATCCGGTTAGGGTTCCGATTGGACCTAGGGTTAGGGTTATGTTGAAGGCTAGGTTTAGAAATCCCGTTAGGGTTCCTATTGGACGTAGTGTTAGGGTTATGTTGAGGGCTGGGGTAGAGATCCTGTTAGGGTTCCGATTGGAACTAGGGTTAGGGTTATGTTGAGGGCTAGGGTTAGATATCCGGTTAGGGTTCCTATTGGACCTAGGGTTAGGGTTATGTTGAGGGCTAGGGTTAGATATCCGTTTAGGGTTCCGATTGGACCTAGGGTTAGGGTTATGTTGAGGGCTAGGGTTAGATATCCGTTTAGGGTTCCGATTGGACCTAGGGTTAGGGTTATTTTGAGGGCTAGGGTTAGAGTTCCATTTAGGGTTCCGATTGGACCTAGGGTTAGGGTTATGTTGAGGGCTAGGGTTAGAGATCCGGTTACGGTTCCGATTGGACCTAGGTTTAAGGTTATGTTGAGGGCTAGGGTTAGAGATCCGGTTAGGCTTCCGATTGGACCTAGGGTTAGGGTTATGTTGCGGGCTAGGGTTAGAGATCAGGTTGGGGTTCCGATTGGACCTAGGGTTAGGGTTATGTTGAGGGCGAGGGGTAGAGATCCGGTTAGGGTTCCGATTGGACCTAGGGTTAGGGTTATGTTGCGGGCTGGGTTAGAGATCCTGTTAGGGTTCCGATTGAAACTAGGGTTAGTGTTATGTAGAGGGCTAGGGTTAGATATCCGGTTAGGGTTCCGATTGGACCTAGGGTTAGGGTTATGTTGAGGGCTAGGGTTAGATATCCGTTTAGGGTTCTGATTGGACCTAGGGTTAGGGTTACGTTGAGGGCTAGGGTTAGAGATCCGGTTAGGGTTCCGATTGGACCTAGGGTTAAGGTTATATTGAGGGCTAGGGTTAGAGATCCAGTTAGGGTTTTGATTGGACCTAGGGTTAGGGTTATGTTGAGGGCTAGGGTTAGATATCCGGTTACGGTTCCGATTGGACCTAGGGTTAGGGTTATGTTGAGGGCTAGGGTTAGAGTTCCGGTTAGGGTTCCGATTGGACCTAGGGTTAGGGTTATGTTGAGGGCTAGGTATACAGATCCGGTTAGGGTTCCGATTGGACCTAGGGTTAGGGTTATGTTGAGGGCTAGCGTTAGAGATCCGGTTAGGGATACGATTGAACCTAGGGTTAGGGTTATGTTGACGGCTAGGGTTAGAGATCTGGTTAGGGTTGCGATTGGACCTAGGGTTAGGGTTAGGTTGAGGGCTAGGGTTAGAGATCCGGTTAGGGTTCCGATTGGACCTAGGGTTAGGGTTATGTTGAGGGCGAGGTATAGAGATCCGGTTAGGGTTCCGATTGGACCTAGGGTTAGGGTTATGTTGAGGGCTAGCGTTAGAGATCCGGTTAGGGATACGATTGAACCTAGGGTTAGGGTTACGTTGAGGGCTAGGGTTAGAGATCCGGTTAGGCTTCCGATTGGACCTAGGGTTAGGGTTATGTTGAGGGCTAGGGTTAGAGTTCCGGTTGGGGTTCCGATTGGACCTAGGGTTAGGGTTATGTTGAGGGCTAGGTACACAGATCCGGTTAGGGTTCCGATTGGACCTAGGGTTAGGGTTATGTTGTGGGCTAGGGTTAGAGATCCGGTTAGGGTTCCGATTGGACCTAGGGTTAGGGTTATGTTGAGGGCTAGGTATACAGATCCGGTTAGGGTTCCGATTGGACCTAGGGTTAGTGTTATGTTGAGGGCTAGGTATACAGATCCGTTTAGGGTTCCGATTGGACCTAGGGTTAGGGTTATGTTGACGGCTACGGTTAAAAATCCGTTTAGGGTTCCGATTGGACCTAGGCTTAGGGTTATGTTGAGGGCTAGGGTTAGATATCCGGTTACGGTTCCGATTGGACCTAGGGTTAGTGTTAAGTAGAGGGCTAGGGTTAGAGATTCGGTTAGGGTTCCGATTGGACCTAGGGTTAGGTTTATGTTGAGGGCTAGGTAAACAGATCCGGTTAGGGTTCCGATTGGACCTAGTGTTAGGGTTATGTTGAGGGGTAGGGTTAGAGATCCGGTTGGGGTTCGGATTGGACCAAGGGTTAGGGTTATGTTTAGGGCTAGGTACACAGATCCGTTTAGGGTTCCGATTGGACCTACGGTTAGGGTTATGTTGAGGGCTAGGTTTAGAGATCGGGTTAGGGTTCCGATTGGACCTAGGGTTAGGGTTATGCTGAGGGCGAGGGGTAGAGATCCTGTTAGGATTCCGATTGGACATAGGTTTAGAATTATGGTGAGGGCTAGGTATACAGATCCGGTTAGGGTTCCGATTGGACCTAGGGTTAGGGTTATGTTGAGGGCTAGGTATACAGATCCGGTTAGGGTTCCGATTGGACCTAGGGTTAGGGTTATGTTGAAGGCTAGGTTTAGAAATCCCGTTAGGGTTCCGATTGGACTAGTGTTAGGGTTATGTTGAGGGCTAGGGTTAGAGATCCGGTTAGGGTTCCGATTTTTACCTAGGGTTATGGTTATGTTGAGGGCTAGTGTTAGATATCCGGTTAGGGTTCCGATTGGACCAAGGTTTAGGGTTATGTTGAGGGCGAGATGTAGAGATCCGGTTAGGGTTCCGATTGGACCTCGGGTTAGGGTTATGTTGAGGGCGAGGGGTAGAGATCCGGTTAGGGTTCCTATTGGACCTAGCGTTAGGGTTATGTTGAGGGCTGGGGTAGAGATCCTGTTAGGGTTCCGATTGGAACTAGGGTTAGGGTTATGTTGAGGGCTAGGGTTAGATATCCGGTTAGGGTTCCTATTGGACCTAGGGTTAGGGTTATGTTGAGGGCTAGGGTTAGATATCCGTTTAGGGTTCCGATTGGACCTAGGGTTAGGGTTATGTTGAGAGCTAGGGTTAGATATCCGTTTAGGGTTCCGATTGGACCTAGGGTTAGGGTTATTTTGAGGGCTAGGGTTAGAGTTCCGGTTAGGGTTCCGATTGGACCTAGGGTTAGGGTTATGTTGAGGGCTAGGGTTAGAGATCCGGTTACGGTTCCGATTGGACCTAGGGTTAGGGTTATGTTGAGGGCTAGGGTTAGAGATCCGGTTAGGCTTCCGATTGGACCTAGGGTTAGGATTATGTTGAGGGCTAGGGTTAGAGATCAGGTTGGGGTTCCGATTGGACCTAGGGTTAGGGTTATGTTGAGGGCTAGGTACACAGATCCGGTTAGGGTTCCGATTGGACCTAGGGTTAGGGTTATGTTGTGGGCTAGGGTTAGAGATCCGGTTAGGGTTCCCTTGGGACCTAGGGTTAGGGTTATGTTGAGGGCTAGGTATACAGATCCGGTTAGGGTTCCGATTGGACCTAGGGTTAGGGTTATGTTGAGGGCTAGGTATACAGATCCGGTTAGGGTTCCGATTGGACCTAGGGTTAGGGTTATGGTGAAGGCTAGGGTTAGAAATCCGGTTAGGGTTCCGATTGGACATAGTGTTAGGTTTATGTTGAGGGCTAGGGTTAGAGATCCGGTTAGGGTACTGATTGGACCTAGGGTTAGGGTTATGTTGAGAGCTAGGGTTAGAGATCCGGTTAGGGTTCCGATTGGACCTAGGGTTAGGGTTATGTTGAGGGCTAGCGTTAGAGATCCGGTTAGGGATACGATTGAACCTAGGGTTAGGGTTATGTTGAGGGCTTGGGTTAGAGATCCGTTTAGGGTTGCGATTGGACCTAGGGTTAGGGCTAGGTTGAGGGCGAGGGGTAGAGATCCTGTTAGGGTTCCGATTGGACCTAGGGTTAGGGTTATGTTGAGGGCTAGGTATACAGATCCGGTTAGGGTTCCGATTGGACGTAGGGTTAGGGTTATGTTTAGGTCTAGGTACACGGATCCGGTTAGGGTTCCGATTGGACCTAGGGTTAGGGTTATGTAGAGGGCTAGGGTTAGATATCCGGTCAGGGTTCCGATTGGACCTAGGGTTAGGGTTATATTGAGGGCTAGGTTTAGATATCCGTTTAGGGTTCCGATTGGACCTAGGGTTAGGGTTATGTTGCGGGCTGGGTTAGAGATCCTGTTAGGGTTCCGATTGGAACTAGGGTTAGGGTTATGTAGAGGGCTAGGGTTAGATATCCGGTTAGGTTTCCGATTGGACCTAGGGTTAGGGTTATGTTGAGGGCGAGGTGTAGAGATCCGGTTAGGGTTCCGATTGGACCTAGGATTAGGGTTATGTTGAGGGCGAGGTTTAGAGATCCGGTTAGGTTTCCGATTGGACCAAGGGTTCGGGTTATGTTGAGGGCTAGGGTTAGATATCCGTTTACTGTTCCGATTGGACCTAGGGTTAGGGTTACGTTGAGGGCTAGGGTTAGAGATCCGGTTAGGGTTCCGATTGGACATAGGGTTAGGGTTATGTTGAGGGCTAGGGTTAGAGATCCGGTTAGGGTTCCGATTGGACCTCGGGTTAGGGTTATGTTGAGGGCGAGGTGTAGAGATCCGGTTAGGGTTCCGATTGGACCTAGGATTAGGGTTATGTTGAGGGCGAGGTTTAGAGATCCGGGTAGGTTTCCGATTGGACCAAGGGTTCGGGTTATGTTGACGGCTAGGGTTAGATATCCGTTTACTGTTCCGATTGGACCTAGGGTTAGGGTTACGTTGAGAGCTAGGGTTAGAGATCCGGTTAGGGTTCCGATTGGACCTAGGGTTAGGGTTATGTTGAGGGCTAGGGTTAGAGATCCGGTTAGGGTTCCGATTGGACCTAGGGTTAGGGTTATGTTGAGGGCTAGGGTTAGAGATCCGGTTAGGGTTCCGATTGGACCTAGGGTTAGGGTTATGTTGAGGGCTAGGGTTAGAGATCCGGTTAGGGTTCCCATTGGACCTAGGGTTAGGGTTATGTTGAGGGCAAGGTATACAGATCCGGATAGGGTTCCGATTGGACCTAGGGTTAGGGTTATGTTGAGGGCTAGGGTTAGAGATCCGGTTAGGGTTCCGATTGGACCTAGGGTTAGGGTTATGTTGAGGGCAAGGTATACAGATCCGGATAGGGTTCCGATTGGACCTAGGGTTAGGGTTATGTTGAGGGCTAGGGTTAGAGATCCGGTTAGGGTTCTGATTGGACCTAGGGTTAGGGTTATGTTGAGGGCTAGGGTTAGAGATCCGGTTAGGGTTCCGATTTGACCTAGGGTTAGGGTTATGTTGAGGGCTAGGGTTAGAGATCCGGTTAGGGTTCCGATTGGACCTAGGGTTAGGGTTATGTTGAGGGCAAGGTATACAGATCCGGATAGGGTTCCGATTGGACCTAGGGTTAGGGTTATGTTGAGGGCTAGGGTTAGAGATCCGGTTAGGGTTCCGATTGGACCTAGGGTTAGGGTTATGTTGAGGGCTAGGGGTAGAGATCCGGTTAGGGTTCCGATAGGACCTAGGGTTACGGTTATGTTGAGGTCTAGGTACACAGATCCGGTTAGGGTTCCGATTGGAACTAGGGTTAGGGTTATGTTGAGGGCTAGGTATACAGATCCGGTTAGGGTTCCGATTGGACCTAGGGTTAGGGTTATGTTGAGGGCTAGGTATACAGATCCGGTTAGGGTTCCGATTCGACCTAGGGTTAGGGTTATGTTGAAGGCTAGGGTTAGAAATCCGGTTAGGGTTCCGATTGGACGTAGGGTTAGGTTTATGTTGAGGGCTAGGGTTAGAGATCCGGTTAGGGTACTGATTGGACCTAGGGTTAGGGTTATGTTGAGAGCTAGGGTTAGAGATCCGGTTGGGGTTCCGATTGGACCTAGGGTTAGGGTTATGTTGAGGGCTAGGGTTAGAGATCCAGTTAGTGTTTTCATTGGACCAATGGTTAGGGTTATGTTGAGGGCTAGGGTTAGAGATCCGGTTAGGATTCCGATTGGACCTAGGGTTAGGGTTATGTTGAGGGCTAGGGTTAGAGATCCGGTTAGGCTTCCGATTGGACCTAGGGTTAGGGTTCTGTTGAGAGCTAGGGTTAGAGATCCGGTTAGGGTTCCGATTGGACCTAGGGTTAGGGTTATGTTGAGGGCTAGTGTTAGATATCCGGTTAGGGTTCCGTTTGGAACAAGTTTTAGCGTTATGTTGAGGGCGAGTGGTAGAGATCCGGTTAGGGTTCCGATTGGACCTCGGGTTAGGGTTATGTTGAGGGCGAGGGGTAGAGATCCGGTTAGGGTTCCGATTGGACCGAGGGTTAGGGCTATGTTGCTGGCTGGGTTAGAGATCCTGTTAGGGTTCCGATTGAAACTAGGGTTAGTGTTATGTAGAGGGCTAGGGTTAGATATCCGGTTAGCGTTCCGATTGGACCTAGGGTTAGGGTTATGTTGAGGGCTAGGGTTAGATATCCGTTTAGGGTTCCGATTGGACCTCGGGTTAGGGTTATGTTGAGGGCGAGGGGTAGAGATCCGGTTAGGGTTCCTATTGGACCGAGGGTTAGGGCTATGTTGCTGGCTGGGTTAGAGATCCTGTTAGGGTTCCGATTGAAACTAGGGTTAGTGTTATGTAGAGGGCTAGGGTTAGATATCCGGTTAGCGTTCCGATTGGACCTAGGGTTAGGGTTATGTTCAGGGCTAGGGTTAGATATCCGTTTAGGGTTCCGATTGGACCTAGGGTTATGATTATGTTGAGGGCTAGGGATAGAGATCCGGTTAGGGTTCTGATTGGACCTAGGGTTAGGGTTACGTTGAGGGCTAGGGTTAGAGATCCGGTTAGGGTTCCGATTGGACCTAGGGTTAAGGTTATATTGAGGGCTAGGGTTAGAGATCCAGTTAGGGTTTTGATTGGACCTAGGGTTAGGGTTATGTTGAGGGCTAGGGTTAGATATCCGGTTACGGTTCCGATTGGACCTAGGGTTAGGGTTATGTTGAGGGCTAGGGTTAGAGTTCCGGTTAGGGTTCCGATTGGACCTAGGGTTAGGGTTATGTTGAGGGCTAGGTATACAGATCCGGTTAGGGTAACGATTGGACCTAGGGTTAGGGTTATGTTGAGGGCTAGCGTTAGAGATCCGGTTAGGGATACGATTGAACCTAGGGTTAGGGTTATGTTGACGGCTAGGGTTAGAGATCTGGTTAGGGTTGCGATTGGACCTAGGGTTAGGGTTAGGTTGAGGGCTAGGGTTAGAGATCCGGTTAGGGTTCCGATTGGACCTAGGGTTAGGGTTATGTTGAGGGCGAGGTATAGAGATCCGGTTAGGGTTCCGATTGGACCTAGGGTTAGGGTTATGTTGAGGGCTAGCGTTAGAGATCCGGTTAGGGATACGATTGAACCTAGGGTTAGGGTTATGTTGAGGGCTAGGGTTAGAGATCCTGTTAGGGTTCCGATTGGACCTAGGGTTAGGGTTATGTTGAGGGCTAGGTATACAGATCCGGTTAGGGTTCCGATTGGACCTAGGGTTAGGGTTATGTTGAGGTCTAGGTACACAGATCCGGTTAGGGTTCCGATTGGACCTAGGGATAGGGTTATGTAGAGGGCCAGGGTTAGATATCCGGTTAGGGTTCCGATTGGACCTAGGGTTAGGGTTATGTTGAGGGCTAGGTTTAGATATCCATTTAGGGTTCCGATTGGACCTAGGGTTAGGGTTATGTTGCGGGCTGGGTTAGAGATCCTGTTAGGATTCCGATTGGAACTAGGGTTAGGGTTATGTAGAGGGCTAGGTTTAGATATCCGGTTAGGGTTCCGATTGGACCTAGGGTTAGGGTTATGTTGAGAGCTAGGGTTAGAGATCCTGTTAGGGTTCCGATTGGACCTAGGGTTAGGGTTACGTTGAGGGCTAGGGTTAGAGATCCGGTTAGGCTTCCGATTGGACCTAGGGTTAGGGTTATGTTGAGGGCTAGGGTTAGAGTTCCGGTTGGGGTTCCGATTGGACCTAGGGTTAGGGTTATGTTGAGGGCTAGGTACACAGATCCGGTTAGGGTTCCGATTGGACCTAGGGTTAGGGTTATGTTGTGGGCTAGGGTTAGAGATCCGGTTAGGGTTCCGATTGGACCTAGGGTTAGGGTTATGTTGAGGGCTAGGTATACATATCCGGTTAGGGTTCCGATTGGACCTAGGGTTAGTGTTATGTTGAGGGCTAGGTATACAGATCCGTTTAGGGTTCCGATTGGACCTAGGGTTAGGGTTATGTTGACGGCTACGGTTAAAAATCCGTTTAGGGTTCCGATTGGACCTAGGGTTAGGGTTATGTTGAGGGCTAGGGTTAGATATCCGGTTACGGTTCCGATTGGACCTAGGGTTAGTGTTAAGTAGAGGGCTAGGGTTAGAGATTCGGTTAGGGTTCCGATTGGACCTAGGGTTAGGTTTATGTTGAGGGCTAGGTAAACAGATCCGGTTAGGGTTCCGATTGGACCTAGTGTTAGGGTTATGTTGAGGGGTAGGGTTAGAGATCCGGTTGGGGTTCGGATTGGACCAAGGGTTAGGGTTATGTTTAGGGCTAGGTACACAGATCCGTTTAGGGTTCCGATTGGACCTACGGTTAGGGTTATGTTGAGGGCTAGGTTTAGAGATCGGGTTAGGGTTCCGATTGGACCTAGGATTAGGGTTATGTTGAGGGCGAGGGGTAGAGATCCTGTTAGGATTCCGATTGGACATAGGTTTAGAATTATGGTGAGGGCTAGGTATACAGATCCGGTTAGGGTTCCGATTGGACCTAGGGTTAGGGTTATGTTGAGGGCTAGGTATACTGATCCGGTTAGGGTTCCGATTGGACCTAGGGTTAGGGTTATGTTGAAGGCTAGGTTTAGAAATCCCGTTAGGGTTCCGATTGGACTAGTGTTAGGGTTATGTTGAGGGCTAGGGTTAGAGATCCGGTTAGGGTTCCGATTTTTACCTAGGGTTATGGTTATGTTGAGGGCTAGTGTTAGATATCCGGTTAGGGTTCCGATTGGACCAAGGTTTAGGGTTATGTTGAGGGCGAGATGTAGAGATCCGGTTAGGGTTCCGATTGGACCTCGGGTTAGGGTTATGTTGAGGGCGAGGGGTAGAGATCCGGTTAGGGTTCCGATTGGACCTAGCGTTAGGGTTATGTTGAGGGCTGGGTTAGAGATCCTGTTAGGGTTCCGATTGGAACTAGGGTTAGGGTTATGTTGAGGGCTAGGGTTAGATATCCGGTTAGGGTTCCTATTGGACCTAGGGTTAGGGTTATGTTGAGGGCTAGGGTTAGATATCCGTTTAGGGTTCCGATTGGACCTAGGGTTAGGGTTATGTTGAGAGCTAGGGTTAGATATCCGTTTAGGGTTCCGATTGGACCTAGGGTTAGGGTTATTTTGAGGGCTACGGTTAGAGTTCCGGTTAGGGTTCCGATTGGACCTAGGGTTAGGGTTATGTTGAGGGCTAGGGTTAGAGATCCGGTTACGGTTCCGATTGGACCTAAGGTTAGGGTTATGTTGAGGGCTAGGGTTAGAGATCCGGTTAGGCTTCCGATTGGACCTAGGGTTAGGGTTATGTTGAGGGCTAGGGTTAGAGATCAGGTTGGGGTTCCGATTGGACCTAGGGTTAGGGTTATGTTGAGGGCTAGGTACACAGATCCGGTTAGGGTTCCGATTGGACCTAGGGTTAGGGTTATGTTGTGGGCTAGGGTTAGAGATCCGGTTAGGGTTCCCTTGGGACCTAGGGTTAGGGTTATGTTGAGGGCTAGGTATACAGATCCGGTTAGGGTTCCGATTGGACCTAGGGTTAGGGTTATGTTGAGGGCTAGGTATACAGATCCGGTTAGGGTTCCGATTGGACCTAGGGTTAGGGTTATGGTGAAGGCTAGGGTTAGAAATCCGGTTAGGGTTCCGATTGGACATAGTGTTAGGTTTATGTTGAGGGCTAGGGTTAGAGATCCGGTTAGGGTACTGATTGGACCTAGGGTTAGGGTTATGTTGAGAGCTAGGGTTAGAGATCCGGTTAGGGTTCCGATTGGACCTAGGGTTAGGGTTATGTTGAGGGCTAGGGTTAGAGATCCGGTTAGGGTTCCGATTGGACCTAGGGTTAGGGTTATGTTGAGGGCTAGGGTTAGAGATCCGGTTAGGGTTCCGATTGGACCTAGGGTTAGGGTTATGTTGAGGGCTAGGGTTAGAGATCCGGTTAGGGTTCCCATTAGACCTAGGGTTAGGGTTATGTTGAGGGCAAGGTATACAGATCCGGATAGGGTTCCGATTGGACCTAGGGTTAGGGTTATGTTGAGGGCTAGGGTTAGAGATCCGGTTAGGGTTCCGATTGGACCTAGGGTTAGGGTTATGTTGAGGGCTAGGGGTAGAGATCCGGTTAGGGTTCCGATAGGACCTAGGGTTACGGTTATGTTGAGGTCTAGGTACACAGATCCGGTTAGGGTTCCGATTGGAACTAGGGTTAGGGTTATGTTGAGGGCTAGGTATACAGATCCGGTTAGGGTTCCGATTGGACCTAGGGTTAGGGTTATGTTGAGGGCTAGGTATACAGATCCGGTTAGGGTTCCGATTCGACCTAGGGTTAGGGTTATGTTGAAGGATAGGGTTAGAAATCCGGTTAGGGTTCCGATTGGACGTAGGGTTAGGTTTATGTTGAGGGCTAGGGTTAGAGATCCGGTTAGGGTACTGATTGGACCTAGGGTTAGGGTTATGTTGAGAGCTAGGGTTAGAGATCCGGTTGGGGTTCCGATTGGACCTAGGGTTAGGGTTATGTTGAGGGCTAGGGTTAGAGATCCAGTTAGTGTTTTCATTGGACCAATGGTTAGGGTTATGTTGAGGGCTAGGGTTAGAGATCCGGTTAGGATTCCGATTGGACCTAGGGTTAGGGTTATGTTGAGGGCTAGGGTTAGAGATCCGGTTAGGCTTCCGATTGGACCTAGGGTTAGGGTTCTGTTGAGAGCTAGGGTTAGAGATCCGGTTAGGGTTCCGATTGGACCTAGGGTTAGGGTTATGTTGAGGGCTAGTGTTAGATATCCGGTTAGGGTTCCGTTTGGAACAAGTTTTAGCGTTATGTTGAGGGCGAGTGGTAGAGATCCGGTTAGGGTTCCGATTGGACCTCGGGTTAGGGTTATGTTGAGGGCGAGGGGTAGAGATCCGGTTAGGGTTCCGATTGGACCGAGGGTTAGGGCTATGTTGCTGGCTGGGTTAGAGATCCTGTTAGGGTTCCGATTGAAACTAGGGTTAGTGTTATGTAGAGGGCTAGGGTTAGATATCCGGTTAGCGTTCCGATTGGACCTAGGGTTAGGGTTATGTTGAGGGCTAGGGTTAGATATCCGTTTAGGGTTCCGATTGGACCTCGGGTTAGGGTTATGTTGAGGGCGAGGGGTAGAGATCCGGTTAGGGTTCCGATTGGACCGAGGGTTAGGGCTATGTTGCTGGCTGGGTTAGAGATCCTGTTAGGGTTCCGATTGAAACTAGGGTTAGTGTTATGTAGAGGGCTAGGGTTAGATATCCGGTTAGCGTTCCGATTGGACCTAGGGTTAGGGTTATGTTCAGGGCTAGGGTTAGATATCCGTTTAGGGTTCCGATTGGACCTAGGGTTATGATTATGTTGAGGGCTAGGGATAGAGATCCGGTTAGGGTTCTGATTGGACCTAGGGTTAGGGTTATGTTGAGGGCGAGGGGTAGAGTTCCTGTTAGGGTTCCGATTGTACCTAGGGTTAGGGGTATGTTGAGCGCTAGGGTTAGATATCCGTTTAGGGTTCCGATTGGACCTAGGGTTAGGCTTATGTTGAGGGCTAGGATTAGATATCCGTTTAGGGTTCCGATTGGACCTAGGGTTAGGGTTATGTTGAGGGCTAGGGTTAGAGATCCGTTTAGGGTTCCGATTGGACCTAGGGTTAGGGTTATGTTGAGGGCTAGGGTTATATATCCGTTTACTGTTCCGATTGGACCTAGGGTTAGGGTTACGTTGAGGGCAAGGGTTAGAGATCCGGTTAGGGTTCCGATTGGACCTAGGGTTAGGGTTATATTGAGGGCTAGGGTTAGAGATCCAGTTAGGGTTTTGATTGGACCTAGGGTTAGGGTTATGTTGAGGGCTAGGGTTAGAGATCCGGTTAGGGTTTCGATTGGACCTCCGGTTAGGGTTATGTTGAGTGCTAGGGTTAGAGATCCGGTTACGGTTCCGATTGGACCTAGGGTTAGGGTTATGTTGAGGGCTAGGGTTAGATATCCGTTTAGGGTTCCGATTGGACCTAGGGTTAGTGATATGTTGAGCGCTAGGGTTAGAGATCCGCTTAGGGTTTCGATTGGACCTAGGGTTAGGGTTATTTTGAGGGCTAGGGTTAGAGTTCTGGTTAGGGTTCCGATTGGACCTAGGGTTAGGGTTATGTTGAGGGCTAGGGTTAGAGATCCGGTTAGGCTTCCGATTGGACCTAGGGTTAGGGTTATGTTGAGGGCTAGGTTTAGAGATCCAGTTGGGGTTCCGATTGGACCTAGGGATAGGGTTATGTTGAGGGCTAGGTACACAGATCCGGTTAGGGTTCCGATTGGACCTAGGGTTAGGGTTATGTTGTGGGCTAGGGTTAGAGATCCGGTTAGGGTTCCGATTGGACCTAGGGTTAGGGTTATGTTCAGGGCTAGGTATACAGATCCGGTTAGGGTTCCGATTGGACCTAGGGTTAGGGTTATGTTGAGGGCTAGGTATACAGATCCGGTTAGGGTTCCGATTGGACCTAGGGTTAGGGTTATGTTGAAGGCTAAGGTTAGAAATCCGGTTAGGGTTCCGATTGGACGTAGGGTTAGGTTTATGTTGAGGGCTAGGGTTAGAGATCCGGTTAGGGTACTGATTGGACCTAGGGTTAAGTTTATGTTGAGAGCTAGGGTTAGAGATCCGGTTAGGGTTCCGATTGGACCTAGGGTTAGGGTTATGTTGAGGGCTAGGGTTAGAAATCCAGTTAGTGTTTTCATTGGACCTAGGGTTAGGGTTATGTTGAGGGCTAGGGTTAGAGATCCGGTTAGGATTCCGATTGGACCTAGGGTTAGGGTTATGTTGAGGGCTAGGGTTAGAGATCCGGTTAGGCTTCCGATTGGACCTAGGGTTAGGGTTATGTTGAGGGCTAGGGTTAGAGATCCGGTTGGGGTTCCGATTGGACCTATGGTTAGGGTTATGTTGAGGGCTAGGTACACAGATCCGGTTAGGGTTCCGATTGGACCTAGGGTTAGGGTTATGTTGTGGGCTGGGGTTAGAGATCCGGTTAGGGTTCCGATTGGACCTAGGGTTAGGGTTATGTTGAGGGCTAGGTATACAGATCCGGTTAGGGTTCCGATTGGACCTAGGGTTAGGGTTATGTTGAGGGCTAGGGTTAGAGATCCGGTTAGGGTTCCGATTTTTACCTAGGGTTAGGGTTATGTTGAGGGCTAGTGTTAGATATCCGGTTAGGGTTCTGATTGGACCAAGGTTTAGGGTTATGTTGAGGGCGAGATGTAGAGATCCGGTTAGGGTTCCGATTGGACCTCGGGTTAGGGTTATGTTGAGGGCGGGGGGTAGAGATCCGGTTAGGGTTCCGATTGGACCTAGCGTTAGGGTTATGTTGTGGGCTAGGGTTAGATATCCGGTTAGGGTTCCAATTGGACCTAGGGTTAGGGTTATGTTGAGGGCTAGGGTTAGATATCCGGTTAGGGTTCCGATTGGACCTAGGGTTAGGGTTATGTTGAGGGCTAGGGTTAGATATCCGTTTAGGGTTCCGATTGGACCTAGGGTTAGTGATATGTTGAGCGCTAGGCTTAGAGATCCGCTTAGGGTTCCGATTGGACCTAGGGTTAGGGTTATTTTGAGGGCTAGGGTTAGAGTTCCGGTTAGGGTTCCGATTGGACCTAGGGTTAGGGTTATGTTGCGGGCTGGGTTAGAGATCCTGTTAGGGTTCCGATTGGAACTAGGGTTAGGGTTATGTAGAGGGCTAGGGTTAGATATCCGGTTAGGTTTCCGATTGGACCTAGGGTTAGGGTTATGTTGAGGGCGAGGTGTAGAGATCCGGTTAGGGTTCCGATTGGACCTAGGATTAGGGTTATGTTGAGGGCGAGGTTTAGAGATCCGGTTAGGTTTCCGATTGGACCAAGGGTTCGGGTTATGTTGAGGGCTAGGGTTAGATATCCGTTTACTGTTCCGATTGGACCTAGGGTTAGGGTTACGTTGAGGGCTAGGGTTAGAGATCCGGTTAGGGTTCCGATTGGACATTAGGTTAGGGTTATGTTGAGGGCTAGGGTTAGAGATCCGGTTAGGGTTCCGATTGGACCTCGGGTTAGGGTTATGTTGAGGGCGAGGTGTAGAGATCCGGTTAGGGTTCCGATTGGACCTAGGATTAGGGTTATGTTGAGGGCGAGGTTTAGAGATCCGGGTAGGTTTCCGATTGGACCAAGGGTTCGGGTTATGTTGACGGCTAGGGTTAGATATCCGTTTACTGTTCCGATTGGACCTAGGGTTAGGGTTACGTTGAGGGCTAGGGTTAGAGATCCGGTTAGGGTTCCGATTGGACCTAGGGTTAGGGTTATGTTGAGGGCTAGGGTTAGAGGTCCGGTTAGGGTTCCGATTGGACCTAGGGTTAGGGTTATGTTGAGGGCTAGGGTTAGAGATCCGGTTAGGGTTCCGATTGGACCTAGGGTTAGGGTTATGTTGAGGGCTAGGGTTAGAGATCCGGTTAGGGTTCCCATTGGACCTAGGGTTAGGGTTATGTTGAGGGCAAGGTATACAGATCCGGATAGGGTTCCGATTGGACCTAGGGTTAGGGTTATGTTGAGGGCTAGGGTTCGAGATCCGGTTAGGGTTCCGATTGGACCTAGGGTTAGGGTTATGTTGAGGGCAAGGTATACAGATCCGGATAGGGTTCCGATTGGACCTAGGGTTAGGGTTATGTTGAGGGCTAGGGTTAGAGATCCGGTTAGGGTTCCGATTGGACCTAGGGTTAGGGTTATGTTGAGGGCTAGGGTTAGAGATCCGGTTAGGGTTCCGATTTGACCTAGGGTTAGGGTTATGTTGAGGGCTAGGGTTAGAGATCCGGTTAGGGTTCCGATTGGACCTAGGGTTAGGGTTATGTTGAGGGCAAGGTATACAGATCCGGATAGGGTTCCGATTGGACCTAGGGTTAGGGTTATGTTGAGGGCTAGGGTTAGAGATCCGGTTAGGGTTCCGATTGGACCTAGGGTTAGGGTTATGTTGAGGGCTAGGGGTAGAGATCCGGTTAGGGTTCCTATAGGACCTAGGGTTACGGTTATGTTGAGGTCTAGGTACACAGATCTGGTTAGGGTTCCGATTGGAACTAGGGTTAGGGTTATGTTGAGGGCTAGGTATACAGATCCGGTTAGGGTTCCGATTGGACCTAGGGTTAGGGTTATGTTGAGGGCTAGGTATACAGATCCGGTTAGGGTTCCGATTCGACCTAGGGTTAGGGTTATGTTGAAGGCTAGGGTTAGAAATCCGGTTAGGGTTCCGATTGGACGTAGGGTTAGGTTTATGTTGAGGGCTAGGGTTAGAGATCCGGTTAGGGTACTGATTGGACCTAGGGTTAGGGTTATGTTGAGAGCTAGGGTTAGAGATCCGGTTGGGGTTCCGATTGGACCTAGGGTTAGGGTTATGTTGAGGGCTTGGGTTAGAGATCCAGTTAGTGTTTTCATTGGACCAATCGTTAGGGTTATGTTGAGGGCTAGGGTTAGAGATCCGGTTAGGATTCCGATTGGACCTAGGGTTAGGGTTATGTTGAGGGCTAGGGTTAGAGATCCGGTTAGGCTTCCGATTGGACCTAGGGTTAGGGTTCTGTTGAGAGCTAGGGTTAGAGATCCGGTTAGGGTTCCGATTGGACCTAGGGTTAGGGTTATGTTGAGGGCTAGTGTTAGATATCCGGTTAGGGTTCCGTTTGGAACAAGTTTTAGCGTTATGTTGAGGGCGAGTGGTAGAGATCCGGTTAGGGTTCCGATTGGACCTCGGGTTAGGGTTATGTTGAGGGCGAGGGGTAGAGATCCGGTTAGGGTTCCGATTGGACCGAGGGTTAGGGCTATGTTGCTGGCTGGGTTAGAGATCCTGTTAGGGTTCCGATTGAAACTAGGGTTAGTGTTATGTAGAGGGCTAGGGTTAGATATCCGGTTAGCGTTCCGATTGGACCTAGGGTTAGGGTTATGTTGAGGGCTAGGGTTAGATATCCGTTTAGGGTTCCGATTGGACCTCGGGTTAGGGTTATGTTGAGGGCGAGGGGTAGAGATCCGGTTAGGGTTCCGATTGGACCGAGGGTTAGGGCTATGTTGCTGGCTGGGTTAGAGATCCTGTTAGGGTTCCGATTGAAACTAGGGTTAGTGTTATGTAGAGGGCTAGGGTTAGATATCCGGTTAGCGTTCCGATTGGACCTAGGGTTAGGGTTATGTTCAGGGCTAGGGTTAGATATCCGTTTAGGGTTCCGATTGGACCTAGGGTTATGATTATGTTGAGGGCTAGGGATAGAGATCAGGTTAGGGTTCTGATTGGACCTAGGGTTAGGGTTATGTTGAGGGCGAGGGGTAGAGTTCCTGTTAGGGTTCCGATTGTACCTAGGGTTAGGGGTATGTTGAGCGCTAGGGTTAGATATCCGTTTAGGGTTCCGATTGGACCTAGTGTTAGGCTTATGTTGAGGGCTAGGATTAGATATCCGTTTAGGGTTCCGATTGGACCTAGGGTTAGGGTTATGTTGAGGGCTATGGTTAGAGATCCGTTTAGGGTTCCGATTGGACCTAGGGTTAGGGTTATGTTGAGGGCTAGGGTTAGATATCCGTTTACTGTTCCGATTGGACCTAGGGTTAGGGTTACGTTGAGGGCAAGGCTTAGAGTTCCGGTTAGGGTTCCGATTGGACCTAGGGTTAGGGTTATATTGAGGGCTAGGGTTAGAGATCCAGTTAGGGTTTTGATTGGACCTAGGGTTAGGGTTATGTTGAGGGCTAGGTTTAGAGATCCGGTTAGGGTTCCGATTGGACCTCCGGTTAGGGTTATGTTGAGTGCTAGGGTTAGAGATCCGGTTACGGTTCCGATTGGACCTAGGGTTAGGGTTATGTTGAGGGCTAGGGTTAGATATCCGTTTAGGGTTCCGATTGGACCTAGGGTTAGTGATATGTTGAGCGCTAGGGTTAGAGATCCGCTTAGGGTTTCGATTGGACCTAGGGTTAGGGTTATTTTGAGGGCTAGGGTTAGAGTTCCGGTTAGGGTTCCGATTGGACCTAGGGTTAGGGTTATGTTGAGGGCTAGGGTTAGAGATCCGGTTAGGCTTCTGATTGGACCTAGGGTTAGGGTTATGTTGAGGGCTAGGTTTAGAGATCCGGTTGGGGTTCCGATTGGACCTAGGGATAGGGTTAAGTTGAGGGCTAGGTACACAGATCCGGTTAGGGTTCCGATTGGACCTAGGGTTAGGGTTATGTTGTGGGCTAGGGTTAGAGATCCGGTTAGGGTTCCGATTGGACCTAGGGTTAGGGTTATGTTCAGGGCTAGGTATACAGATCGGGTTAGGGTTCCGATTGGACCTAGGGTTAGGGTTATGTTGAGGGCTAGGTATACAGATCCGGTTAGGGTTCCGATTGGACGTAGGGTTAGGTTTATGTTGAGGGATAGGGTTAGAGATCCGGTTAGGGTACTGATTGGACCTAGGGTTAAGTTTATGTTGAGAGCTAGGGTTAGAGATCCGGTTAGGGTTCCGATTGGACCTAGGGTTAGGGTTATGTTGAGGGCTAGGGTTAGAAATCCAGTTAGTGTTTTCATTGGACCTAGGGTTAGGGTTATGTTGAGGGCTAGGGTTAGAGATCCGGTTAGGATTCCGATTGGACCTAGGGTTAGGGTTATGTTGAGGGCTAGGGTTAGAGATCCGGTTAGGCTTCCGATTGGACCTAGGGTTAGGGTTATGTTGAGGGCTAGGGTTAGAGATCCGGTTGGGGTTCCGATTGGACCTAGGGTTAGGGTTATGTTGAGGGCTAGGTACACAGATCCGGTTAGGGTTCCGATTGGACCTAGGGTTAGGGTTATGTTGTGGGCTGGGGTTAGAGATCCGGTTAGGGTTCCGATTGGACCTAGGGTTAGGGTTATGTTGAGGGCTAGGTATACAGATCCGGTTAGGGTTCCGATTGGACCTAGGGTTAGGGTTATGTTGAGGGCTAGGGTTAGAGATCCGGTTAGGGTTCCGATTTTTACCTAGGGTTAGGGTTATGTTGAGGGCTAGTGTTAGATATCCGGTTAGGGTTCTGATTGGACCAAGGTTTAGGGTTATGTTGAGGGCGAGATGTAGAGATCCGGTTAGGGTTCCGATTGGACCTCGGGTTAGGGTTATGTTGAGGGCGGGGGGTAGAGATCCGGTTAGGGTTCCGATTGGACCTAGCGTTAGGGTTATGTTGTGGGCTAGGGTTAGATATCCGGTTAGGGTTCCGATTGGACCTAGGGTTAGGGTTATGTTGAGGGCTAGGGTTAGATATCCGGTTAGGGTTCCGATTGGACCTAGGGTTAGGGTTATGTTGAGGGCTAGGGTTAGATATCCGTTTAGGGTTCCGATTGGACCTAGGGTTAGTGATATGTTGAGCGCTAGGCTTAGAGATCCGCTTAGGGTTCCGATTGGACCTAGGGTTAGGGTTATTTTGAGGGCTAGGGTTAGAGTTCCGGTTAGGGTTCCGATTGGACCTAGGGTTAGGGTTATGTTGAGGGCTAGGGTTAGAGATCCGGTTAGGGTTCCGATTGGACCTAGGCTTAGTGTTATGTTGAGGGCTAGGGTTAGAGATCCGGTTAGGCTTCCGATTGGACCTAGGGTTAGGGTTATGTTGAGGGCTAGGGTTAGAGATCCGGTTGGGGTTCCGATTGGACCTAGGGTTAGGGTTATGTTGAGGGCTAGGTACACAGATCCGGTTAGGGTTCCGATTGGACCTAGGGTTAGTGTTATGTTGTGGGCTACGGTTAGAGATCCGGTTAGGGTTCCGATTGGACCTAGGGTTAGGGTTATGTTGAGGGCTAGGTATACAGATCCGGTTAGGGTTCCGATTGGACCTAGGGTTAGGGTTATGTTGAGGGCTAGGTATACAGATCCGGTTAGGGTTCCGATTGGACCGAGGGTTAGGGTTATGTTGAAGGCTAGGGTTAGAAATCCGGTTAGGGTTCCGATTGGACGTAGGGTTAGGTTTATGTTGAGGGCTAGGGTTAGAGATCCGGTTAGGGTACTGATTGGACCTAGGGTTAGGGTTATGTTGAGAGCTAGGGTTAGAGATCCGGTTAGGGTTCCGATTGGACCTAGGGTTAGGGTTATGTTGAGTGCTAGAGCTAGAGATCCAGTTAGTGTTTTGATTGGACCTAGGGTTAGGGTTATGTTGAGGGCTAGGGGTTAGAGATCCGGTTAGGATTCCGATTGGACCTAGGGTTAGGGTTATGTTGAGGGCTAGGGTTAGAGATCCGGTTAGGCTTCCGATTGGACCTAGGGTTAGGGTTATGTTGCGAGCTAGGGTTAGAGATCCGATTAGGGTTCCGATTGGACCTAGGGTTAGGGTTATGTTGAGGGCTAGGGTTAGAGATCCGGTTACGGTTCCGATTGGACCTAGGGTTAGGGTTATGTTGAGGGCTAGGGTTAGAGATCCGGTTAGGGTTCCGATTGGACCTAGGGTTAGGGTTATGTTGAGGGCTAGGTATACAGATCCGGTTAGGGTTCCGATTGGACCTAGGGTTAGGGTTATGTTGAGGGCTAGCGTTAGAGATCCGGTTAGGGATACGATTGAACCTAGGGTTAGGGTTATGTTGAGGGCTAGGGTTAGAGATCCGGTTAGGGTTGCGATTGGACCTAGGGTTAGGGTTATGTTGAGGGCTAGGGTTAGAGATCCAGTTAGTGTTTTCATTGGACCTATGGTTAGGGTTATGTTGAGGGCTAGGGTTAGAGATCCGGTTAGGATTCCGATTGGACCTAGGGTTAGGGTTATGTTGAGGGCGAGGGGTAGAGATCCGGTTAGGGTTCCGATTGGACGTCGGGTTAGGGTTATGTTGAGGGCGAGGGGTAGAGATCCGGTTAGGGTTCCGATTGGACCGAGGGTTAGGGCTATGTTGCTGGCTGGGTTAGAGATCCTGTTAGGGTTCCGATTGAAACTAGGGTTAGTGTTATGTAGAGGGCTAGGGTTAGATATCCGGTTAGCGTTCCGATTGGACCTAGGGTTAGGGTTATGTTGAGGGCTAGGGTTAGATATCCGTTTTGGGTTCCGATTGGACCTAGGGTTAGGGTTATGTTGAGGGCTAGGGTTAGATATCCGTTTAGGGTTCCGATTGGACCTAGGGTTATGATTATGTTGAGGGCTAGGGATAGAGATCCGGTTAGGGTTCTGATTGGACCTAGGGTTAGGGTTATGTTGAGGGCGAGGGGTAGAGTTCCTGTTAGGGTTCCGATTGTACCTAGGGTTAGGGGTATGTTGAGCGCTAGGGTTAGATATCCGTTTAGGGTTCCGATTGGACCTAGGGTTAGCCTTATGTTGAGGGCTAGGGTTAGATATCCGTTTAGGGTTCGGATTGGACCTAGGGTTAGGGTTATGTTGAGGGCTAGGGTTAGAGATCCATTTAGGGTTCCGATTGGACCTAGGGTTAGGGTTATGTTGAGGGCTAGGGTTAGATATCCGTTTACTGTTCCGATTGGACCTAGGGTTAGGGTTACGTTGAGGGCAAGGGTTAGAGATCCGGTTAGGGTTCCGATTGGACCTAGGGTTAGGGTTATATTGAGGGCTAGGGTTAGAGATCCAGTTAGGGTTTTGATTGGACCTAGGGTTAGGGTTTTGTTGAGGGCTAGGGTTAGAGATCCGGTTAGGGTTCCGATTGGACCTCCGGTTAGGGTTATGTTGAGTGCTAGGGTTAGAGATCCGGTTACGGTTCCGATTGGACCTAGGGTTAGGGTTATGTTGAGGGCTAGGGTTAGATATCCGTTTAGGGTTCCGATTGGACCTAGGGTTAGTGATATGTTGAGCGCTAGGGTTAGAGATCCGCTTAGGGTTTCGATTGGACCTAGGGTTAGGGTTATTTTGAGGGCTAGGGTTAGAGTTCCGGTTAGGGTTCCGATTGGACCTAGGGTTAGGGTTATGTTGAGGGCTAGGGTTAGAGATCCGGTTAGGGTTCCGATTGGACCTAGGGTTAGGGTTATGTTGAGGGCTAGGGATAGAGATCCGGTTAGGCTTCCGATTGGACCTAGGGTTAGGGTTATGTTGAGGGCTAGGTTTAGAGATCCGGTTGAGGTTCCGATTGGACCTAGGGATAGGGTTATGTTGAGGGCTAGGTACACAGATCCGGTTAGGGTTCCGATTGGACCTAGGGTTAGGGTTATGTTGTGGGCTAGGGTTAGAGATGCGGTTAGGGTTCCGATTGGACCTAGGGTTAGGGTTATGTTCAGGGCTAGGTATACAGATCCGGTTAGGGTTCCGATTGGACCTAGGGTTAGGGTTATGTTGAGGGCTAGGTATACAGATCCGGTTAGGGTTCCGATTGGACCTAGGGTTAGGGTTATGTTGAAGGCTAGGGTTAGAAATCCGGTTAGGGTTCCGATTGGACGTAGGGTTAGGTTTATGTTGAGGGCTAGGGTTAGAGATCCGGTTAGGGTACTGATTGGACCTAGGGTTAGGTTTATGTTGAGAGCTAGGGTTAGAGATCCGGTTAGGGTTCCGATTGGACCTAGGGTTAGGGTTATGTTGAGGGCTAGGGTTAGAAATCCAGTTAGTGTTTTCATTGGACCTAGGGTTAGGGTTATGTTGAGGGCTAGGGTTAGAGATCCGGTTAGGATTCCGATTGGACCTAGGGTTAGGGTTATGTTGAGGGCTAGGGTTAGAGATCCGGTTAGGCTTCCGATTGGACCTAGGGTTAGGGTTATGTTGAGGGCTAGGGTTAGAGATCCGGTTGGGGTTCCGATTGGACCTAGGGTTAGGGTTATGTTGAGGGCTAGGTACACAGATCCGGTTAGGGTTCCGATTGGACCTAGGGTTAGTGTTATGTTGTGGGCTGGGGTTAGAGATCCGGTTAGGGTTCCGATTGGACCTAGGGTTAGGGTTATGTTGAGGGCTAGGTATACAGATCCGGTTAGGGTTCCGATTGGACCTAGGGTTAGGGTTATGTTGAGGGCTAGCGTTAGAGATCCGGTTAGGGATACGATTGAACCTAGGGTTAGGGTTATGTTGAGGGCTAGGGTTAGAGATCCTGTTAGGGTTCCGATTGGACCTAGGGTTCGGGTTATGTTGAGGGCTAGGTATACAGATCCGCTTAGGGTTCCAATTGGACCTAGGGTTAGGGTTATGTTGAGGTCTAGGTACACAGATCCGGTTAGGGTTCCGATTGGACCTAGGGTTAGGGTTATGTAGAGGGCCAGGGTTAGATATCCGGTTAGGGTTCCGATTGGACCTAGGGTTAGGGTTATGTTGAGGGCTAGGTTTAGATATCCGTTTAGGGTTCCGATTGGACCTAGGGTTAGGGTTATGTTGCGGGCTGGGTTAGAGATCCTGTTAGGGTTCCGATTGGACCTAGGGTTATGGTTATGTTGATGGCTACGGTTAGAAATCCGTTTAGGGTTCCGATTGGACCTAGGGTTAGGGTTATGTTGAGGGCTAGGGTTAGAGATCCGGTTAGGGTTCCGATTTTTACCTAGGGTTAGCGTTATGTTGAGGGCTAGTGTTAGATATCTGGTTAGGGTTCCGATTGGACCAAGGTTTAGAGTTATGTTGAGGGCGAGATGTAGAGATCCGGTTAGGGTTCCGATTGGACCTCGGGTTAGGGTTATGTTGAGGGCGGGGGTTAGAGATCCGGTTAGGGTTCCGATTGGACCTAGCGTTAGGGTTATGTTGAGGGCTGGGGTAGAGATCCTGTTAGGGTTCCGATTGGAACTAGGGTTAGGGTTATGTTGAGGGCTAGGGTTAGATATCCGGTTAGGGTTCCGATTGGACCTAGGGTTAGGGTTATGTTGAGGGCTAGGGTTAGATATCCGTTTAGGGTTCCGATTGGACCTAGGGTTAGGGTTATGTTGAGGGCTAGGGTTAGATATCCGTTTAGGGTTCCGATTGGACCTAGGGTTAGTGATATGTTGAGCGCTAGGCTTAGAGATCCGCTTAGGGTTCCGATTGGACCTAGGGTTAGGGTTATTTTGAGGGCTAGGGTTAGAGTTCCGGTTAGGGTTCCGATTGGACCTAGGGTTAGGGTTATGTTGAGGGCTAGGGTTAGAGATCCGGTTAGGGTTCCGATTGGACCTAGGGTTAGTGTTATGTTGAGGGCTAGGGTTAGAGATCCGGTTAGGCTTCCGATTGGACCTAGGGTTAGGGTTATGTTGAGGGCTAGGGTTAGAGATCCGGTTGGGGTTCCGATTGGACCTAGGGTTAGCGTTATGTTGAGGGCTAGGTACACAGATCCGGTTAGGGTTCCGATTGGACCTAGGGTTAGTGTTATGTTGTGGGCTAGGGTTAGAGATCCGGTTAGGGTTCCGATTGGACCTAGGGTTAGGGTTATGTTGAGGGCTAGGTATACAGATCCGGTTAGGGTTCCGATTGGACCTAGGGTTAGGGTTATGTTGAGGGCTAGGTATACAGATCCGGTTAGGGTTCCGATTGGACCTAGGGTTAGGGTTATGTTGAAGGCTAGGGATAGAAATCCGGTTAGGGTTCCGATTGGACGTAGGGTTAGGTTTATGTTGAGGGCTAGGGTTAGAGATCCGGTTAGGGTACTGATTGGACCTAGGGTTAGGGTTATGTTGAGAGCTAGGGTTATAGATCCGGTTAGGGTTCCGATTGGACCTAGGGTTAGGGTTATGTTGAGTGCTAGGGCTAGAGATCCAGTTAGTGTTTTGATTGGACCTAGGGTTACGGTTATGTTGAGGGCTAGGGGTTAGAGATCCGGTTAGGATTCCGATTGGACCTAGGGTTAGGGTTATGTTGAGGGCTACGGTTAGAGATCCGGTTAGGCTTCCGATTGGACCTAGGGTTAGGGTTATGTTGCGAGCTAGGGTTAGAGATCCGGTTAGGGTTCCGATTGGACCTAGGGTTAGGGTTATGTTGCGGGCTGGGTTAGAGATCCTGTTAGGGTTCCGATTGAAACTAGGGTTAGTGTTATGTAGAGGGCTAGGGTTAGATATCCGGTTAGGGTTCCGATTGGACCTAGGGTTAGGGTTATGTTGAGGGCTAGGGTTAGATATCCGTTTAGGGTTCCGATTGGACCTAGGGTTAGGGTTACGTTGAGGGCTAGGGTTAGAGATCCGGTTAGGGTTCCGATTGGACCTAGGGTTAGGGTTATATTGAGGGCTAGGGTTAGAGATCCAGTTAGGGTTTTGATTGGACCTAGGGTTAGGGTTATGTTGAGGGCTAGGGTTAGAGATCCGGTTACGGTTCCGATTGGACCTAGGGTTAGGGTTATGTTGAGGGCTAGGGTTAGATATCCGGTTAGGGTTCCGATTGGACCTAGGGTTAGGGTTATGTTGAGGGCTAGGTATACAGATCCGGTTAGGGTTCCGATTGGACCTAGGGTTAGGGTTATGTTGAGGGCTAGGTATACAGATCCGGTTAGGGTTCCGATTGAACCTAGGGTTAGGGTTATGTTGAGGGCTAGGGTTAGAGATCCGGTTAGGGTTGCGATTGGACCTAGGGTTAGGGTTAGGTTGAGGGCTAGGGTTAGAGATCCGGTTAGGGTTCCGATTGGACCTAGGGTTAGGGTTATGTTGAGGGAGAGGTATAGAGATCCGGTTAGGGTTCCAATTGGACCTAGGGTTAGGGTTATGTTGAGGGCTAGCGTTAGAGATCCGGTTAGGGATACGATTGAACCTAGGGTTAGGGTTATGTTGAGGGCTAGGGTTAGAGATCCTGTTAGGGTTCCGATTGGACCTAGGGTTAGGGTTATGTTGAGGGCTAGGTATACAGATCCGGTTAGGGTTCCGATTGGACCTAGGGTTAGGGTTATGTTCAGGTCTAGGTACACAGATCCGGTTAGGGTTCCGATTGGACCTAGGGTTAGGGTTATGTAGAGGGCCAGGGTTAGATATCCGGTTAGGGTTCCGATTGGACCTAGGGTTAGGGTTATGTTGAGGGCTAGGTTTAGATATCCATTTAGGTTTCCGATTGGACCTAGGGTTAGGGTTATGTTGCGGGCTGGGTTAGAGATCCTGTTAGGATTCCGATTGGAACTAGGGTTAGGGTTATGTAGAGGGCTAGGGTTAGATATCCGGTTAGGGTTCCGATTGGACCTAGGGTTAGGGTTATGTTGAGAGCTAGGGTTAGAGATCCTGTTAGGGTTCCGATTGGACCTAGGGTTAGGGTTATATTGAGGGCTAGGTACACAGATCCGGTTAGGGTTCCGATTGGACCTAGGGTTAGGGTTATGTTGTGGGCTAGGGTTAGAGATCCGGTTAGGGTTCCCTTGGGACCTAGGGTTAGGGTTATGTTGAGGGATAGGTATACAGATCCGGTTAGGGTTCCGATTGGACCTAGGGTTAGGGTTATGTTGAGGGCTAGGTATACAGATCCGGTTAGGGTTCCGATTGGACCTAGGGTTAGGGTTATGTTGAAGGCTAGGGTTAGAAATCCGGTTAGGGTTCCGATTGGACGTAGTGTTAGGTTTATGTTGAGGGCTAGGGTTAGAGATCCGGTTAGGGTACTGATTGGACCTAGGGTTAGGGTTATGTTGAGAGCTAGGGTTAGAGATCCGGTTAGGGTTCCGATTGGACCTAGGGTTAGGGTTATGTTGAGGGCTAGCGTTAGAGATCCGGTTAGGGATACGATTGAACCTAGGGTTAGGGTTATGTTGAGGGCTAGGGTTAGAGATCCGGTTAGGGTTGAGATTGGACCTAGGGTTAGGGCTAGGTTGAGGGCGAGGGGTAGAGATCCTGTTAGAGTTCCGATTGGACCTAGGGTTAGGGTTATGTTGAGGGCTAGGTATACAGATCCGGTTAGGGTTCCGATTGGACCTAGGGTTAGGGTTATGTTTAGGTCTAGGTACACAGATCCGGTTAGGGTTCCGATTGGACCTAGGGTTAGGGTTATGTTGCGGGCTGGGTTAGAGATCCTGTTAGGGTTCCGATTGGAACTAGGGTTAGGGTTATGTAGAGGGCTAGGGTTAGATATCCGGTTAGGGTTCCGATTGGACCTAGGGTTAGGGTTATGTTGAGGGCGAGGGGTAGAGAACCGGCTAGGGTTCCGATTGGACCTAGGGTTAGGGTTATCTTGAGGGCGAGGTGTAGAGATCCGGTTAGGGTTCCGATTGGACCTAGGATTAGGGTTATGTTGAGGGCGAGGTTTAGAGATCCGGTTAGGTTTCCGATTGGACCAAGGGTTCGGGTTATGTTGAGGGCTAGGGTTAGATATCCGTTTACTGTTCCGATTGGACCTAGGGTTAGGGTTACGTTGAGGGATAGGGTTAGAGATCCGGTTAGGGTTCCGATTTGACCTAGGGTTAGGGTTATGTTGAGGGCTAGGGATAGAGATCCGGTTAGGGTTCCGATTGGACCTAGGGTTAGGGTTATGTTGAGGGCAAGGTATACAGATCCGGATAGGGTTCCGATTGGACCTAGGGTTAGGGTTATGTTGAGGGCTAGGGTTAGAGATCCGGTTAGGGTTCCGATTGGACCTAGGGTTAGGGTTATGTTGAGGGCTAGGGGTAGAGATCCGGTTAGGGTTCCGAAAGGACCTAGGGTTAGGGTTATGTTGAGGTCTAGGTACACAGATCCGGTTAGGGTTCCGATTGGACCTAGGGTTAGGGTTATGTTGAGGGCTAGGTATACAGATCCGCTTAGGGTTCCGATTGGACCTAGGGTTAGGGTTATGTTGAGGGCTA
This sequence comes from Miniopterus natalensis, assembly GCF_054644295.1. Taxonomy (NCBI): domain Eukaryota; kingdom Metazoa; phylum Chordata; class Mammalia; order Chiroptera; family Miniopteridae; genus Miniopterus; species Miniopterus natalensis. The sequence continues at coordinate 581,770 of NW_028269986.1, forward strand.
GGTATACAGATCCGGTTAGGGTTCCGATTGGACCTAGGGTTAGGGTTATGTTGAAGGCTAGGGTTAGAAATCCGGTTAGGGTTCCGATTGGACGTAGGGTTAGGTTTATGTTGAGGGCTAGGGTTAGAGATCCGGTTAGGGTACTGATTGGACCTAGGGTTAGGGTTATGTTGAGAGCTAGGGTTAGAGATCCGGTTGGGGTTCCGATTGGACCTAGGGTTAGGGTTATGTTGAGGGCTAGGTTTAGAGATCCAGTTAGTGTTTTCATTGGACCTATGGTTAGGGTTATGTTGAGGGCTAGGGTTAGAGATCCGGTTAGGATTCCGATTGGACCTAGGGTTAGGGTTATGTTGAGAGCTAGGGTTAGAGATCCGGTTAGGGTTCCGATTAGACCTAGGGTTAGGGTTATGTTGAGGGCTAGGGTTAGATATCCGTTTAGGGTTCCGATTGGACCTAGGGTTATGATTATGTTGAGGGCTAGGGATAGAGATCCGGTTAGGGTTCTGATTGGACCTAGGGTTAGGGTTATGTTGAGGGCGAGGGGTAGAGTTCCTGTTAGGGTTCCGATTGTACCTAGGGTTAGGGGTATGTTGAGCGCTAGGGTTAGATATCCGTTTAGGGTTCCGATTGGACCTAGGGTTAGGGTTATGTTGAGGGCTAGGGTTAGAGATCCGGTTAGGGTTCCGAGTAGACCTAGGTTTAGAGTTATGTTGAGGGCTAGGTATACAGATCCGGTTAGGGTTCTGATTGGACCTACAGTTAGGGTTATGTTGAGGGCTAGGTATACAGATCCGGTTAGGGTTTCGATTGGACCTAGGGTTAGGGTTATGTTGAGAGCTAGGGTTAGAGATCCGGTTAGGGTTCCGATTGGACCTAGGGTTAGGGTTACGTTGAGGGCTAGGGTTAGAGATCCGGTTAGGCTTCCGATTGGACCTAGGGTTAGGGTTATGTTGAGGGCTAGGGTTAGAGTTCCGGTTGGGGTTCCGATTGGACCGAGGGTTAGGGTTATGTTGAGGGCTAGGTACACAGATCCGGTTAGGGTTCCGATTGGACCTAGGGTTAGGGTTATGTTGTGGGCTAGGGTTAGAGATCCGGTTAGGGTTCTGATTGGACCTAGGGTTAGGGTTATGTTGAGGGCTAGGGTTAGAGATCCGGTTAGGCTTCCGATTGGACCTAGGGTTAGGGTTATGTTGAGGGGTAGGGTTAGAGATCCGGTTGGGGTTCCGATTGGACCTAGGGTTAGGGTTATGTTGAGGGCTAGGTTTAGATATCCGGTTAGCGTTCCGATTGGACCTAGGGTTAGGGTTATGTTGAGGGCTACGGTTAGATATCCGTTTAGGGTTCCGATTGGACCTAGGGTAGGGTTATGTTGAGGGCTAGGGTTAGATATCCGTTTAGGGTTCCGATTGGACCTAGGGTTAGGGGTATGTTGAGCGCTAGGGTTAGATATCCGTTTAGGGTTCCGATTGGACCTAGGGTTAGGCTTATGTTGAGGGCTAGGGTTAGATATCCGTTTAGGGTTCCGATTGGACCTAGGGTTAGGGTTATGTTGAGGGCTAGGGTTAGAGATCCGTTTAGGGTTCCGATTGGACCTAGGGTTTGGGTTATGTTGAGGGCTAGGGTTAGATATCCGTTTACTGTTCCGATTGGACCTAGGGTTAGGGTTACGTTGAGGGCAAGGGTTAGAGATCCTGTTAGGGTTCCGATTTGACCTAGGGTTAGGGTTATATTGAGGGCTAGGGTTAGAGATCCAGTTAGGGTTTTGATTGGACCTAGGGTTAGGGTTATGTTGAGGGCTAGGGTTAGAGATCCGGTTAGGGTTCCGATTGGACCTAGGGTTAGGGTTATGTTGAGGGCTAGGGGTAGAGATCCGGTTAGGGTTCCGATAGGACCTAGGGTTAGGGTTATGTTGAGGTCTAGGTACACAGATCCGGTTAGGGTTCCGATTGGACCTAGGGTTAGGGTTATGTTGAGGGCTAGGTATACAGATCCGGTTAGGGTTCCGATTGGACCTAGGGTTAGGGTTATGTTGAGGGCTAGGTATACAGATCTGGTTAGGGTTCCGATTGGACCTAGGGTTAGGGTTATGTTGAAGGCTAGGGTTAGAAATCCGGTTAGGGTTCCGATTGGACGTAGGGTTAGGTTTATGTTGAGGGCTAGGGTTAGAGATCCGGTTAGGGTACTGATTGGACCTAGGGTTAGGGTTATGTTGAGAGCTAGGGTTAGAGATCCGGTTGGGGTTCCGATTGGACCTAGGGTTAGGGTTATGTTGAGGGCTAGGGTTAGAGATCCAGTTAGTGTTTTCATTGGACCTATGGTTAGGGTTATGTTGAGGGCTAGGGTTAGAGATCCGGTTAGGATTCCGATTGGACCTAGGGTTAGGGTTATGTTGAGAGCTAGGGTTAGAGATCCGGTTAGGGTTCCGATTGGACCTAGGGTTAGGGTTATGTTGAGGGCTAGTGTTAGATATCCGGTTAGGGTTCCGTTTGGACCAAGTTTTAGCGTTATGTTGAGGGCGAGTGGTAGAGATCCGGTTAGGGTTCCGATTGGACCTCGGGTTAGGGTTATGTTGAGGGCGAGGGGTAGAAATCCGGTTAGGGTTCCGATTGGACCGAGGGTTAGGGTTATGTTGCTGGCTGGGTTAGAGATCCTGTTAGGGTTCCGATTGAAACTAGGGTTAGTGTTATGTAGAGGGCTAGGTTTAGATATCCGGTTAGCGTTCCGATTGGACCTAGGGTTAGGGTTATGTTGAGGGCTAGGGTTAGATATCCGTTTAGGGTTCCGATTGGACCTAGGGTTAGGGTTATGTTGAGGGCTAGGGTTAGATATCCGTTTAGGGTTCCGATTGGACCTAGGGTTATGATTATGTTGAGGGCTAGGGATAGAGATCCGGTTAGGGTTCTGATTGGACCTAGGGTTAGGGTTATGTTGAGGGCGAGGGGTAGAGTTCCTGTTAGGGTTCCGATTGTACCTAGGGTTAGGGGTATGTTGAGCGCTAGGGTTAGATATCCGTTTAGGGTTCCGATTGGACCTAGGGTTAGGCTTATGTTGAGGGCTAGGGTTAGATATCCGTTTAGGGTTCCGATTGGACCTAGGGTTAGGGTTATGTTGAGGGCTAGGGTTAGAGATCCGTTTAGGGTTCCGATTGGACCTAGGGTTTGGGTTATGTTGAGGGCTAGGGTTAGATATCCGTTTACTGTTCCGATTGGACCTAGGGTTAGGGTTACGTTGAGGGCAAGGGTTAGAGATCCGGTTAGGGTTCCGATTTGACCTAGGGTTAGGGTTATATTGAGGGCTAGGGTTAGAGATCCAGTTAGGGTTTTGATTGGACCTAGGGTTAGGGTTATGTTGAGGGCTAGGGTTAGAGATCCGGTTAGGGTTCCGATTGGACCTCCGGTTAGGGTTATGTTGAGTGCTAGGGTTAGAGATCCGGTTTCGGTTCCGATTGGACCTAGGGTTAGGGTTATGTTGAGGGCTAGGTTTAGATATCCGGTTAGCGTTCCGATTGGACCTAGGGTTAGGGTTATGTTGAGGGCTAGGTACCCAGATCCGGTTAGGGTTCCGATTGGACCTAGGGTTAGGGTTATGTTGTGGGCTAGGGTTAGAGATCCGGTTAGGGTTCCGATTGGACCTAGGGTTAGGGTTATGTTGAGGGCTAGGTATACAGATCCGGTTAGGGTTCCGATTGGACCTAGGGTTAGTGTTATGTTGAGGGCTAGGTATACAGATCTGGTTAGGGTTCCGATTGGACCTAGGGTTAGGGTTATGTTGATGGCTACGGTTAGAAATCCGTTTAGGGTTCCGATTGGACCTAGGGTTAGGGTTATGTTGAGGGCTAGGGTTAGATATCCGTTTAGGGTTCCGATTGGACCTAGGGTTAGGGTTATGTTGAGGGCTAGGGTTAGAGATCCGGTTGGGGTTCCGATTGGACCAAGTGTTAGGGTTATGTTTAGGGCTAGGTACACAGATCCGGTTAGGGTTCCGATTGGACCCAGGGTTATGGTTATGTTGAGGTCTAGGGTTAGAGATTCGGTTAGGGTTCCGATTGGACCTACGGTTAGGGTTACGTTGAGGGCTAGGTTTAGAGATCGGGTTAGGGTTCCGATTGGACCTAGGGTTAGGGTTATGTTGAGGGCGAGGGGTAGAGATCCTGTTAGGATTCCCATTGGACATAGGTTTAGGATTATGTTGAGGGCTAGGTATACAGATCCGGTTAGGGTTCCGATTGGACCTAGGGTTAGGGTTATGTTGAGGGCTAGGTATACACATCCGGTTAGGGTTCTGATTGGACCTAGGGTTAGGGTTATGTTGAAGGCTAGGGTTAGAAATCCCGTTAGGGTTCCGATTGGACCTAGTGTTAGGGTTATGTTGAGGGCTAGGGTTAGAGATCCGGTTAGGGTTCGGATTGGACCTAGGGTTAGGGTTATGTTGAGAGCTACGGTTAGAGATCCGGTTAGGGTTCCGATTTTTACCTAGGGTTAGGGTTATGTTGAGGGCTAGGGTTAGAGATCCGGTTAGGGTTCCGATTGGACCAAGGTTTAGGGTTATGTTGAGGGCGAGATGTAGAGATCCAGTTAGGGTTCCGATTGGACCTCGGGTTAGGGTTATGTTGAGGGCGAGGGGTAGAGATCCGGTTAGGGTTCCGATTGGACCTAGCGTTACGGTTATGTTGAGGGCTAGCGTTAGAGATCCGGTTAGGGATACGATTGAACCTAGGGTTAGGGTCATGTTGAGGGCTAGGGTTAGAGATCCGGTTTGGGTTGTGATTGGACCTAGGGTTAGGGCTAGGTTGAGGGCGAGGGGTAGAGATCCTGTTAGGGTTCCGATTGGACCTAGGGTTAGGGTTATGTTGAGGGCTAGGTATACAGATCCGGTTAGGGTTCCGATTGGACCTAGGGTTAGGGTTATGTTGAGGTCTAGGTACACAGATCCGGTTAGGGTTCCGACTGGACCTAGGGTTAGGGTTATGTAGAGGACTAGGGTTAGATATCCGGTTAGGGTTCCGATCGGACCTAGGGTTAGTGTTATGTTGAGGGCTAGGTTTAGATATCCGTTTAGGGTTCCGATTGGACCTAGGGTTAGGGTTATGTTGCGGGCTGGGTTAGAGATCCGGTTAGGGTTCCGATTGGACCTAGGGTTAGGGTTATGTTGAGGGCTAGGTATACAGATCCGGTTAGGGTTCCGATTGGACCTAGGGTTAGGGTTATGTTGAGGGCTAGCGTTAGAGATCCGGTTAGGGATACGATTGAACCTAGGGTTAGGGTTATGTTGAGGGCTAGGGTTAGAGATCCGGTTAGGGTTGCGATTGGACCTAGGGTTAGGGTTATGTTGAGGGCTAGGGTTAGAGATCCAGTTAGTGTTTTCATTGGACCTATGGTTAGGGTTATGTTGAGGGCTAGGGTTAGAGATCCGGTTAGGATTCCGATTGGACCTAGGGTTAGGGTTATGTTGAGGGCGAGGGGTAGAGATCCGGTTAGGGTTCCGATTGGACGTCGGGTTAGGGTTATGTTGAGGGCGAGGGGTAGAGATCCGGTTAGGGTTCCGATTGGACCGAGGGTTAGGGCTATGTTGCTGGCTGGGTTAGAGATCCTGTTAGGGTTCCGATTGAAACTAGGGTTAGTGTTATGTAGAGGGCTAGGGTTAGATATCCGGTTAGCGTTCCGATTGGACCTAGGGTTAGGGTTATGTTGAGGGCTAGGGTTAGATATCCGTTTTGGGTTCCGATTGGACCTAGGGTTAGGGTTATGTTGAGGGCTAGGGTTAGATATCCGTTTAGGGTTCCGATTGGACCTAGGGTTATGATTATGTTGAGGGCTAGGGATAGAGATCCGGTTAGGGTTCTGATTGGACCTAGGGTTAGGGTTATGTTGAGGGCGAGGGGTAGAGTTCCTGTTAGGGTTCCGATTGTACCTAGGGTTAGGGGTATGTTGAGCGCTAGGGTTAGATATCCGTTTAGGGTTCCGATTGGACCTAGGGTTAGCCTTATGTTGAGGGCTAGGGTTAGATATCCGTTTAGGGTTCGGATTGGACCTAGGGTTAGGGTTATGTTGAGGGCTAGGGTTAGAGATCCATTTAGGGTTCCGATTGGACCTAGGGTTAGGGTTATGTTGAGGGCTAGGGTTAGATATCCGTTTACTGTTCCGATTGGACCTACGGTTAGGGTTACGTTGAGGGCAAGGGTTAGAGATCCGGTTAGGGTTCCGATTGGACCTAGGGTTAGGGTTATATTGAGGGCTAGGGTTAGAGATCCAGTTAGGGTTTTGATTGGACCTAGGGTTAGGGTTTTGTTGAGGGCTAGGGTTAGAGATCCGGTTTGGGTTCCGATTGGACCTCCGGTTAGGGTTATGTTGAGTGCTAGGGTTAGAGATCCGGTTACGGTTCCGATTGGACCTAGGGTTAGGGTTATGTTGAGGGCTAGGGTTAGATATCCGTTTAGGGTTCCGATTGGACCTAGGGTTAGTGATATGTTGAGCGCTAGGGTTAGAGATCCGCTTAGGGTTTCGATTGGACCTAGGGTTAGGGTTATTTTGAGGGCTAGGGTTAGAGTTCCGGTTAGGGTTCCGATTGGACCTAGGGTTAGGGTTATGTTGAGGGCTAGGGTTAGAGATCCGGTTAGGGTTCCGATTGGACCTAGGGTTAGGGTTATGTTGAGGGCTAGGGATAGAGATCCGGTTAGGCTTCCGATTGGACCTAGGGTTAGGGTTATGTTGAGGGCTAGGTTTAGAGATCCGGTTGAGGTTCCGATTGGACCTAGGGATAGGGTTATGTTGAGGGCTAGGTACACAGATCCGGTTAGGGTTCCGATTGGACCTAGGGTTAGGGTTATGTTGTGGGCTAGGGTTAGAGATGCGGTTAGGGTTCCGATTGGACCTAGGGTTAGGGTTATGTTCAGGGCTAGGTATACAGATCCGGTTAGGGTTCCGATTGGACCTAGGGTTAGGGTTATGTTGAGGGCTAGGTATACAGATCCGGTTAGGGTTCCGATTGGACCTAGGGTTAGGGTTATGTTGAAGGCTAGGGTTAGAAATCCGGTTAGGGTTCCGATTGGACGTAGGGTTAGGTTTATGTTGAGCGCTAGGGTTAGAGATCCGGTTAGGGTACTGATTGGACCTAGGGTTAGGTTTATGTTGAGAGCTAGGGTTAGAGATCCGGTTAGGGTTCCGATTGGACCTAGGGTTAGGGTTATGTTGAGGGCTAGGGTTAGAAATCCAGTTAGTGTTTTCATTGGACCTAGGGTTAGGGTTATGTTGAGGGCTAGGGTTAGAGATCCGGTTAGGATTCCGATTGGACCTAGGGTTAGGGTTATGTTGAGGGCTAGGGTTAGAGATCCGGTTAGGCTTCCGATTGGACCTAGGGTTAGGGTTATGTTGAGGGCTAGGGTTAGAGATCCGGTTGGGGTTCCGATTGGACCTAGGGTTAGGGTTATGTTGAGGGCTAGGTACACAGATCCGGTTAGGGTTCCGATTGGACCTAGGGTTAGTGTTATGTTGTGGGCTGGGGTTAGAGATCCGGTTAGGGTTCCGATTGGACCTAGGGTTAGGGTTATGTTGAGGGCTAGGTATACAGATCCGGTTAGGGTTCCGATTGGACCTAGGGTTAGGGTTATGTTGAGGGCTAGCGTTAGAGATCCGGTTAGGGATACGATTGAACCTAGGGTTAGGGTTATGTTGAGGGCTAGGGTTAGAGATCCTGTTAGGGTTCCGATTGGACCTAGGGTTCGGGTTATGTTGAGGGCTAGGTATACAGATCCGCTTAGGGTTCCAATTGGACCTAGGGTTAGGGTTATGTTGAGGTCTAGGTACACAGATCCGGTTAGGGTTCCGATTGGACCTAGGGTTAGGGTTATGTAGAGGGCCAGGGTTAGATATCCGGTTAGGGTTCCGATTGGACCTAGGGTTAGGGTTATGTTGAGGGCTAGGTTTAGATATCCGTTTAGGGTTCCGATTGGACCTAGGGTTAGGGTTATGTTGCGGGCTGGGTTAGAGATCCTGTTAGGGTTCCGATTGGACCTAGGGTTATGGTTATGTTGATGGCTACGGTTAGAAATCCGTTTAGGGTTCCGATTGGACCTAGGGTTAGGGTTATGTTGAGGGCTAGGGTTAGAGATCCGGTTAGGGTTCCGATTTTTACCTAGGGTTAGCGTTATGTTGAGGGCTAGTGTTAGATATCTGGTTAGGGTTCCGATTGGACCAAGGTTTAGGGTTATGTTGAGGGCGAGATGTAGAGATCCGGTTAGGGTTCCGATTGGACCTCGGGTTAGGGTTATGTTGAGGGCGGGGGTTAGAGATCCGGTTAGGGTTCCGATTGGACCTAGCGTTAGGGTTATGTTGAGGGCTGGGGTAGAGATCCTGTTAGGGTTCCGATTGGAACTAGGGTTAGGGTTATGTTGAGGGCTAGGGTTAGATATCCGGTTAGGGTTCCGATTGGACCTAGGGTTAGGGTTATGTTGAGGGCTAGGGTTAGATATCCGTTTAGGGTTCCGATTGGACCTAGGGTTAGGGTTATGTTGAGGGCTAGGGTTAGATATCCGTTTAGGGTTCCGATTGGACCTAGGGTTAGTGATATGTTGAGCGCTAGGCTTAGAGATCCGCTTAGGGTTCCGATTGGACCTAGGGTTAGGGTTATTTTGAGGGCTAGGGTTAGAGTTCCGGTTAGGGTTCCGATTGGACCTAGGGTTAGGGTTATGTTGAGGGCTAGGGTTAGAGATCCGGTTAGGGTTCCGATTGGACCTAGGGTTAGTGTTATGTTGAGGGCTAGGGTTAGAGATCCGGTTAGGCTTCCGATTGGACCTAGGGTTAGGGTTATGTTGAGGGCTAGGGTTAGAGATCCGGTTGGGGTTCCGATTGGACCTAGGGTTAGCGTTATGTTGAGGGCTAGGTACACAGATCCGGTTAGGGTTCCGATTGGACCTAGGGTTAGTGTTATGTTGTGGGCTAGGGTTAGAGATCCGGTTAGGGTTCCGATTGGACCTAGGGTTAGGGTTATGTTGAGGGCTAGGTATACAGATCCGGTTAGGGTTCCGATTGGACCTAGGGTTAGGGTTATGTTGAGGGCTAGGTATACAGATCCGGTTAGGGTTCCGATTGGACCTAGGGTTAGGGTTATGTTGAAGGCTAGGGATAGAAATCCGGTTAGGGTTCCGATTGGACGTAGGGTTAGGTTTATGTTGAGGGCTAGAGTTAGAGATCCGGTTAGGGTACTGATTGGACCTAGGGTTAGGGTTATGTTGAGAGCTAGGGTTATAGATCCGGTTAGGGTTCCGATTGGACCTAGGGTTAGGGTTATGTTGAGTGCTAGGGCTAGAGATCCAGTTAGTGTTTTGATTGGACCTAGGGTTACGGTTATGTTGAGGGCTAGGGGTTAGAGATCCGGTTAGGATTCCGATTGGACCTAGGGTTAGGGTTATGTTGAGGGCTACGGTTAGAGATCCGGTTAGGCTTCCGATTGGACCTAGGGTTAGGGTTATGTTGCGAGCTAGGGTTAGAGATCCGGTTAGGGTTCCGATTGGACCTAGGGTTAGGGTTATGTTGCGGGCTGGGTTAGAGATCCTGTTAGGGTTCCGATTGAAACTAGGGTTAGTGTTATGTAGAGGGCTAGGGTTAGATATCCGGTTAGGGTTCCGATTGGACCTAGGGTTAGGGTTATGTTGAGGGCTAGGGTTAGATATCCGTTTAGGGTTCCGATTGGACCTAGGGTTAGGGTTACGTTGAGGGCTAGGGTTAGAGATCCGGTTAGGGTTCCGATTGGACCTAGGGTTAGGGTTATATTGAGGGCTAGGGTTAGAGATCCAGTTAGGGTTTTGATTGGACCTAGGGTTAGGGTTATGTTGAGGGCTAGGGTTAGAGATCCGGTTACGGTTCCGATTGGACCTAGGGTTAGGGTTATGTTGAGGGCTAGGGTTAGATATCCGGTTAGGGTTCCGATTGGACCTAGGGTTAGGGTTATGTTGAGGGCTAGGTATACAGATCCGGTTAGGGTTCCGATTGGACCTAGGGTTAGGGTTATGTTGAGGGCTAGGTATACAGATCCGGTTAGGGTTCCGATTGAACCTAGGGTTAGGGTTATGTTGAGGGCTAGGGTTAGAGATCCGGTTAGGGTTGCGATTGGACCTAGGGTTAGGGTTAGGTTGAGGGCTAGGGTTAGAGATCCGGTTAGGGTTCCGATTGGACCTAGGGTTAGGGTTATGTTGAGGGAGAGGTATAGAGATCCGGTTAGGGTTCCAATTGGACCTAGGGTTAGGGTTATGTTGAGGGCTAGCGTTAGAGATCCGGTTAGGGATACGATTGAACCTAGGGTTAGGGTTATGTTGAGGGCTAGGGTTAGAGATCCTGTTAGGGTTCCGATTGGACCTAGGGTTAGGGTTATGTTGAGGGCTAGGTATACAGATCCGGTTAGGGTTCCGATTGGACCTAGGGTTAGGGTTATGTTCAGGTCTAGGTACACAGATCCGGTTAGGGTTCCGATTGGACCTAGGGTTAGGGTTATGTAGAGGGCCAGGGTTAGATATCCGGTTAGGGTTCCGATTGGACCTAGGGTTAGGGTTATGTTGAGGGCTAGGTTTAGATATCCATTTAGGTTTCCGATTGGACCTAGGGTTAGGGTTATGTTGCGGGCTGGGTTAGAGATCCTGTTAGGATTCCGATTGGAACTAGGGTTAGGGTTATGTAGAGGGCTAGGGTTAGATATCCGGTTAGGGTTCCGATTGGACCTAGGGTTAGGGTTATGTTGAGAGCTAGGGTTAGAGATCCTGTTAGGGTTCCGATTGGACCTAGGGTTAGGGTTATATTGAGGGCTAGGTACACAGATCCGGTTAGGGTTCCGATTGGACCTAGGGTTAGGGTTATGTTGTGGGCTAGGGTTAGAGATCCGGTTAGGGTTCCCTTGGGACCTAGGGTTAGGGTTATGTTGAGGGATAGGTATACAGATCCGGTTAGGGTTCCGATTGGACCTAGGGTTAGGGTTATGTTGAGGGCTAGGTATACAGATCCGGTTAGGGTTCCGATTGGACCTAGGGTTAGGGTTATGTTGAAGGCTAGGGTTAGAAATCCGGTTAGGGTTCCGATTGGACGTAGTGTTAGGTTTATGTTGAGGGCTAGGGTTAGAGATCCGGTTAGGGTACTGATTGGACCTAGGGTTAGGGTTATGTTGAGAGCTAGGGTTAGAGATCCGGTTAGGGTTCCGATTGGACCTAGGGTTAGGGTTATGTTGAGGGCTAGCGTTAGAGATCCGGTTAGGGATACGATTGAACCTAGGGTTAGGGTTATGTTGAGGGCTAGGGTTAGAGATCCGGTTAGGGTTGAGATTGGACCTAGGGTTAGGGCTAGGTTGAGGGCGAGGGGTAGAGATCCTGTTAGAGTTCCGATTGGACCTAGGGTTAGGGTTATGTTGAGGGCTAGGTATACAGATCCGGTTAGGGTTCCGATTGGACCTAGGGTTAGGGTTATGTTTAGGTCTAGGTACACAGATCCGGTTAGGGTTCCGATTGGACCTAGGGTTAGGGTTATGTTGCGGGCTGGGTTAGAGATCCTGTTAGGGTTCCGATTGGAACTAGGGTTAGGGTTATGTAGAGGGCTAGGGTTAGATATCCGGTTAGGGTTCCGATTGGACCTAGGGTTAGGGTTATGTTGAGGGCGAGGGGTAGAGAACCGGCTAGGGTTCCGATTGGACCTAGGGTTAGGGTTATCTTGAGGGCGAGGTGTAGAGATCCGGTTAGGGTTCCGATTGGACCTAGGATTAGGGTTATGTTGAGGGCGAGGTTTAGAGATCCGGTTAGGTTTCCGATTGGACCAAGGGTTCGGGTTATGTTGAGGGCTAGGGTTAGATATCCGTTTACTGTTCCGATTGGACCTAGGGTTAGGGTTACGTTGAGGGATAGGGTTAGAGATCCGGTTAGGGTTCCGATTTGACCTAGGGTTAGGGTTATGTTGAGGGCTAGGGTTAGAGATCCGGTTAGGGTTCCGATTGGACCTAGGGTTAGGGTTATGTTGAGGGCAAGGTATACAGATCCGGATAGGGTTCCGATTGGACCTAGGGTTAGGGTTATGTTGAGGGCTAGGGTTAGAGATCCGGTTAGGGTTCCGATTGGACCTAGGGTTAGGGTTATGTTGAGGGCTAGGGGTAGAGATCCGGTTAGGGTTCCGAAAGGACCTAGGGTTAGGGTTATGTTGAGGTCTAGGTACACAGATCCGGTTAGGGTTCCGATTGGACCTAGGGTTAGGGTTATGTTGAGGGCTAGGTATACAGATCCGCTTAGGGTTCCGATTGGACCTAGGGTTAGGGTTATGTTGAGGGCTAGGTATACAGATCCGGTTAGGGTTCCGATTGGACCTAGGGTTAGGGTTATGTTGAAGGCTAGGGTTAGAAATCCGGTTAGGGTTCCGATTGGACGTAGGGTTAGGTTTATGTTGAGGGCTAGGGTTAGAGATCCGGTTAGGGTACTGATTGGACCTAGGGTTAGGGTTATGTTGAGAGCTAGGGTTAGAGATCCGGTTGGGGTTCCGATTGGACCTAGGGTTAGGGTTATGTTGAGGGCTAGGTTTAGAGATCCAGTTAGTGTTTTCATTGGACCTATGGTTAGGGTTATGTTGAGGGCTAGGGTTAGAGATCCGGTTAGGATTCCGATTGGACCTAGGGTTAGGGTTATGTTGAGAGCTAGGGTTAGAGATCCGGTTAGGGTTCCGATTAGACCTAGGGTTAGGGTTATGTTGAGGGCTAGGGTTAGATATCCGTTTAGGGTTCCGATTGGACCTAGGGTTATGATTATGTTGAGGGCTAGGGATAGAGATCCGGTTAGGGTTCTGATTGGACCTAGGGTTAGGGTTATGTTGAGGGCGAGGGGTAGAGTTCCTGTTAGGGTTCCGATTGTACCTAGGGTTAGGGGTATGTTGAGCGCTAGGGTTAGATATCCGTTTAGGGTTCCGATTGGACCTAGGGTTAGGGTTATGTTGAGGGCTAGGGTTAGAGATCCGGTTAGGGTTCCGAGTAGACCTAGGTTTAGAGTTATGTTGAGGGCTAGGTATACAGATCCGGTTAGGGTTCTGATTGGACCTACAGTTAGGGTTATGTTGAGGGCTAGGTATACAGATCCGGTTAGGGTTTCGATTGGACCTAGGGTTAGGGTTATGTTGAGAGCTAGGGTTAGAGATCCGGTTAGGGTTCCGATTGGACCTAGGGTTAGGGTTACGTTGAGGGCTAGGGTTAGAGATCCGGTTAGGCTTCCGATTGGACCTAGTGTTAGGGTTATGTTGAGGGCTAGGGTTAGAGTTCCGGTTGGGGTTCCGATTGGACCGAGGGTTAGGGTTATGTTGAGGGCTAGGTACACAGATCCGGTTAGGGTTCCGATTGGACCTAGGGTTAGGGTTATGTTGTGGGCTAGGGTTAGAGATCCGGTTAGGGTTCTGATTGGACCTAGGGTTAGGGTTATGTTGAGGGCTAGGGTTAGAGATCCGGTTAGGCTTCCGATTGGACCTAGGGTTAGGGTTATGTTGAGGGGTAGGGTTAGAGATCCGGTTGGGGTTCCGATTGGACCTAGGGTTAGGGTTATGTTGAGGGCTAGGTTTAGATATCCGGTTAGCGTTCCGATTGGACCTAGGGTTAGGGTTATGTTGAGGGCTACGGTTAGATATCCGTTTAGGGTTCCGATTGGACCTAGGGTAGGGTTATGTTGAGGGCTAGGGTTAGATATCCGTTTAGGGTTCCGATTGGACCTAGGGTTAGGGGTATGTTGAGCGCTAGGGTTAGATATCCGTTTAGGGTTCCGATTGGACCTAGGGTTAGGCTTATGTTGAGGGCTAGGGTTAGATATCCGTTTAGGGTTCCGATTGGACCTAGGGTTAGGGTTATGTTGAGGGCTAGGGTTAGAGATCCGTTTAGGGTTCCGATTGGACCTAGGGTTTGGGTTATGTTGAGGGCTAGGGTTAGATATCCGTTTACTGTTCCGATTGGACCTAGGGTTAGGGTTACGTTGAGGGCAAGGGTTAGAGATCCTGTTAGGGTTCCGATTTGACCTAGGGTTAGGGTTATATTGAGGGCTAGGGTTAGAGATCCAGTTAGGGTTTTGATTGGACCTAGGGTTAGGGTTATGTTGAGGGCTAGGGTTAGAGATCCGGTTAGGGTTCCGATTGGACCTAGGGTTAGGGTTATGTTGAGGGCTAGGGGTAGAGATCCGGTTAGGGTTCCGATAGGACCTAGGGTTAGGGTTATGTTGAGGTCTAGGTACACAGATCCGGTTAGGGTTCCGATTGGACCTAGGGTTAGGGTTATGTTGAGGGCTAGGTATACAGATCCGGTTAGGGTTCCGATTGGACCTAGGGTTAGGGTTATGTTGAGGGCTAGGTATACAGATCTGGTTAGGGTTCCGATTGGACCTAGGGTTAGGGTTATGTTGAAGGCTAGGGTTAGAAATCCGGTTAGGGTTCCGATTGGACGTAGGGTTAGGTTTATGTTGAGGGCTAGGGTTAGAGATCCGGTTAGGGTACTGATTGGACCTAGGGTTAGGGTTATGTTGAGAGCTAGGGTTAGAGATCCGGTTGGGGTTCCGATTGGACCTAGGGTTAGGGTTATGTTGAGGGCTAGGGTTAGAGATCCAGTTAGTGTTTTCATTGGACCTATGGTTAGGGTTATGTTGAGGGCTAGGGTTAGAGATCCGGTTAGGATTCCGATTGGACCTAGGGTTAGGGTTATGTTGAGAGCTAGGGTTAGAGATCCGGTTAGGGTTCCGATTGGACCTAGGGTTAGGGTTATGTTGAGGGCTAGTGTTAGATATCCGGTTAGGGTTCCGTTTGGACCAAGTTTTAGCGTTATGTTGAGGGCGAGTGGTAGAGATCCGGTTAGGGTTCCGATTGGACCTCGGGTTAGGGTTATGTTGAGGGCGAGGGGTAGAAATCCGGTTAGGGTTCCGATTGGACCGAGGGTTAGGGTTATGTTGCTGGCTGGGTTAGAGATCCTGTTAGGGTTCCGATTGAAACTAGGGTTAGTGTTATGTAGAGGGCTAGGTTTAGATATCCGGTTAGCGTTCCGATTGGACCTAGGGTTAGGGTTATGTTGAGGGCTAGGGTTAGATATCCGTTTAGGGTTCCGATTGGACCTAGGGTTAGGGTTATGTTGAGGGCTAGGGTTAGATATCCGTTTAGGGTTCCGATTGGACCTAGGGTTATGATTATGTTGAGGGCTAGGGATAGAGATCCGGTTAGGGTTCTGATTGGACCTAGGGTTAGGGTTATGTTGAGGGCGAGGGGTAGAGTTCCTGTTAGGGTTCCGATTGTACCTAGGGTTAGGGGTATGTTGAGCGCTAGGGTTAGATATCCGTTTAGGGTTCCGATTGGACCTAGGGTTAGGCTTATGTTGAGGGCTAGGGTTAGATATCCGTTTAGGGTTCCGATTGGACCTAGGGTTAGGGTTATGTTGAGGGCTAGGGTTAGAGATCCGTTTAGGGTTCCGATTGGACCTAGGGTTTGGGTTATGTTGAGGGCTAGGGTTAGATATCCGTTTACTGTTCCGATTGGACCTAGGGTTAGGGTTACGTTGAGGGCAAGGGTTAGAGATCCGGTTAGGGTTCCGATTTGACCTAGGGTTAGGGTTATATTGAGGGCTAGGGTTAGAGATCCAGTTAGGGTTTTGATTGGACCTAGGGTTAGGGTTATGTTGAGGGCTAGGGTTAGAGATCCGGTTAGGGTTCCGATTGGACCTCCGGTTAGGGTTATGTTGAGTGCTAGGGTTAGAGATCCGGTTTCGGTTCCGATTGGACCTAGGGTTAGGGTTATGTTGAGGGCTAGGTTTAGATATCCGGTTAGCGTTCCGATTGGACCTAGGGTTAGGGTTATGTTGAGGGCTAGGTACCCAGATCCGGTTAGGGTTCCGATTGGACCTAGGGTTAGGGTTATGTTGTGGGCTAGGGTTAGAGATCCGGTTAGGGTTCCGATTGGACCTAGGGTTAGGGTTATGTTGAGGGCTAGGTATACAGATCCGGTTAGGGTTCCGATTGGACCTAGGGTTAGTGTTATGTTGAGGGCTAGGTATACAGATCTGGTTAGGGTTCCGATTGGACCTAGGGTTAGGGTTATGTTGATGGCTACGGTTAGAAATCCGTTTAGGGTTCCGATTGGACCTAGGGTTAGGGTTATGTTGAGGGCTAGGGTTAGATATCCGTTTAGGGTTCCGATTGGACCTAGGGTTAGGGTTATGTTGAGGGCTAGGGTTAGAGATCCGGTTGGGGTTCCGATTGGACCAAGTGTTAGGGTTATGTTTAGGGCTAGGTACACAGATCCGGTTAGGGTTCCGATTGGACCCAGGGTTATGGTTATGTTGAGGTCTAGGGTTAGAGATTCGGTTAGGGTTCCGATTGGACCTACGGTTAGGGTTACGTTGAGGGCTAGGTTTAGAGATCGGGTTAGGGTTCCGATTGGACCTAGGGTTAGGGTTATGTTGAGGGCGAGGGGTAGAGATCCTGTTAGGATTCCCATTGGACATAGGTTTAGGATTATGTTGAGGGCTAGGTATACAGATCCGGTTAGGGTTCCGATTGGACCTAGGGTTAGGGTTATGTTGAGGGCTAGGTATACACATCCGGTTAGGGTTCTGATTGGACCTAGGGTTAGGGTTATGTTGAAGGCTAGGGTTAGAAATCCCGTTAGGGTTCCGATTGGACCTAGTGTTAGGGTTATGTTGAGGGCTAGGGTTAGAGATCCGGTTAGGGTTCGGATTGGACCTAGGGTTAGGGTTATGTTGAGAGCTACGGTTAGAGATCCGGTTAGGGTTCCGATTTTTACCTAGGGTTAGGGTTATGTTGAGGGCTAGGGTTAGAGATCCGGTTAGGGTTCCGATTGGACCAAGGTTTAGGGTTATGTTGAGGGCGAGATGTAGAGATCCAGTTAGGGTTCCGATTGGACCTCGGGTTAGGGTTATGTTGAGGGCGAGGGGTAGAGATCCGGTTAGGGTTCCGATTGGACCTAGCGTTACGGTTATGTTGAGGGCTAGCGTTAGAGATCCGGTTAGGGATACGATTGAACCTAGGGTTAGGGTCATGTTGAGGGCTAGGGTTAGAGATCCGGTTTGGGTTGTGATTGGACCTAGGGTTAGGGCTAGGTTGAGGGCGAGGGGTAGAGATCCTGTTAGGGTTCCGATTGGACCTAGGGTTAGGGTTATGTTGAGGGCTAGGTATACAGATCCGGTTAGGGTTCCGATTGGACCTAGGGTTAGGGTTATGTTGAGGTCTAGGTACACAGATCCGGTTAGGGTTCCGACTGGACCTAGGGTTAGGGTTATGTAGAGGACTAGGGTTAGATATCCGGTTAGGGTTCCGATCGGACCTAGGGTTAGTGTTATGTTGAGGGCTAGGTTTAGATATCCGTTTAGGGTTCCGATTGGACCTAGGGTTAGGGTTATGTTGCGGGCTGGGTTAGAGATCCGGTTAGGGTTCCGATTGGACCTAGGGTTAGGGTTATGTTGAGGGCTAGGTATACAGATCCGGTTAGGGTTCCGATTGGACCTAGGGTTAGGGTTATGTTGAGGGCTAGCGTTAGAGATCCGGTTAGGGATACGATTGAACCTAGGGTTAGGGTTATGTTGAGGGCTAGGGTTAGAGATCCGGTTAGGGTTGCGATTGGACCTAGGGTTAGGGTTATGTTGAGGGCTAGGGTTAGAGATCCAGTTAGTGTTTTCATTGGACCTATGGTTAGGGTTATGTTGAGGGCTAGGGTTAGAGATCCGGTTAGGATTCCGATTGGACCTAGGGTTAGGGTTATGTTGAGGGCGAGGGGTAGAGATCCGGTTAGGGTTCCGATTGGACGTCGGGTTAGGGTTATGTTGAGGGCGAGGGGTAGAGATCCGGTTAGGGTTCCGATTGGACCGAGGGTTAGGGCTATGTTGCTGGCTGGGTTAGAGATCCTGTTAGGGTTCCGATTGAAACTAGGGTTAGTGTTATGTAGAGGGCTAGGGTTAGATATCCGGTTAGCGTTCCGATTGGACCTAGGGTTAGGGTTATGTTGAGGGCTAGGGTTAGATATCCGTTTTGGGTTCCGATTGGACCTAGGGTTAGGGTTATGTTGAGGGCTAGGGTTAGATATCCGTTTAGGGTTCCGATTGGACCTAGGGTTATGATTATGTTGAGGGCTAGGGATAGAGATCCGGTTAGGGTTCTGATTGGACCTAGGGTTAGGGTTATGTTGAGGGCGAGGGGTAGAGTTCCTGTTAGGGTTCCGATTGTACCTAGGGTTAGGGGTATGTTGAGCGCTAGGGTTAGATATCCGTTTAGGGTTCCGATTGGACCTAGGGTTAGCCTTATGTTGAGGGCTAGGGTTAGATATCCGTTTAGGGTTCGGATTGGACCTAGGGTTAGGGTTATGTTGAGGGCTAGGGTTAGAGATCCATTTAGGGTTCCGATTGGACCTAGGGTTAGGGTTATGTTGAGGGCTAGGGTTAGATATCCGTTTACTGTTCCGATTGGACCTACGGTTAGGGTTACGTTGAGGGCAAGGGTTAGAGATCCGGTTAGGGTTCCGATTGGACCTAGGGTTAGGGTTATATTGAGGGCTAGGGTTAGAGATCCAGTTAGGGTTTTGATTGGACCTAGGGTTAGGGTTTTGTTGAGGGCTAGGGTTAGAGATCCGGTTTGGGTTCCGATTGGACCTCCGGTTAGGGTTATGTTGAGTGCTAGGGTTAGAGATCCGGTTACGGTTCCGATTGGACCTAGGGTTAGGGTTATGTTGAGGGCTAGGGTTAGATATCCGTTTAGGGTTCCGATTGGACCTAGGGTTAGTGATATGTTGAGCGCTAGGGTTAGAGATCCGCTTAGGGTTTCGATTGGACCTAGGGTTAGGGTTATTTTGAGGGCTAGGGTTAGAGTTCCGGTTAGGGTTCCGATTGGACCTAGGGTTAGGGTTATGTTGAGGGCTAGGGTTAGAGATCCGGTTAGGGTTCCGATTGGACCTAGGGTTAGGGTTATGTTGAGGGCTAGGGATAGAGATCCGGTTAGGCTTCCGATTGGACCTAGGGTTAGGGTTATGTTGAGGGCTAGGTTTAGAGATCCGGTTGAGGTTCCGATTGGACCTAGGGATAGGGTTATGTTGAGGGCTAGGTACACAGATCCGGTTAGGGTTCCGATTGGACCTAGGGTTAGGGTTATGTTGTGGGCTAGGGTTAGAGATGCGGTTAGGGTTCCGATTGGACCTAGGGTTAGGGTTATGTTCAGGGCTAGGTATACAGATCCGGTTAGGGTTCCGATTGGACCTAGGGTTAGGGTTATGTTGAGGGCTAGGTATACAGATCCGGTTAGGGTTCCGATTGGACCTAGGGTTAGGGTTATGTTGAAGGCTAGGGTTAGAAATCCGGTTAGGGTTCCGATTGGACGTAGGGTTAGGTTTATGTTGAGCGCTAGGGTTAGAGATCCGGTTAGGGTACTGATTGGACCTAGGGTTAGGTTTATGTTGAGAGCTAGGGTTAGAGATCCGGTTAGGGTTCCGATTGGACCTAGGGTTAGGGTTATGTTGAGGGCTAGGGTTAGAAATCCAGTTAGTGTTTTCATTGGACCTAGGGTTAGGGTTATGTTGAGGGCTAGGGTTAGAGATCCGGTTAGGATTCCGATTGGACCTAGGGTTAGGGTTATGTTGAGGGCTAGGGTTAGAGATCCGGTTAGGCTTCCGATTGGACCTAGGGTTAGGGTTATGTTGAGGGCTAGGGTTAGAGATCCGGTTGGGGTTCCGATTGGACCTAGGGTTAGGGTTATGTTGAGGGCTAGGTACACAGATCCGGTTAGGGTTCCGATTGGACCTAGGGTTAGTGTTATGTTGTGGGCTGGGGTTAGAGATCCGGTTAGGGTTCCGATTGGACCTAGGGTTAGGGTTATGTTGAGGGCTAGGTATACAGATCCGGTTAGGGTTCCGATTGGACCTAGGGTTAGGGTTATGTTGAGGGCTAGCGTTAGAGATCCGGTTAGGGATACGATTGAACCTAGGGTTAGGGTTATGTTGAGGGCTAGGGTTAGAGATCCTGTTAGGGTTCCGATTGGACCTAGGGTTCGGGTTATGTTGAGGGCTAGGTATACAGATCCGCTTAGGGTTCCAATTGGACCTAGGGTTAGGGTTATGTTGAGGTCTAGGTACACAGATCCGGTTAGGGTTCCGATTGGACCTAGGGTTAGGGTTATGTAGAGGGCCAGGGTTAGATATCCGGTTAGGGTTCCGATTGGACCTAGGGTTAGGGTTATGTTGAGGGCTAGGTTTAGATATCCGTTTAGGGTTCCGATTGGACCTAGGGTTAGGGTTATGTTGCGGGCTGGGTTAGAGATCCTGTTAGGGTTCCGATTGGACCTAGGGTTATGGTTATGTTGATGGCTACGGTTAGAAATCCGTTTAGGGTTCCGATTGGACCTAGGGTTAGGGTTATGTTGAGGGCTAGGGTTAGAGATCCGGTTAGGGTTCCGATTTTTACCTAGGGTTAGCGTTATGTTGAGGGCTAGTGTTAGATATCTGGTTAGGGTTCCGATTGGACCAAGGTTTAGGGTTATGTTGAGGGCGAGATGTAGAGATCCGGTTAGGGTTCCGATTGGACCTCGGGTTAGGGTTATGTTGAGGGCGGGGGTTAGAGATCCGGTTAGGGTTCCGATTGGACCTAGCGTTAGGGTTATGTTGAGGGCTGGGGTAGAGATCCTGTTAGGGTTCCGATTGGAACTAGGGTTAGGGTTATGTTGAGGGCTAGGGTTAGATATCCGGTTAGGGTTCCGATTGGACCTAGGGTTAGGGTTATGTTGAGGGCTAGGGTTAGATATCCGTTTAGGGTTCCGATTGGACCTAGGGTTAGGGTTATGTTGAGGGCTAGGGTTAGATATCCGTTTAGGGTTCCGATTGGACCTAGGGTTAGTGATATGTTGAGCGCTAGGCTTAGAGATCCGCTTAGGGTTCCGATTGGACCTAGGGTTAGGGTTATTTTGAGGGCTAGGGTTAGAGTTCCGGTTAGGGTTCCGATTGGACCTAGGGTTAGGGTTATGTTGAGGGCTAGGGTTAGAGATCCGGTTAGGGTTCCGATTGGACCTAGGGTTAGTGTTATGTTGAGGGCTAGGGTTAGAGATCCGGTTAGGCTTCCGATTGGACCTAGGGTTAGGGTTATGTTGAGGGCTAGGGTTAGAGATCCGGTTGGGGTTCCGATTGGACCTAGGGTTAGGGTTATGTTGAGGGCTAGGTACACAGATCCGGTTAGGGTTCCGATTGGACCTAGGGTTAGTGTTATGTTGTGGGCTAGGGTTAGAGATCCGGTTAGGGTTCCGATTGGACCTAGGGTTAGGGTTATGTTGAGGGCTAGGTATACAGATCCGGTTAGGGTTCCGATTGGACCTAGGGTTAGGGTTATGTTGAGGGCTAGGTATACAGATCCGGTTAGGGTTCCGATTGGACCTAGGGTTAGGGTTATGTTGAAGGCTAGGGATAGAAATCCGGTTAGGGTTCCGATTGGACGTAGGGTTAGGTTTATGTTGAGGGCTAGGGTTAGAGATCCGGTTAGGGTACTGATTGGACCTAGGGTTAGGGTTATGTTGAGAGCTAGGGTTATAGATCCGGTTAGGGTTCCGATTGGACCTAGGGTTAGGGTTATGTTGAGTGCTAGGGCTAGAGATCCAGTTAGTGTTTTGATTGGACCTAGGGTTACGGTTATGTTGAGGGCTAGGGGTTAGAGATCCGGTTAGGATTCCGATTGGACCTAGGGTTAGGGTTATGTTGAGGGCTACGGTTAGAGATCCGGTTAGGCTTCCGATTGGACCTAGGGTTAGGGTTATGTTGCGAGCTAGGGTTAGAGATCCGGTTAGGGTTCCGATTGGACCTAGGGTTAGGGTTATGTTGCGGGCTGGGTTAGAGATCCTGTTAGGGTTCCGATTGAAACTAGGGTTAGTGTTATGTAGAGGGCTAGGGTTAGATATCCGGTTAGGGTTCCGATTGGACCTAGGGTTAGGGTTATGTTGAGGGCTAGGGTTAGATATCCGTTTAGGGTTCCGATTGGACCTAGGGTTAGGGTTACGTTGAGGGCTAGGGTTAGAGATCCGGTTAGGGTTCCGATTGGACCTAGGGTTAGGGTTATATTGAGGGCTAGGGTTAGAGATCCAGTTAGGGTTTTGATTGGACCTAGGGTTAGGGTTATGTTGAGGGCTAGGGTTAGAGATCCGGTTACGGTTCCGATTGGACCTAGGGTTAGGGTTATGTTGAGGGCTAGGGTTAGATATCCGGTTAGGGTTCCGATTGGACCTAGGGTTAGGGTTATGTTGAGGGCTAGGTATACAGATCCGGTTAGGGTTCCGATTGGACCTAGGGTTAGGGTTATGTTGAGGGCTAGGTATACAGATCCGGTTAGGGTTCCGATTGAACCTAGGGTTAGGGTTATGTTGAGGGCTAGGGTTAGAGATCCGGTTAGGGTTGCGATTGGACCTAGGGTTAGGGTTAGGTTGAGGGCTAGGGTTAGAGATCCGGTTAGGGTTCCGATTGGACCTAGGGTTAGGGTTATGTTGAGGGAGAGGTATAGAGATCCGGTTAGGGTTCCAATTGGACCTAGGGTTAGGGTTATGTTGAGGGCTAGCGTTAGAGATCCGGTTAGGGATACGATTGAACCTAGGGTTAGGGTTATGTTGAGGGCTAGGGTTAGAGATCCTGTTAGGGTTCCGATTGGACCTAGGGTTAGGGTTATGTTGAGGGCTAGGTATACAGATCCGGTTAGGGTTCCGATTGGACCTAGGGTTAGGGTTATGTTCAGGTCTAGGTACACAGATCCGGTTAGGGTTCCGATTGGACCTAGGGTTAGGGTTATGTAGAGGGCCAGGGTTAGATATCCGGTTAGGGTTCCGATTGGACCTAGGGTTAGGGTTATGTTGAGGGCTAGGTTTAGATATCCATTTAGGTTTCCGATTGGACCTAGGGTTAGGGTTATGTTGCGGGCTGGGTTAGAGATCCTGTTAGGATTCCGATTGGAACTAGGGTTAGGGTTATGTAGAGGGCTAGGGTTAGATATCCGGTTAGGGTTCCGATTGGACCTAGGGTTAGGGTTATGTTGAGAGCTAGGGTTAGAGATCCTGTTAGGGTTCCGATTGGACCTAGGGTTAGGGTTATATTGAGGGCTAGGTACACAGATCCGGTTAGGGTTCCGATTGGACCTAGGGTTAGGGTTATGTTGTGGGCTAGGGTTAGAGATCCGGTTAGGGTTCCCTTGGGACCTAGGGTTAGGGTTATGTTGAGGGATAGGTATACAGATCCGGTTAGGGTTCCGATTGGACCTAGGGTTAGGGTTATGTTGAGGGCTAGGTATACAGATCCGGTTAGGGTTCCGATTGGACCTAGGGTTAGGGTTATGTTGAAGGCTAGGGTTAGAAATCCGGTTAGGGTTCCGATTGGACGTAGTGTTAGGTTTATGTTGAGGGCTAGGGTTAGAGATCCGGTTAGGGTACTGATTGGACCTAGGGTTAGGGTTATGTTGAGAGCTAGGGTTAGAGATCCGGTTAGGGTTCCGATTGGACCTAGGGTTAGGGTTATGTTGAGGGCTAGCGTTAGAGATCCGGTTAGGGATACGATTGAACCTAGGGTTAGGGTTATGTTGAGGGCTAGGGTTAGAGATCCGGTTAGGGTTGAGATTGGACCTAGGGTTAGGGCTAGGTTGAGGGCGAGGGGTAGAGATCCTGTTAGAGTTCCGATTGGACCTAGGGTTAGGGTTATGTTGAGGGCTAGGTATACAGATCCGGTTAGGGTTCCGATTGGACCTAGGGTTAGGGTTATGTTTAGGTCTAGGTACACAGATCCGGTTAGGGTTCCGATTGGACCTAGGGTTAGGGTTATGTTGCGGGCTGGGTTAGAGATCCTGTTAGGGTTCCGATTGGAACTAGGGTTAGGGTTATGTAGAGGGCTAGGGTTAGATATCCGGTTAGGGTTCCGATTGGACCTAGGGTTAGGGTTATGTTGAGGGCGAGGGGTAGAGAACCGGCTAGGGTTCCGATTGGACCTAGGGTTAGGGTTATCTTGAGGGCGCGGTGTAGAGATCCGGTTAGGGTTCCGATTGGACCTAGGATTAGGGTTATGTTGAGGGCGAGGTTTAGAGATCCGGTTAGGTTTCCGATTGGACCAAGGGTTCGGGTTATGTTGAGGGCTAGGGTTAGATATCCGTTTACTGTTCCGATTGGACCTAGGGTTAGGGTTACGTTGAGGGATAGGGTTAGAGATCCGGTTAGGGTTCCGATTTGACCTA
This sequence comes from Miniopterus natalensis, assembly GCF_054644295.1. NCBI lineage: Eukaryota > Metazoa > Chordata > Mammalia > Chiroptera > Miniopteridae > Miniopterus > Miniopterus natalensis. The sequence continues at coordinate 605,974 of NW_028269986.1, forward strand.
GGGTTAGGGTTATGTTGAGGGCTAGGGTTAGAGATCCGGTTAGGGTTCCGATTGGACCTAGGGTTAGGGTTATGTTGAGGGCAAGGTATACAGATCCGGATAGGGTTCCGATTGGACCTAGGGTTAGGGTTATGTTGAGGGCTAGGGTTAGAGATCCGGTTAGGGTTCCGATTGGACCTAGGGTTAGGGTTATGTTGAGGGCTAGGGGTAGAGATCCGGTTAGGGTTCCGAAAGGACCTAGGGTTAGGGTTATGTTGAGGTCTAGGTACACAGATCCGGTTAGGGTTCCGATTGGACCTAGGGTTAGGGTTATGTTGAGGGCTAGGTATACAGATCCGCTTAGGGTTCCGATTGGACCTAGGGTTAGGGTTATGTTGAGGGCTAGGTATACAGATCCGGTTAGGGTTCCGATTGGACCTAGGGTTAGGGTTATGTTGAAGGCTAGGGTTAGAAATCCGGTTAGGGTTCCGATTGGACGTAGGGTTAGGTTTATGTTGAGGGCTAGGGTTAGAGATCCGGTTAGGGTACTGATTGGACCTAGGGTTAGGGTTATGTTGAGAGCTAGGGTTAGAGATCCGGTTGGGGTTCCGATTGGACCTAGGGTTAGGGTTATGTTGAGGGCTAGGTTTAGAGATCCAGTTAGTGTTTTCATTGGACCTATGGTTAGGGTTATGTTGAGGGCTAGGGTTAGAGATCCGGTTAGGATTCCGATTGGACCTAGGGTTAGGGTTATGTTGAGAGCTAGGGTTAGAGATCCGGTTAGGGTTCCGATTAGACCTAGGGTTAGGGTTATGTTGAGGGCTAGTGTTAGATATCCGGTTAGGGTTCCGTTTGGACCAAGTTTTAGCGTTATGTTGAGGGCGAGTGGTAGAGATCCGGTTAGGGTTCCGATTGGACCTCGGGTTAGGGTTATGTTGAGTGCGAGGGGTAGAAATCCGGTTAGGGTTCCGATTGGACCGAGGGTTAGGGTTATGTTGCTGGCTGGGTTAGAGATCCTGTTAGGGTTCCGATTGAAACTAGGGTTAGTGTTATGTAGAGGGCTAGGTTTAGATATCCGGTTAGCGTTCCGATTGGACCTAGGGTTAGGGTTATGTTGAGGGCTAGGGTTAGATATCCGTTTAGGGTTCCGATTGGACCTAGGGTTAGGGTTATGTTGAGGGCTAGGGTTAGATATCCGTTTAGGGTTCCGATTGGACCTAGGGTTATGATTATGTTGAGGGCTAGGGATAGAGATCCGGTTAGGGTTCTGATTGGACCTAGGGTTAGGGTTATGTTGAGGGCGAGGGGTAGAGTTCCTGTTAGGGTTCCGATTGTACCTAGGGTTAGGGGTATGTTGAGCGCTAGGGTTAGATATCCGTTTAGGGTTCCGATTGGACCTAGGGTTAGGGTTATGTTGAGGGCTAGGGTTAGAGATCCGGTTAGGGTTCCGAGTAGACCTAGGTTTAGAGTTATGTTGAGGGCTAGGTATACAGATCCGGTTAGGGTTCTGATTGGACCTACAGTTAGGGTTATGTTGAGGGCTAGGTATACAGATCCGGTTAGGGTTTCGATTGGACCTAGGGTTAGGGTTATGTTGAGAGCTAGGGTTAGAGATCCGGTTAGGGTTCCGATTGGACCTAGGGTTAGGGTTACGTTGAGGGCTAGGGTTAGAGATCCGGTTAGGCTTCCGATTGGACCTAGGGTTAGGGTTATGTTGAGGGCTAGGGTTAGAGTTCCGGTTGGGGTTCCGATTGGACCGAGGGTTAGGGTTATGTTGAGGGCTAGGTACACAGATCCGGTTAGGGTTCCGATTGGACCTAGGGTTAGGGTTATGTTGTGGGCTAGGGTTAGAGATCCGGTTAGGGTTCTGATTGGACCTAGGGTTAGGGTTATGTTGAGGGCTAGGGTTAGAGATCCGGTTAGGCTTCCGATTGGACCTAGGGTTAGGGTTATGTTGAGGGGTAGGGTTAGAGATCCGGTTGGGGTTCCGATTGGACCTAGGGTTAGGGTTATGTTGAGGGCTAGGTTTAGATATCCGGTTAGCGTTCCGATTGGACCTAGGGTTAGGGTTATGTTGAGGGCTACGGTTAGATATCCGTTTAGGGTTCCGATTGGACCTAGGGTAGGGTTATGTTGAGGGCTAGGGTTAGATATCCGTTTAGGGTTCCGATTGGACCTAGGGTTAGGGGTATGTTGAGCGCTAGGGTTAGATATCCGTTTAGGGTTCCGATTGGACCTAGGGTTAGGCTTATGTTGAGGGCTAGGGTTAGATATCCGTTTAGGGTTCCGATTGGACCTAGGGTTAGGGTTATGTTGAGGGCTAGGGTTAGAGATCCGTTTAGGGTTCCGATTGGACCTAGGGTTTGGGTTATGTTGAGGGCTAGGGTTAGATATCCGTTTACTGTTCCGATTGGACCTAGGGTTAGGGTTATGTTGAGGGCAAGGGTTAGAGATCCTGTTAGGGTTCCGATTTGACCTAGGGTTAGGGTTATATTGAGGGCTAGGGTTAGAGATCCAGTTAGGGTTTTGATTGGACCTAGGGTTAGGGTTATGTTGAGGGCTAGGGTTAGAGATCCGGTTAGGGTTCCGATTGGACCTAGGGTTAGGGTTATGTTGAGGGCTAGGGGTAGAGATCCGGTTAGGGTTCCGATAGGACCTAGGGTTAGGGTTATGTTGAGGTCTAGGTACACAGATCCGGTTAGGGTTCCGATTGGACCTAGGGTTAGGGTTATGTTGAGGGCTAGGTATACAGATCCGGTTAGGGTTCCGATTGGACCTAGGGTTAGGGTTATGTTGAGGGCTAGGTATACAGATCTGGTTAGGGTTCCGATTGGACCTAGGGTTAGGGTTATGTTGAAGGCTAGGGTTAGAAATCCGGTTAGGGTTCCGATTGGACGTAGGGTTAGGTTTATGTTGAGGGCTAGGGTTAGAGATCCGGTTAGGGTACTGATTGGACCTAGGGTTAGGGTTATGTTGAGAGCTAGGGTTAGAGATCCGGTTGGGGTTCCGATTGGACCTAGGGTTAGGGTTATGTTGAGGGCTAGGGTTAGAGATCCAGTTAGTGTTTTCATTGGACCTATGGTTAGGGTTATGTTGAGGGCTAGGGTTAGAGATCCGGTTAGGATTCCGATTGGACCTAGGGTTAGGGTTATGTTGAGAGCTAGGGTTAGAGATCCGGTTAGGGTTCCGATTGGACCTAGGGTTAGGGTTATGTTGAGGGCTAGTGTTAGATATCCGGTTAGGGTTCCGTTTGGACCAAGTTTTAGCGTTATGTTGAGGGCGAGTGGTAGAGATCCGGTTAGGGTTCCGATTGGACCTCGGGTTAGGGTTATGTTGAGGGCGAGGGGTAGAAATCCGGTTAGGGTTCCGATTGGACCGAGGGTTAGGGTTATGTTGCTGGCTGGGTTAGAGATCCTGTTAGGGTTCCGATTGAAACTAGGGTTAGTGTTATGTAGAGGGCTAGGTTTAGATATCCGGTTAGCGTTCCGATTGGACCTAGGGTTAGGGTTATGTTGAGGGCTAGGGTTAGATATCCGTTTAGGGTTCCGATTGGACCTAGGGTTAGGGTTATGTTGAGGGCTAGGGTTAGATATCCGTTTAGGGTTCCGATTGGACCTAGGGTTATGATTATGTTGAGGGCTAGGGATAGAGATCCGGTTAGGGTTCTGATTGGACCTAGGGTTAGGGTTATGTTGAGGGCGAGGGGTAGAGTTCCTGTTAGGGTTCCGATTGTACCTAGGGTTAGGGGTATGTTGAGCGCTAGGGTTAGATATCCGTTTAGGGTTCCGATTGGACCTAGGGTTAGGCTTATGTTGAGGGCTAGGGTTAGATATCCGTTTAGGGTTCCGATTGGACCTAGGGTTAGGGTTATGTTGAGGGCTAGGGTTAGAGATCCGTTTAGGGTTCCGATTGGACCTAGGGTTTGGGTTATGTTGAGGGCTAGGGTTAGATATCCGTTTACTGTTCCGATTGGACCTAGGGTTAGGGTTACGTTGAGGGCAAGGGTTAGAGATCCGGTTAGGGTTCCGATTTGACCTAGGGTTAGGGTTATATTGAGGGCTAGGGTTAGAGATCCAGTTAGGGTTTTGATTGGACCTAGGGTTAGGGTTATGTTGAGGGCTAGGGTTAGAGATCCGGTTAGGGTTCCGATTGGACCTCCGGTTAGGGTTATGTTGAGTGCTAGGGTTAGAGATCCGGTTTCGGTTCCGATTGGACCTAGGGTTAGGGTTATGTTGAGGGCTAGGTTTAGATATCCGGTTAGCGTTCCGATTGGACCTAGGGTTAGGGTTATGTTGAGGGCTAGGTACCCAGATCCGGTTAGGGTTCCGATTGGACCTAGGGTTAGGGTTATGTTGTGGGCTAGGGTTAGAGATCCGGTTAGGGTTCCGATTGGACCTAGGGTTAGGGTTATGTTGAGGGCTAGGTATACAGATCCGGTTAGGGTTCCGATTGGACCTAGGGTTAGTGTTATGTTGAGGGCTAGGTATACAGATCTGGTTAGGGTTCCGATTGGACCTAGGGTTAGGGTTATGTTGATGGCTACGGTTAGAAATCCGTTTAGGGTTCCGATTGGACCTAGGGTTAGGGTTATGTTGAGGGCTAGGGTTAGATATCCGTTTAGGGTTCCGATTGGACCTAGGGTTAGGGTTATGTTGAGGGCTAGGGTTAGAGATCCGGTTGGGGTTCCGATTGGACCAAGTGTTAGGGTTATGTTTAGGGCTAGGTACACAGATCCGGTTAGGGTTCCGATTGGACCCAGGGTTATGGTTATGTTGAGGTCTAGGGTTAGAGATTCGGTTAGGGTTCCGATTGGACCTACGGTTAGGGTTACGTTGAGGGCTAGGTTTAGAGATCGGGTTAGGGTTCCGATTGGACCTAGGGTTAGGGTTATGTTGAGGGCGAGGGGTAGAGATCCTGTTAGGATTCCCATTGGACATAGGTTTAGGATTATGTTGAGGGCTAGGTATACAGATCCGGTTAGGGTTCCGATTGGACCTAGGGTTAGGGTTATGTTGAGGGCTAGGTATACACATCCGGTTAGGGTTCTGATTGGACCTAGGGTTAGGGTTATGTTGAAGGCTAGGGTTAGAAATCCCGTTAGGGTTCCGATTGGACCTAGTGTTAGGGTTATGTTGAGGGCTAGGGTTAGAGATCCGGTTAGGGTTCAGATTGGACCTAGGGTTAGGGTTATGTTGAGAGCTACGGTTAGAGATCCGGTTAGGGTTCCGATTTTTACCTAGGGTTAGGGTTATGTTGAGGGCTAGGGTTAGAGATCCGGTTAGGGTTCCGATTGGACCAAGGTTTAGGGTTATGTTGAGGGCGAGATGTAGAGATCCAGTTAGGGTTCCGATTGGACCTCGGGTTAGGGTTATGTTGAGGGCGAGGGGTAGAGATCCGGTTAGGGTTCCGATTGGACCTAGCGTTACGGTTATGTTGAGGGCTAGCGTTAGAGATCCGGTTAGGGATACGATTGAACCTAGGGTTAGGGTCATGTTGAGGGCTAGGGTTAGAGATCCGGTTTGGGTTGTGATTGGACCTAGGGTTAGGGCTAGGTTGAGGGCGAGGGGTAGAGATCCTGTTAGGGTTCCGATTGGACCTAGGGTTAGGGTTATGTTGAGGGCTAGGTATACAGATCCGGTTAGGGTTCCGATTGGACCTAGGGTTAGGGTTATGTTGAGGTCTAGGTACACAGATCCGGTTAGGGTTCCGACTGGACCTAGGGTTAGGGTTATGTAGAGGACTAGGGTTAGATATCCGGTTAGGGTTCCGATCGGACCTAGGGTTAGTGTTATGTTGAGGGCTAGGTTTAGATATCCGTTTAGGGTTCCGATTGGACCTAGGGTTAGGGTTATGTTGCGGGCTGGGTTAGAGATCCTGTTAGGGTTCCGATTGGAACTAGGGTTAGGGTTATGTAGAGGGCTAGGTTTAGATATCCGGTTAGGGTTCCGATTGGACCTAGGGTTAGGGTTATGTTGAGGGCGAGGGGTAGAGAACCGGCTAGGGTTCCGATTGGACCTAGGGTTAGGGTTATGTTGAGGGCGAGGTGTAGAGATCCGGTTAGGGTTCCGATTGGACCTAGGATTAGGGTTATGTTGAGGGCGAGGTTTAGAGATCCGGTTAGGTTTCCGATTGGACCAAGGGTTCGGGTTATGTTGAGGGCTAGGGTTAGATATCCGTTTACTGTTCCGATTGGACCGAGGGTTAGGGTTACGTTGAGGGCTAGGGTTAGAGATCCGGTTAGGGTTCCGATTGGACCTAGGGTTAGGGTTATGTTGAGGGCTAGGGTTAGAGATCCGGTTAGGGTTCCGATTGGACCTAGGGTTAGGGTTATGTTGAGGTCTAGGTACACAGATCCGGTTAGGGTTCCTATTGGACCTAGGGTTAGGGTTATGTAGAGGGCGAGGGGTAGAGTTCCTGTTAGGGGTCCGATTGTACCTAGGGTTAGGGTTATGTTGAGGGCTAGGGTTAGATATCCGTTTAGGGTTCCAATTGGACCTAGGGTTAGGGTTATGTTGAGGGCTAGGGTTAGATATCCGTTTAGGGTTCCGAGTGGACCTAGGTTTAGGGTTATGTTGAGGGCTAGGTATACAGATCCGGTTAGGGTTCTGATTGGACCTACAGTTAGGGTTATGTTGAGGGCTAGGTATACAGATCCGGTTAGGGTTTCGATTGGACCTAGGGTTAGGGTTATGTTGAGAGCTAGGGTTAGAGATCCGGTTAGGGTTCCGATTGGACCTAGGGTTAGGGTTACGTTGATGGCTAGGGTTAGAGATCCGGTTAGGCTTCCGATTGGACCTAGGGTTAGGGTTATGTTGAGGGCTAGGGTTAGAGTTCCGGTTGGGGTTCCGACTGGACCTAGGGTTAGGGTTATGTTGAGGGCTAGGTACACAGATCCGGTTAGGGTTCCGATTGGACCTAGGGTTAGGGTTATGTTGTGGGCTAGGGTTAGAGATCCGGTTAGGGTTCTGATTGGACCTAGGGTTAGGGTTATGTTGAGGGCTAGGGTTAGAGATCCGGTTAGGCTTCCGATTGGACCTAGGGTTAGGGTTATTTTGAGGGGTAGGGTTAGAGATCCGGTTGGGGTTCCGATTGGACCTAGGGTTAGGGTTATGTTGAGGGCTAGGTACACAGATCCGGTTAGGGTTCCGATTGGACCTAGGGTTAGGGTTATGTTGAGGGCTAGGGTTAGAGATCCGGTTAGGCTTCCGATTGGACCTAGGGTTAGGGTTATGTTGAGGGCTAGGGTTAGAGATCCGGTTGGGGTTCCGATTGGACCTAGGGTTAAGGTTATGTTGAGGGCTAGGTACACAGATCCGGTTAAGGTTCCGATTGGACCTAGGGTTAGGGTTATGTTGTGGGCTAGGGTTAGAGATCCGGTTAGGGTTCCGATTGGACCTAGGGTTAGGGTTATGTTGAGGGCTAGGTATACAGATCCGGTTAGGGTTCCGATTGGACCTAGGGTTAGGGTTATGTTGAGGGCTAGCGTTAGAGATCCGGTTAGGGATACGATTGAACCTAGGGTTAGGGTTATGTTGAGGGCTAGGGTTAGAGATCCGGTTTGGGTTGCGATTGGATCTAGGGTTAGGGCTAGGTTGAGGGCGAGGGGTAGAGATCCTGTTTGGGTTCCGATTGGACCTAGGGTTAGGGTTATGTTGAGGGCTAGGCATACAGATCCGGTTAGGGTTCCGATTGGACCT